>NC_138166.1:4319949-4919949 GCF_964165515.1 Mesoplodon bidens
GGCCACGATAGTGAGAGGCCCACGCACCGTGATGAAGAGTGGCCCCCGCTAGAGAAAGCCCTCACACAGAAACGAAGACCAAACACAGCAAAAATAAAATAAATAAATTAATAAACTCCTACCCTCAACATCTTCTTAAAAAAAAAAAAAGGAGGTTATAACTTCTCTTATTCATAAAAATAAAAAATAAAAGTTTAAGATAGCTATAATCGAGTGTTCTTCATTGTGGGTGTCCTGTTAAATGTCATCAACTATTCAATCAATGAGGTGGAATTCTGTTTTAGAGTTTCAGGGTGAGAACATTTGGTTCGTTCTAGAGTTATTTTTCTCCCTTCATTCGGGATTAGATTAAAGCATTCAGCAACATACTTCATCTGTCCTTTAAGGCTGGCATTTTACATAATTTTGTTATTTTCCCCTAATATTGTGAATTGAAAAAGCATATACATTTAGCAATTAAAAAAAAAAGTTTCAGGAACCATGAATTTGCCTCCTCATATTCAATGCTGCATTGCCAGTAAAAAGTGATGTTTCTGATGGATTTGGCTCTATAAAGTCTCCAGGGGTCCAGTGAGTACAAATACTCCCAAACTTGAAAGGGGTAAGAAGTCAGCCAAGGACCCTACCATTTAGAATAAGGAGTCCCAGGCTCATAGATTAGGAATTTAAGGGTAAGCTTGCTTAACAACCTAAACCCCATTGCCTTACAAACAAACTAGATAGAAATTCAGTCATTTAAAAAAATTACCAAGGTTATTATCTTATATGGGACCATGCTATCATAGCATTAGTTAAATAGCTCTTTAAGTAACTCATAAGTAGGGCCAATAGACCAGATGAGCTATGTACAGTATAGAATATTATAAGGAAAAAACACTCCCCCCCGTGCCCCCCAACACACACACATCCACATTCATGCGAAAGCAGTACTCAACCAGGTGAAGCCTTTTTCTCTCAAGTTTGAAATATAATTCCTGGTATTGAGTGCCATCTGGTAAACGGAGTTGCCCTCAGATATCACCAAGACCACAATAAACATGCAACATGTACATATAATAAAAAGGAAACCTCAATTTTATTGTGTGGCTTTTTAGATGTAAAAAATAAATGGATCATAAAGCAGAAACTAATAAAAAAAAATGGAAAAAAATAAATAAATAAATGGATCAAACAGTTGCTTTGAAAAATTCCTTATTGTGAATATTTGTTTTCTTACACTAATAATTTTTTCACTGCTGGATTCTAAACACAGAAAAAAAGACATGGTTCCCTAACTTCATACATTTTACTAATATGTCAGTGTCCAACGTACCAGGTGTAGAATACTTAGGCTTTATAAGTTTGGGGGCACTTCAGATTTAGCAAAGCAACCAACACCTGGAAATACATAAAAGCTGGCCTCTAAGCGCAAGGTGATGAGTGTTAGTTAACTAGGCCCCCTGGATTCAAAGAATGGCCCCTCGCGGCTCAAAAAAGAAAAATGAAAATGCAGCATCATAGAGTTTAGTTTTAGCTCAGATTTCCTGGTGTTCTCTATGGCTATCTTCTCTTTACTCCCCAAAAGCAAGGAACAGCTCTAATCATGACTGTCCTTTTGGTTTTAGAAGAATTTTTTCTAACATACCCTGCTATTGCTTTATAGACATTAATGAACTGCATGAAGAAAAATGAAGATTTCTGCTTAAGTATGTATGATACATTTCTACAGAAAAATAACCCTGCTTTTTTACACACTTGACCATTCCTACCTTGTGATATGTTACTGTCATTTTCCTGGATGTTGCCTTGTGGTCTTAACACAAATTCTGCAGCAGATTTCCTGGGAGTGTGGAAAAGTCAGGGGTAAGGTTTGAGCCTATGATTTGATTGAGTAAACATTAACCTTTTTAGTGGTAAATCAATGTTGAATTAACTTTAAAAACCTTACGTTACATCTATAATGCATCCTAAAGTCCTGCCAGGGGTTTTCAATTAGGTTATTTTTTAAAAAAATGTAATAGACAAAGACCTGCCACATTCCCAGAGATGCTATACTTGAACGTATGGGTTGTATCACATTCCTTAGTAGACAGGTGTTTTGTTAAAAATACCTATTTTAAAACCTTTTTCTCGTGACAAATTTTTCTGTGCTTGTGTCTGTCCTGTGTGCCTGACATATCCTCTGAACGATAACCTGTCTTCTGTTCAAAAGACAAAGTAATTTGGAGTCCTATTATACTTGTTCAAACTATGTAAAATACTAATAGAAAGAAAGTTGGGGGATTTCAAAGTAAATGTCACCAATGTACAGATTAACTTTTAGTATTCTTTTTCTTTCATCTTTAACAGCCATTGTTTTGCTCTACCCCTCTGCTTGAGCCTACAATCACATTAAAATGACATTTAAATGACATCTTAGACAAGGTAAACATTATCTAATAGACCTTTCTGCAATGATGGAAATATTCCATATCTGCATTGTTCATGATGGGAGCGACATACATTTGACCGTTGAGTATTTGAAACATTGATAGTGCAACTTTGAAAGTTTAGTTTTAATTTTACTTAAGTTTTTACATAGCCACATATGGCTTGTGGCTAACATGCTGACAGCACAGGGTGAGGTTTGTACGTGGCCATTGTACCCTGTCTTGAAGAAATTTTCAAGTAAACACGCTATCCTGCCTACTTTTATCATATTGTTTTCTGATTCTGCTTCACTTATTTATAAATGTTTTCTATCTGATCCAAAGTTTTAGTTGAACTAGTACTCAGTGTTAGACACTTTTAAATTTTGTTTTCTGAAAAGCAATTACCCAATAACCATTTTCTATCCCTAGAACATATACTCCTTCACTAGGAGCTACTGTTAAAGGTACCTGTGTCTTAGTCTTTTTGAGCAGCTACAACAAAACACCACAGAGTGGGTAGGTGATAAAGAGCAGAAATTTATTTCCCACAGTTCTGGAGGTTGGAATTTCAAGATCAGGGCACCAGCAGATTTGGTGTCTAGTGAAGGCCTCCTTTCTGCTTCATAGATGGTGCCTTCTTGCTGTGTCCTCACGTGGTGGAAGAGGCAAGGAATCTCTCTGGAGTCTCCTTTATAAAGGCACTAACCCCTTTCCCAAAGCACCTCCCAAAGACTCTATATCCGAATACTATCACCTTTGGGGGTTAAGATTTCAATATTTGAATTTTGGGGGGGACACAAACATTCAGATGGTAGCACCTTGGATATAAGTCAAGGCAAATTAATGTGTTGACCAACATTTTATGTACATACTCTGAAATGAGCTGTATTATCCAAAGGAAATCAATACAAATCATAATGAATTTTGCAATATTTCCTACATTAAAGGTAATCAACACGATTGTTTACTGGTGAGGCCCACAGATGAAAAATTACCATTTAGACGGTGGAACAAATAAGTAGGGAAAGAATGAGAAGATATGGTTGCATGGGAAAGATAAGCCATCTCAAAGATGACACAGGCACTTTTTTTCTTACGTTGAAGGCAAGAATTGCATAAAAGTATAGTGACCACTAAAGAATTCATATAAGTAGAATAATGAAATTTTAAAGCTAGGAAGAAGGTTGGAAATCTTTCAGTCTGGATCTGTCAGTGTGGCATAGTATTTGATAGCAGTGACTTGACACCTCGATAGCTGTGGTTTAGAATCGCATGCTATTGGCAGTTTAACCTAAAGTGAGTTACTTATCATCTCTAAATCTGTTTGTTTTTAATCTGTAAATCAGAGACAATAATAATACTTACCTCTTATACTTATATAGCTTCTGTTCAGGGGTGGGTGGGTAAGTGAGATAACACATTTGAAATGTTGAGCCAAGTATCAATACCTGGTACAGAGTGTCCCACTTTAGTGGTAGGGAAACTGAGTTTTAGGGAGATTAATTAACTTTCTCAATTAGTAACTGGGATTTGAAACCAGGCATATGACTAAACTGAGTCTACAGGAGTAGTAGTAGCAAATAGAATGGTACCACGTATGTGCCAATCACTTAATAAATGAAATGACTAGTCCAAGAGTGCAGAACTCATTAGTGGTCTGCAGAGCACAAAGTCCTATCAGTTTCACTCTGATGTAAATAGATGCAAACATCACTGGTGCTTGAGAAACAGGAGGCTTTTGACGACAAGGACCTTTTTTTTTTTTTTTTTTTCTTTTTGGGGGGGAACCAAGTGCAGGCTTAAAAAAAAAACTACAGTGGCATACATTTTTCCATTCAATCAATCCAGTTTACATGGAATACTAGAAATCTTAAACTTATGAAAGATTTAAAATGATATTATATGGGCAATGAGTATCCATCCTGTATTTAAGTAATTACACAAATTGTAGCATTTAAAGTACTCTCCTTATATTTTCTGTTTCATCAAAAATTATTCAGAAACAGTTTTGGGGATTTACACAGTTTAACACCTAAGGAGTATAAAGGTAAGAGCAGGGCATGGGGAAAACATCATTATTATAATTTAGAAAGAAAAAGAGACTGTATTATCAAGACAAAGTAAAGTAACAGCACAATTCATTATTTTATTTGTGTATTTTATCATAGTTTTGGGAAATTTTAAATTGTTTATATTTTGGTTTGTTTTGTAAATTATTATTAAGCATCTCCTATGTTTGGTCTTAGGCTAATTTTAGTGATTATAATCTTGTACAAAACACATGTGGTACTTCTTATGAGGTTTACAGAAGTTAACCCCATCCTATGGGTTGTGACCAACAATGTTCAACTCTCCCACCTGAATCTTTATTCCTTTGGGTTCTTGAACAAGTTATTTAAGAATAAAAATAATTTACTTAAGTTTTCTCAACTATAAAATGGGAATTATAATAATTCTTTTTAATGTAGGTTTATTGTAAGGATTAAATAAGAATCTTTTTAAGAGTACTTGGTACAATGCTTAGCATACACTAAAAACTCAATGCACATTAGCTGTCATTTCAATATACATAAACCAAATAACCTGTCAGAATAGAAATATAAATAACTCTAAATAAGGTTAAGCATTTATTATATTTAATGTGCCACTAAAAAATTGTGAAAATGTGCGACCTGTTAAATAAATTTATTCAATTTCTTTTCAGTGACCTGAATCTCTTATCCAGGATAGATTTTGCCCCAAGCTATAATGATAATTGCCATTATGCTTATGGCCCTGATTCTGTTTTCTGAGAAAGAGAAAACAAATAGAAAGACTGATCTTCATTCTTTACCTCTAAAAATTTACTTACAGAAAAATCTAGCTTCTTTAAAAGGCATCTGAATCCCTAGTAAAGCACAGGAGATACCATGTGGCAATTCAGAACCATGGTCACGCAATACACTGAGAAAATGATCCAAGAGAAGGATTAACAACAGGAAAAGGTAGGATGAAGTGGATTCCTCCAAACTAGTTCTTAATCACTAGCTTCTCTAGCTCTCCCCCAACCTTAGGTTCTTTCTGGAGGTGGGGGTGGACTGAACTGGAGGATGAGGAGTGAGAACTGTGCAGGGAAGGCTGTCTGTGGGTGGTTTTAATTTCGCCCACTACCATCTCTGTACAGCTGCACACTGCTCCAGAGACATTCCACAATATGCCCACTTTCCTTTCTTCTGTGGACAGAGACACTGCTCCTACCTGTACCCATTTCAGAGATACGCAGGGACAACTATCCCTCCAAATCCATTAAAAACAAAGCAAGCTCTTACCTAAAGTAATCTAAGCATCACCTCAAGGTGCAAAGGCAAATCTCTAGATAACAAGTGTCTGTCCCTTATCTCCACCGCCACCCCAATGCAAGCTCGTCTTCTCTCCACTTAGATTTAGGGAGGCTGCTGAGCGCATACAGGCGGGATGGAGCTGGAGAAGAGAGGGGTATGAATTATTTATGAATTCAACCCCCTTGAGAGATTTCCAGTGAAAGTTAGTCTTAGAAGTTACCCACATGTGTGAGTGAGTGTGTATGTGTGTGTGTGTGCACATGGACATGTAATCCGTGCCACATTTCTCTGTCAGGGAGAGGCAGTGGGTAATCCCAATGTCTTAGACATTTTAAGAAGAGTGCATGACCAGATTTTATCACAGACCCCAAATCAGACACGTTTCTTCTATGTGTTTTTGGTACCTTTGTGGTGACTGGGGAGCTTAGCTCAGCTTCTGAAAAAAGCTACCTGCTTTGAGCCCATTGGGCAGGGGCAATTTTCCTGCCTGACACTGTGGGTGCTTTTGTTTTGCTTGTTTATTTATTTTTACCCCACAATAACATACCCTTTTCTCACCGGACCTCTTGCTACCTGGGCTGGACCTGTCTGCGCTCTGCCTGCCAGCCTGCCTCCCCACCTCCTTCCCGGGCTCGGACCACCTGGGGAGCCTGTGTCCGTGTTTGGAATCCCTGGGTTGCTCTAGTAGTGAAACGAGAGAGGTTAGGAGCTGACGCACATTTGACAGAAAGGCAGTGCTTTGCTTTCTTCTTCTGCTGCTTCCCCTTCCTCTTTTCCCAAACAGAGATGTGAACACGTGTATTTTCCTGTTTAAATTTAGCGAATTGGTCCTCTGCCTGTGACTTGATTTAGCTACTGGGCTGAGCCTTGCTGCTCCCTTCCCTGCTCGGATAGGAGCCACTGGGATCTGGAGCTCCAACTTCCAAATGGAAGCTGGCCCCAGGCCAGGTGACCTTCTCTTTGTAAGTTTCTTTCCTCAGCAGAGTGGGGGTGGGGTCGTGGGGAGCTGGGATCTGTTTGGTGCTGTTGGGGGGTGGGGGGTGGTGAGGAAGGGAGGGGGGTGGAAGAGAGTAAAGGGCTGTTGTTAAACAGTTTCTTACCGTAAGAGGGAGTTCAGACCTAGATCTTTCCAGTTAATCACACAACAAACTTAGCTCATCGCAATAAAAAGCAGCTCAGAGCCGACGGGCTCTTCTAGGCACTGAGTCGCAACAGGATTCTTTCACGCAGGCATCGCCAGCGGGATCCGCCAGCACATCCAGCAGCACCATGTGGGTGACCAAGCTTCTGCCAGTCCTGCTGCTGCAGCACGTCCTCCACCTTCTCCTGTTTCCCATTGCCATCCCCTATGCAGGTTAGTTTTCTCTTTTCTTCCTTCTTCTTCTTCTTTAACCCTCTCTTGCTAACATTTCCTTTTCCTAACGCTCTCTTTACCCGATTCCCAGCATCCTTTCTTAACTCTGTATGTGGTATGGGTTTTTTTAAAAAATCTCTCATTCAGCTTTCTTTTGACATTCTCTTTCTGTTTGAAAAGCATTTAAAACGATACTTAGCATCCCCTCTGTTGTTTCCATCCCCCTCCCCATTGATCCAGCCCCCTCTCACTTGGCCTGACAGTCAGGGATGGTGGGATGGGAGGGAGATGCTAACACTGGCTGAACTTTGCTGATTTGGATAAATTTAAAGCTGAAGAGAGGGGGGGGAAGTGATGGCCAGTACTGCAGGGACATGTTTTTTTTTTTTTCCCCAGAGGAGAATTTTCCATGACAATCTACTACCCCACATCACTCAGTCAACATTCAGGGCCAAATTATGACTTAATACAGGTTTTCATTTGGAGAAGGCAGATTAAAGTCTGAGTATATGCATGTTATAAAAATGAAAGAGAAAGCCTCTCTGCTAAGGTCTCATTCTTTCTGGGTATGGATGCCTGCCCTTTTGAAACTGCAGGGCCAAGGAGGCAAAAATTGTCTGACTCTGATTATAGCTGTAGAAATGCTCCTTTCAGTCTCCCATTTTCTCCCCAGAATTTACAGGTTGGGAAGGAGTTGCTTGGGAGTTCATATTGCCTGGAAGTTTAGAAGTTTCATTTGCTGCTTTGGGAAGTTTTCTGTTGTTATCAGGGCAAGAGGAAACATCTGTATTTGGTTGTATTATCATTGTCGTGGCTGGGATGCCAACGGGAGAAGGTAGTGAGCATCATGGGTGGGCACAGGGGAATAAAAGAATGGAATAAATGCCCAGACAGTAGACATAGTTTTTTTTTTTTTAATAATATAAGACAGAGTACTGAGATATATCTCAGTTATATCTTTTGAGATAAGTTAAATATGACATTTATCAGACCTCTAATCTAGTTTCCAATGTAATAAATACAAAGGTTGAAAACACCAAGAATTTGTAAAATGACAAGGAAAATCAGTCCCACCTGGCTTTCTTCGATTTTGTGATATGTCCCTTTTGGAAAACAACACTGTGTGGGAAGTGTCAGTTCGAGAACATTTATGTTAGATTTCTGAAGAGGTGAAAAAAAAAAAAAAGTTCAATCTAGCAGGTTATCACCTTTGAGATGGGTCATGTTAAAATTGATTTTTATATGACATTGCTGGTTTGTGGGATTTTGAGTATAAATTGAAATGACAGCTAATATTTTGAGGAGTTTCATTTTCAAAGATCAAAATGTTGATGGGCTGAAGTAGAATATGGTTACCTGGAATCATCTGTGCTTATGCATGGGGAACACAGTGTGGAAAACCCAAACAGTAGATCAACCATAGACAATGTCTATTTGTTTTTGGCATGCATTGCGAAGTTTTGGCAGGAGATATACATTTGTAATTATATTTCATTTTGGCTAATGTTGAAATGACTGAGTTTCCTGAGGATAGGGGGAATGCAGCCCAAGAGTATGCTGCAGGCAAGGAGAGGCCAGTTGGGAATTACAAGTAATAGAATAATTCCTAAAGTGGATAATGCTAAAATTGTTAACAAAAGAGGGTCTGCCTTTGTCTGGATGGCAACATTATTTTGATAGTTTTTTAAAAAATTACATTCTTCAAAGTGGAAAACATGGATAGTCCTCTTAGAACATACAAAGAAAGTCTGTTCTTTTTTATATCATCTAACACTGAACATTTAGAATTTTGTTGTTACTTGCTTCGGTTATACTTTTTGATTTAGCTTATGAGTCTTCTTTTTTACCTATTGTGAAATAAGACAATATTTAAAAAGAAGTGGATACTATAATGAGGTGACAACCAGTTATGAGCAGAATATATTATGGAGATATTTTTAGAAAAGTTTCAAAAAAAGTAAAGAAATGTTCAATATAATAGACCCAAGCCATCTTTATAGGAATTGGTTTACATAGGATTATCCTCTATCCACTCCCACCTACACTGGATACAAATATCCAATCCCCTCTAACAACAACAACAAAACGTTAAATGAGCACCTACTATCAAGGAGCCTGTGGGAGATGTACAGATGAACAAGTGAGAAAGAAACCTACATTTGTTTTTTGTTTTGTTTTGTTTTGTTTCTTTTACTGACTCTCCACCCCAATACCTTCATTTTTTAAAAACATTTTAGTGGCGTATAATTGCTTTAAAATGGTGTATTAGTTTCTGCTTTATAACAAAGTGAATCAGCTATACATATACATATATCTCCATATCTCCTCCCTCTTGCGTCTCCCTCCCACCCTCCCTATCCCACACTTCTAGGTGGTCACAAAGCACCGAGCTGATCTCCCTGTGCTATGTGGCTGCTTCCCACTAGCTATCTACTTTACATTTCATAGTGTGTATATGTCCATGCCACTCTCTCACTTTATCCCAGCTTACCCTTCCCCCTCCCCGTGTCCTCAAGTCCATTATCTACGTCTGTGTCTTTATTCCTGTCCTGCCCCTAGGTTCTTCAGGGCGATTTTTTTTTTTTTTTTAGATTCCATATATATGTGTTAGCATATGGTATTTGTTTTTCTCTTTCTGACTTACTTCACACTGTACGGCAGACGCTAGGTCCATCTACCTCACTACAAATAACTCAATTTCGTTTCTTTTTATGGCTGAGTAATATTCCATTGTATATATGTGCCACATCTTCTTTATCCATTCATCTGTCAATGGACACTTAGGTTGCTTCCATGTCCTGGCTATGATAAATAGAGCTGCAATGAACATTGTGATACATGACTCTTTTTGAATTATGGTTTTCTCAGGGTATATGCCCAGTAGTGGGATTGCTGGGTCATATGATAGCTCTATTTTTAGTTTTTTGAGGAACCTGCATACTGTTCTCCATAGTAGCTGCATCAACTTACATTCCCACCAACAGTGCAGAAGGGTTCCCTTTTCACCACACCCTCTCCAGCATTTATTGTTTATAGATATTTTGATGAAGAAACCTACATTTGTTGAGCGACTGTTATGGACCAAGTTCTAAAACAAAGCTTATTTAATTCTAATAAGATTGGCATTATTGGATTGACTCATCTTACATGAGGAAGCTGAAGTTAAAGAACTTAATTTTTTTTCTTATTATCTTACATATTGGATAGAGCTGAGATTCCTACCCAAATCTATGTGAATGAAATATGCAATGTGCATTTTTCCCTTTTATTTATATTGAATACAGCAGCAGTGAAATCAACTGAAACTTGCTTTAAAAAATCAATTTTGCTAAGTAATATAAGAACAATTCTGTGCTAGAAGTATTATTATGTTATGGTTGAGAGTTCATTTCTAGCTCAGAAGATCAAACCAGGTTTAGGAAGTATGCAATACTCAAGTTGAGTGTGAAAATACAGGTAATAGTATGGTCAGTACTTAAGTCAGGGGAACACAAAGTGGCCGAAGGTACTGAAGTGAGAAAGTATAAGGACAGGCAATCATGTAGGGCTGGTGTACTGAGTACCTGAGGAGGAGGAGTATGGCCTGGGTTTGGAAAAGTAAGATAGACTAGCATGTATGCTTGAATATCATGCCAAATTACACTATTTTAAACATTATGGGTCACAGCTGGAAGTTTTTGAGTTGACAAGATACCTGACTGAAGTGTGGTTGGTTTAGTTGGTGTGTGGAGGAGAGCTGCAGGCAGAAACAGACAGTGAAGGAAGAGACCAGGAGGAGGATAAATGAGGAAGTGGCACGGAAGTAGAAGGAGAGAAATATCTAGGGAGGTCCCCGTTCTCACACAAACATCATTTCATTTGTAAATCTTTTTGGAAGAGATACTTATGCTGCTTCTCAAATACCAACATTTGATTTAAATCTGACTTGATCCCTTCTTGACATCTTTATTTATGATATTGTTCCCTTCTCTAAAGAAGGGATGAAAATTGTCCACTTGTGACACCCAAGTCCTAGATAATAGAAATGAAGATTTGGACTTGTATTTATGATTTTTGCCTTTGGGAAGTAAATCTCCAGTCACCACCACTCCCTTCCATTAATTATTTGTGTACTTTCATCTTAACATCTTGCCACTTCAAGCTGTTAATCACTAATCATGTGGATAGATTTCTCAGAATCTGTGGAGCCAGATTCCTGCTTCTTTCCACACCCTGCAAATCCTTTCCTTCGCAGGATTTTTCTTTGAAGTCAATGGTTAGTCCATACAGAGAAGAAAATATATGAGGTACTGAGAGAAATGAGTGTGAGGCCCAGGGACCAGAGGGAGAAATGTGTCTTTCTTCAAGCACCTTGATACATTTGACCCTACTTTCTGTTTGTAGCTTTTCACTAAGAGCCTAATGATTTCAGTTTTAAAATAGGGACTTTGGTTTCTTCAGGAAACATAGCTACAGAATGTTTTCCCATACTGAGGGAAGAGGGAAAAGGAGTTGCAATTTAAAATATAAGAAAGCGTGACAAAGTTGCAGTGATCTCTTACCCTTTGATTTCATTTCAATGTTTTGTTTATAAACTTCAACTAGCAGTCATGCACAAAAAATAGCAGGGAAAAATCTGATCCAAAGATATTTTTGAGTTTCTTCCCAAATTAAGCTTGTCTTTTAACTGTTGTTAAAACAAGCATCAGTTGTTAATACATGTGGAAGAGAAAGTGAAAAGTATTTTCAGCAAAGGAATTTTATTTTCAGATGCTGTTTTTGAATGACTTCTGTTTTGAATTTTTCTTTTATTGAAGAAGGAATTAATTTTATTGATGTGTGGATTACATGACGTACAACTAGCTTGAACTTCGCATTTTTGAATAGTTACTGACCTAATGGTATGACTGAATTATAAGGGAAAGCTTCTAAGTCATGAGAAATAAAGAGTGAGAAGGGAATCTTAGTATCTGGTTCTGATTGCCCCTGGTTAGATTTGTAGCCCCAGACAAGCTTTTCTCTCCTATTTATTATCTAGTAAAGGGAAATCATAGATTTATTTGCTTTTCAGGATACTTTTTGATCTTTAGATGAAAGGTAGTGATTGAAAGTTTATCAGCAAGCAAGAGTAGACTATTTTTATGAGGTACAGCCAGGCATTAACACATTTCAATAGGACAGCTGAGGATCTGCAGAATTAAATATAATCAACGATCCCACAGAAAAACTTTTCTCTAGTCATCCTCAGTGGCTTCCTTCACGTTGTATGGTTCTGAGAAAAGAAACCAGAGCATTGACCAGGTATTCTATTTTATTTGGTAATTGGTAAAATACATGTCTGAACTCAATGCTTGTCTTAGACTTTTAAAATTTAGTTTTATGTTCTTCTCTCACACTTAAACATAGGTAATAAATACATAATACATTAGGCCAATTCTATACCTTTAGTTAATTGAATTTATTTTATATATATATGTGTATATATACACATATATATGTATATATATACACACATATATACATATATACATACATATATATACACATATATATATATACATATATATATATACCACAGTTTTTCCACTTTGGCAGATAGTTTTTTGAATAGATTTTCTGTGTCCATTAACCACTATTTGTTTCTGAGAAGTATTCCAATTTATACAGGAATTCAGACGATTTTTATGCTGTGAAACATTTCACAGCACCTAAGAAATGGTGCACTAATGTCAAAAGAAGCGGAAACTATTAGTGGAGAAACTTATCTCCCATTAACATGGTCCTGTGGCAGAAACCAAAATTTCTTTCTTTTTTTTTTTTTTTTTGCTGTATGTGGGCCTCTCACTGTTGTGGCCTCTCCCGTTGCGGAGCACAGGCTCCGGACGCGCAGGCTCAGCAGCCATGGCTCACGGGCCCAGCCGCTCCACGGCATGTGGGATCCTCCCGGACCGGGGCACGAACCCGCGTCCTCTGCATCGGCAGGCGGACTCTCAACCACTGCGCCACCAGGGAAGCCCAGAAGCCAAAATTTGAAAAGAATAATACCACTTCTTTGCTTGGGAGAATAACTGTTTCTTCTCTTATGCCAGAAATTAAAGGATGAAATTTCAAAAACAAAACTAAAACTTTGCATATTCATAACATTTTTAACTCAAATTGATTTCCAAATGATTATAGTTTAAATAGCTCCTTGTAGTTCAAATGTAATATAACTTTCATTTTGTAAATTGAGTAATGGGATATTAGCATTTAAGGTAATTAAACAAAGTCACTTGGCAAGTCAGTAAGAATGCCAGAATTATCATCAGTCTGCTAATGTTATGCAAGGCATCTGGTCCACACTCAATAAATAACATGTTGATGGATTATTTGGTTGACTGAATTTCTATGTTAAAATGTCTTTTAAATTATATCTGTTCTACCATAGCCATTCCATCTTATAGGGCAAAGAAAAGTTGAAGAAAAGAAAAGAGAAGAAAATGAAAGCATTATTACAGAAATTAGTACCAGTCTTTTGGGGACTGTGTTCTGGAGTTTTATAGGGAACCAGAGATTTAGAGGAATTCATGTTTTCTCTTATTTACTGTGGACTTCAGGTTAGGATAGATATTAATGGGTAGCATCTGCATGTTTAATAAAACAACTGGAGCCAGTGGTTGCTGGCAGACTTAAGAATATGATGCTATTCTTGGTACCTCTGTTAAGCCATATTTCCAAATTTTCTACAGAAAAATTTTCACCCTCTTTTCTTGGCACATTTCACCACGTTTAAAGACAAGAAGTGATTTCCTGTTCTGCCATCCAAGTTACTTCTCTACTGACAGCTTTAACCAAATCTTCAGAAACTGTTTACAAGCCGTTATTTCCACATGCTTTCTTAGCAAGTCTTAGAGAGAGATGGCATCATACGTGTTTAAGAGTGGGGGTTCTGAAGCCAGGCAGCTGGACTTTCAATCAGATCTTCTAAGTCGTCAATTTTCCCCTGTGTCTTGGTTTCGTATCTTAAAAATGTACGTATTACTGCCTTTGTTATAAGGGTATTCAAATGAATTGACAGGCAGGGGAGGGGCACAGTTATGTCTATCCTTGTTCTACAACAGCTGCAATCTCTTAGACAATTTGATCCTCATTGTGAAGAGGTGATTATCATTAGAAACCAGGTAACTTTGGGCAAATTAAGAATGAAGAAGCAAGTTCTTCATATTCTAAAGTTATCCATAAGATTAAGTCTCTTGGGATGTTTTAGCTTTGCTCTTCAGCTTTTTAATAGGAGGCTTCATGCTATCTAGGGGCCTGGTAAAATACTTTGATGAAGAAAAATGATATTGCTACATTAAAGGATGAAGTTTTACATACGTTTGATTTACAACATTTGGCTTGATTTCAAAACAAACACTTCAGTGATACTGAGAAATAGTGCCCAAAAGCACAGAAAACACTTATGTAGGAAATGAAAGGGCTAAAATATAAATAATATGAAATATTTTAAAGACCAAGTCAGAAGAATTTACCCAGTGCACCATTTTTAGTGAGAAGGTTCTCACCTGTCATTGAATTGGCTTATCTAATTAATACTATAACTTACATAAGGACCAATTGTAGAAGGAAATGACAGATTTAATTATAGAGCATGACATGATATGTCCTGGCACTTCCTTTCATACTGTTTGGAGAATACCATGTTATTTATTTCTTAAGAGTGAACTCTGTCCTAATTTTTAAAAGCATCCTTCATTTGAAAGAATGTAGATGAATGACTCTGCATGTGAAGTTATTTTTTCTTCACTGATTAACTATTCCTCTCTTGCTCTTAAGTATCTGAGAGTATCATTACCCACATTACTCCATCCCCCAACCCCTGGAGGTCTGGTATGTTGTCAGATAAAATCATTACCTTGTAGATGATTCTTAGGGATATTTTTTTCTATATGAGCCTTAAAAGCTTTTCCCCTATGTTTTTAAAAAATTATTATTATTAATAGAAGGACAGAAGAAAAGAAGAAACACACTTCATGAATTCAAAAAGTCAGCAAAGACTACTTTAATTAAAGAAGACCCATTACTGAAGATAAAAACAAAAAAAATGAACACTGCAGACCAATGTGCCAATAGATGTATTAGGAATAAAGGACTTCCATTCACTTGCAAGTAAGTTGCTTCATTTCGTTCTTAGAATAATTTTCCAAATATAGCATGGACTCATTATCATCATCTTTTTTGTATTCAATGCAATGTACTCTTAAAATTGTAAGCTTGATTTTAGTTTTAACTCATTGCAACAGAAGACTTAGCTCTCATTTGATGGAAATATGAGTAGGGGAGAACACATAAACTGAGATCTTTTAGAATCCACAGTGGCTTTAGTTATGGAATTTATATTTTCTCATCTTATGAACAATTGAACTTTAGGAACTAAAATTCAATTCGATTAACTTTTTATCTCTCTAATATTTTACAATATTCTATTCAGAGTAAACTTTTTTTTTTTCTTACAAGAGGAGTGGAGGAATTTTCAGAATAGAAGTTGGCCAACAACCAAAACTTACTGCAACTTGTATCATTGTCTTTAGGGATGTAAATAAAAAACATTGAGATAATTAGATTTAAAAAGCTAGGGGGATTGGTGTCAGCAGCAGAGGCTGTTTAAAAGAAGTTAGCGGGTAGTGATGATGAAGTTTTAGGTGAAAAGTGATGGGGCAATTCAAAGAGGCATGAAAGGACTCAAATGGAGAGTTTTCTTATCTTTTGAAAGTTTCTCTGTGACCTCCCAGGGAAAAATTCCTAACAACTTTGCCGGTATGCCAGAGGATAAAACTTGAAGTTTTGGGCCATGAAGGTGACAATTTCATCTGAATAGTTTTCCAAATTGTCAGAAGAAAATGCATTTCCTAGTTCTTCATAAATATTCCCTCCCCACACTTACTTTCCACATTTTTATTGCCTATTTCATCCCACTTTAACAGGAGTGCACATGCTATAGTGTCACTTTTGAATTCTACTCTATTACATTTGGCTAGTTAACACATAATGTGAACACAGATTTTAGTAATGTCATGGCAAGAGGTCTTAACTTCGTCTTGCCTTTCTCAGAGAAATAAGTGTTATGGGCCTGAGGAGAAAGGACATGGTTAGAGGAGGTCTTCAATAGATTTAGCAGGAGGAAAGACTATCTCTGTTCTATTCATGTAGAACTCCTCTGGAAGTATTTTTATAGCCAAACTGCCACTTTCAGGGAGATATTTCCTGGCACTGGGAGTGGGGAATTAACTTTGCAAGTAATTCCTATGATAATTCCTTCTTTCCCTGACTTTCCTAGAAAAGCCTTGAGATTTAAAAAAAATAAATTAGAGAAAACTACTCTCAATCAACATCTCAGCTGTGTAGATTTATGGAGGTGTTCTTCTGGCAATTGAGGAGGTTGGATTTATTGTATTTTCCCCTTTCAGGGTTAGAAGTGCAGGGCCAAGGGAATGGGAGAACCACATCTCATTGATTTTTAACTTTGAATCTGAAAATACACTCTCCTGGATCCACAAGTAAGGAAAGTATTGCTAAGCCTCGATTTTCACATTAGTCAGCTTTATGCTTAGAAAAAAACCAAAACAAAACAGCTTTCCTTTTGTTTTGTTTAGGAGACACTAAAATGATTTTGCTGCATTGGAAAACACATGTGACCAGATTAATAAAACTTTACATATCCCATGTATACAAGGTTTCATGCTTTTCAACCATGTTCTGGTTGAGTTATATTTAGTCTCCAAATTTATGGCAACCTGTGCAGAAAACCACATGTAGTAATACCAATGTACAGCTAAAGTTCTCTGCTCAGAAATGGTGTCAACCTTCACACTTGTGTGTCCTAAATATATATATATATACTTATTTGGAATCACTAAATACATTAGTTATTCAGAATTGAATGGACATACTTGTGATATTCTGAAAGTAGGTTCTTAATTAATTAAAGATCTTTTTGAGGACTTGTTCCATGAACTAGAATCATTGAAAAACAATGGCAAACACACTACAATGTTTGGAAAATACCAACAATGCTGTGTGAAAGCATCTGTGATTCAGTGGGCATGAGGTGGAGGTCTCAAATTTTGTTTCCTCTTGAGAAGGTATCAACAATATTGACTTTATAGAGACTGAAGTTTTTTGCTGGATGAGAAAGATGACCAGAATGTCTGATTCTAAGCATTTCAAAAAATTACTGTAGATGAACTGACTCAAGAGATGAAAATTTCTAACCATGACTGAGTAACTGGTACTGGAATTGCCCTTCTGCCATAAACAACTCAACAAAATAAATTATTGAAAGGAAGATGATAGTTAAAATAAGGCTAAGAGAAAGACTCCTAAAGTCAAACTTAAAAGAAGATATGCAACTCATGGAATTTGTCAGCTTGGATCCAGTCCATATGGAGGTGTAAAATGATACAAGCAAATACAGTTTTCTGAGAGTATATGGAATTGTAATGGAATGAGAGAAAAGGGTGAATGAAATCAGCAAACTGGAAACCCTGTCACCCACTTTCCAGATGGAATCACGTTTGTATTCACAGAAGCAAATATCACATGTTGCTGATGGGGCTCATGAGTCACTTGCAAGGCAATCTCATGTCAAAGCCATATTACTGAAAAAAAAAAGTAGTAGTTTATATATGTGTGGTACATTTTTATTTTAATGTTAAGTGGTAGGTATTTGAGTCTGTATTTTTAAAATTTCTTTTTAGATGTTCGTTTAGTTGTTATCTTCATATGTATTCTTTATCTAATTACCATGCTTTCAAGGTTATTTAACTCTCTCCCCCCAACACCCTACAATAAGCAAATAGGAAATTTTACATGCATTGCATAAGTTTACTATCTACCAGATCAAAATTCAAATATATTATTAGCCAGTTTTTCTCTTATCAAGTTATTCTGCCACAGTTGCAAAAACAGACTTTTATGTTTGTTCTTTAATACTATTTCAGCTGTAAAATGTTCTTGTAGGTGGACATTTCAAAATGTCTACATGTAAATCAAAGCACAAAGTTTATACATATAATTTTTGAAGTTATTTAGATATGGAATAAAATGCACTATGTAAAAATATAAAATAGTTAAAATATTTTAATTTTATAACATCTTTTTAATATTTGTTTTATAAAAGTTATTTCCCCTTATTTAAAATTACTTAAAAGTTGTTACAATGTTAAGAAATAAATGACTAATTTGAACTACATAAAATTGTAAGAAAATTATGTGCTTTCAAAAATATATGATCTGGAGGAGGACCTTCAAGATGGCGGAGGAGTAAGATGTGGAGATCAACTTCCTCCCCAAAAGTACATCAAAAATACATCTACATGTGGAACAACTCCTACAGAACACCTACTGAATGCTGGCAGAAGACCTCAGACTTCTCAAAAGGCAGGACACTCCCCATGTACCTGGGTAGGGCAAAAGAAAAAAGAAAAACCAGAGACAAAAGAATAGGGACAGGATCTGCACCTTGGGGAGGGAGCAGTGAAGTAGGAAAAGTTCCCACACACTAGGAAGACCCTCCACTGGTGGAGATGGGGGGTGGGGGGGGAGGCTTCCGAGCCACGGAGGAGAGCACAGCAACAGGGGTGTGGAGGGCAGAGATGAGAGATTCCCGTGCAGAGGATCAGAGCCGACCAGCACTCACCAGCCCGAGAGGCTTGTCTACTAACCCGCCAGGATGGGTGGGGGCTGGGAGCCGAGGCTCGGGCTTCGGAGGTCAGATCACAGGGAGAGGACTGGAGTTGGCTGCGGGAACACAGCCTTAAGGGGGCTAGTGTGCCACAGCTAGCCAGGAGGGAGTCCGGGGAAAGGTCTGGACCTGCCTAAGAGGCAAGAGACCATTGTTTCAGGGTGTGCAAGGAGAGGGGATTCAGAGCACCACCTAAATGAGCTCCAGAGATGGGCACGAGCCATGGCTATCAGCATGGACACCAGAGATGGGCATGAAATGCTAAGGCTTCTGCTGCAGCCACCAAGAAGCCTGTGTGCAAGCACAGGTCACTATCCACATCTCCGCTCCTGGGAACCTGTACAGCCCGTCACTGCCAGGGTCCCAAGATCCAGGGACAACTCAGGCTGTTGCAACTTCACACTGGCCTCTGCCACCACAGACTCTCCCCTAATTCCATACCCCTCCCTCCCCCAAGCCTGAGTGAGCCAGAGCCCCCTAATCAGCTGCTCCTTTAACCCCCTCCTCTCTGGGCAAAGAACAGACGCCAGAGGGTGTCCTACATGCAGCGGCAGGGCGAAATCCAAAGCTGAACCCCAGGAGCTGTGCGAACAAAGAAGAGAAAGGGAAATTTCTCTGTGCAGCCTCAGGATCAGAGGATTAAATCTCCACAGTCAACTTGATGTACCTGCATCTGTGGAATACATGAATAGACAACGAATCACCCCAAAACTGAGGCGGTGGACTTTGGGAGCAACTGTAGACTTGGGGTTTGCCTTCTGCATCTAATTTGTTTCTAGTTTTATGTTTATCTTAGTTTAATATTTAGAGCTTATTATCACTAGTAGATTTGTTTATTGATTTGGTTGCTCTCTTCCTTTATATATATATATATATATATATATATATATATATATATATATTCTTTTCCTTTTCCTCTTTCTGTGAGTGTGTATGTGTGTGCTTCTTTGTGTGATTTTGTCTGTATAGGTTTGCTTTTACCATTTGTCCTAGGGTTCTGTCTGTCCATTTTTTTTAGTATAGTTTTTAGTGCTTGTTATCATTGGTGGATTTGTTTATTGGTTTGGTTGCTCTCTTCTTTTTTTTTAATTACTTTTTATTTTAATAACTTTACTTATTTTATTTATTTTCTTTCTTTCTTTCTTCTTTTTTTTCTCCCTTTTCTTCTGAGCCATGTGGCTGACAGGGTCTTGGTGCTCCAGCCGGGTGTCAGGGCTGAGTCTTTGAGGTGGGAGAGCCAAGTTCAGGACATTGGTACATCAGAGACCTCCCGGCCACTCTTAATATCATTTGGTGAGAGCTCTCCCAGACATCTCTGTCTCAATGTTAAGACCCAGCTCCACTGAACGACCAGCAAGCTACAGTGCTGGACACCCCATGCCAAACGAATAGCAAGACAGGAACACCACCCCAACCATTATCAGAGAGACTGCCTAAAATCATAATAAGTTCACAGACACCCTAAAACACACTACCGGATGTGGTCCCGCCCACCAGAAAGACAAGATCCAGCCTCATCTATCAGAACACAGGCACCAGTCCCCTCCACCAGGAAGTCTACACAACCCACTGAACCAACCTTACCCACTGAGGGAAGATACCAAAAACAATTGGAACTACGAACCTGAGGCTTGTGAAAAGGAAACCCCAAACACAGTAAGTTAAGCAAAATGAGGAGACAGAGAAATACACAGCAGATGAAGGCACAAGGTAAAAACCCACCAGACCAAACAAATGAAGAGGAAATAGGCAGTCTACCTGAAAAAGAATTCAGAGTAATGATAGTAAAGATGATCCAAAATCTTGGAAATAGAATTTCTTGTTTCTTGGAACAAATAAACATTTAACAAGGACCTAGAAAAAGTAAAGAGCAAACAAACAATGATGAACAGCACGATAAATGAAACTAAAAGTTCTCTAGAAGGAATCAATAGCAGAATAACTGAGGCAGAAGAACAGATAAGTGACCTGAAAGATGAAAGAGTGGAAATAACTACCACAGAGCAGAATAAAGAAAGAAGAAAGAAAAGAATTGAGGACAGTCTCAGAGACCTCTGGGACAACATTAAATACACCAACATTCGAATTATAGGGGTACCAGAAAAAGAAGAGAAAAAAGAAAGGGTCTGAGAAAATATTTGAAGAGATTATAGCTGAAAACTTCCCTAATATGGGAAAGGAAATAGTCAATCAAGTCCAGGAAGGGCAGAGACCCATACAGGATAAATCCAAGGAGAAACATGCCAAGACACATATTAATCAAACTATCAAAAATTAAATACAAAGAAAAAATATTAAAAGCAGCAAGGGAAAAATAACAAATAACATACAAGGGCATCCCCATAAGGTTAACAGCTGATCTTTCAGCAGAAACTCTGCAAGCCAGAAGGGAGTGGCAGGACATATTTGAAGTGATGAAAGGGAAAAACCTACAACCAATATTACTCTACGCAGCAAGGATCTCATTCATATTTGATGGAGAAATTAAAACCTTTACAGAAAAGCAAAAGCTAAGAGAATTCAGCACCACCAAACCAGCTTTAGAACACATGCTAAAGGAACTTCTGTAGGCAGGAAACACAAGAGAAGGAGAAGACCTACAATAACAAACCCAAAACAATGAAGAAAATGGTAATAGGAACATACATATCGATAATTACCTTAAATATAAATGGATTAAATGCTCCAACCAAAAGACATAGACTGGCCGAATGGATACAAAAACAAGACCCATATATATGCTGTCTACAAGAGACCTACTTCAGATCTAGGGACACATACAGACTGAAAGTAAGGGAATGGAAAAAGATATTCCATGCAAATGGAAATCAAAAGAAAGCTGGAGTAGCAATTCTCATATCAGACAAAAAGACTTTAAAATAAAGACTATTACAAGACACAAAGTAGGACACTACATCATGATCAAGGGCTCACTCTAAGATGAAGATATAACAATTGTAAACATTTATGCACCCAACATAGGAGCACGACAATATATAAGGCAAATGCTAACAGCCATAAAAGGGGAAATCGACAGTAACACAATCATAGGAGGGGACTTTAACACCCCACTTTCACGAATGGACAGATCATTCATAATGAAAAGAAATAAGGAAACACAAGCTTTAAATGATACACTAAATAAGATGGACTTAATTGATATTTATGACATTCCATGCAAAAACAACAGAAAACACTTTCTTCTCAAGTGCTCATGGAACATTCTCCAGGATAGATCACATCTCGGATCACAAATCAAGCCTTGGTAAATTTAAGAAGATTGAAATCGTATTCAGTATCTTTTCCGACCATACCGCTATGAGACTAGATATCAAATACAGGAAAAAAAAACTGTAAAAAATACAATCACATGGAGGCTAAACAATACACTAATAAATAACCAAGAGATCACTGAAGAAATCAAAGAGGAAATTTTAAAAAAACCTAGAAACAAATGACAATGAAAACACTATGACCCAAAACCTATGGGATGAAGCAAAAGCAGTTCTAAGTGGGAAGTTTATAGCAATACAATCCTACATCAAAGAAGAAGAAAAGTCCCAAATAAACAACCTGCACTTACACCTAAAGCAAATAGAGAAAGAAGAATAAAAAAAACCCAAAGTTAGCATAAGCAAATAAATCATAAAGATCAGATCAGAAATAAATGAAAAAGCAATGAAGGAAATGATTGCAAAGATCAATAAAACTAAAAGCTGGTTCTTTGAGAAGATAAACACTATTGATAAACCATTAGCCAGACTCATCAAGAAAAAAAGGGAATAGACTCAAACCAATAGAATTAGAAATGAAAAAGGAGAAGTAACAAGTGACACTGCAGAAATACAAGGATCATGAGGGATTACTACAAGCAACTGTATGCCAATACAATGGACAACCTGGAAGAAATGGAAAAATTCTCAGAAAATCACAACCCTCCGAGGCTGAACCAGGAAGAAACAGAAAATATAAACAGACCAGTCACAAGCACTGAAATTGAAACTGTAATAAAAAATCTTCCAGCAAACAAAAGCCCAGGACCAGATGGCTTCACAGGCGAATTCTACCATTTAGAGAAGAGCTAACACCTATCCTTCTCAAACTCTTCCAAAATATAGCAGAGGAACACTCCCAAAAATACACAAAAATAAACTCAAAATGGATTAAAGAGCTAAATGTAAGGCTAGACACTACAAAACTCTTAGAGGAAAACATAGGCAGAACACTCTATGACATAAATCACAGCAGGATCCTTTTTGACCCACCTCCTAGAGAAAGGGAAATAAAAACAAAAATAAACAAATCAGACCTAATGAAACTTAAAAGCTTTTGCACAGCAAAGGAAACCATAAACAAGACCAAAAGACAAAATGGGAGAAAATATTTGCAAATGAAGCAATGGACAAAGGATTAATCTCCAAAATATACAAGCAGCTCATGCAGCTCAATATCAAAAAGACAAACAACCGAATCCAAAAATGGGCAGAAGACCTAAATATATCCAAACAAATATACCCAAAGAAGATATACAGATTGCCAACAAACACATGAGAGGATGCTCAACATCATTAATCATTAGAGAAATGCAAATCAAAACTACAATGAGGTATCACCCCACACCGGTCAGAATGGCCATCATCAAAAAGTCTGCAAACAATACATGCTGGAGAGGGTGCGGAGAAAGGGAACCCTCTTGCACTGTTTGTGGTAATGTAAATTGATACAGCCACTATGGAGAACAGTCTGGAGGTTCCTTAAGAAACTAAAAATAGAACTACCATACGACCCAGCATTCCCACTACTAGGCATATACCTTGAGAAAACCATAATTCAAAAAGAGTCATGTTCCACAATGTTCTTTGCAGCTCTTTTTACAATATCCAGGACATGGAAGCAACCTAAGTGTCCATCAACAGATTAATGGATAAAGAAGATGTGGCACATATATACAATGGAATATTACTCAGCCATAAAAAGAAACGAGATTGAGTTATTTGTAGTGAGGTGGATGGACCTAGGGTATATCATACAGAGTGAAGTACGTCAGAAAGAGAAAAACAGATACTGTATGCTAACACACATATATATATGCAATCTTAAAAAAAAATTATGAAGGACCTGAGGTAGGACAGGAATAAAGGCTCAGTCATAGAGAATTGACTTGAGGACATGGGAGAAGGGTAAGCTGGGATGAATTGAGAGAGTGGCATGCACATATACACACTACCAAATGTCAAATAGATAGATGGTGGGAAGCAGCCACATAGCACAGGGAGATCAGCTCGGTGCTCTGTGACCACCTGGCGGGGTGGGATAGGGAGGATGGAGGGAGTCGCAAGAGGCAGGGGATATGGGGGATATATGTGTACATGTAGCTGATTCACTTTGTTATATAGCAGAAACTAAAACACCATTGTAAAGCAATTATACTCCAATAAAGATGTTAAAATATTATATCTATATATCTATATATCTATATATCTATATATCTATATATCTATATATATATATAGTCTGGAAGCAAAAAAATCTTTATTCTTAAAAAATCTATGTGTTTTTCTTAATTAGATGCTTATACATGGTGACATAATTAGCATGAACATGGTTAAGAAGGAGTTTTGATACTATTTCTTAATGGAAAGAAAATAGTTCAGAATTCGAACTTTATTTCCTGTATTTTTAGAAATGGTAACACTTAATGTGTTGAAAATTTTAAGTACTTTACTATTCTCAGTTAAGGGATTTTTGTATTTATCATTTTTCTTTAGAAATACTTTTTTTTAGTGAGCAAGAAAATACCAATATAATAGTTAGTTATAGGAATGATAATTTTAGGAGTTAACACATTTCAGCAATTTTTGTCAAGATGATATATCAAAAGCATATTCTCTCTGATATTAGTAGTTTTTTATTTAAATTAGAAATGCTTATGCAAGCAAATCCATTTAGGAAACATTGACTTACGTAAAGTTACCTAAGAGCAGGATTTTCATCGCCTTTAATAAACTTAAATGCTTTATAACTCACCAAGAAGGGATATTATACGCAAAATTTCTCAAACATTTGATTTTAGATCCTTCTTTGCTGGAGAGTCTCCTGGGGTGGTGATTTGTCTAATGCATTTTAGGACATGTCACTTTAGAATGTGCTTTATACAATTACAACCTTTAGAAGTTAATCATGATATTTCAAATATAATAATTTGTATATAACTGCAAAAATATCTTCCAACTTGCTGTGTACTTACAAAAAAAAATAAAGTCTTCAGAAATATTCCAAGTAGTTGTGCTATATATTGATTTTGCTTGTTGAAGCCCTCATTCTTCTATGTGTCATTTAGAATAACATGAGAACATTTCAAATTTTATTCTATCTGATATTTAAATCTACACCTATAAAATTTAATTTTGTTCTGTCTTATTTGGCTATCAAAATGGTAGGTTCAAATATCCCTCATGTTTCTGTATATGTAATAATGCGTCTGTTTTTATATTGCCTTCCTTGTTTAAACCAGGTGCCTATTCTTTAAAAACTGTATAAATAGTAGTATTCCTTCTTTTCATTCAGATATTTTTTTCAGGGCCTTTGTTTTTGACAAAGCAAGAAAGCGATGCCTCTGGTTCCCTTTCAATAGCATGTCAAGTGGAGTGAAAAAACAGTTTGGCCATGAATTTGACCTCTATGAAAACAAAGGTAACTGGTTTCTCCCTAAATATTTCATAATGAAACAAAGTATAAAATATATGTAATGCCACAGTCCTCTTTCTAACTGATTTTTCCATTATATCATGGATCTATTATGCAGTCAATTCATCTATTAAGACAGATGACACTACTGCCTTGACTATTCTCAGTATAGTACTTTAAAGAGAGCTTTTCCCAAATTTTCCATAGTTAGATTATCCCTCCCCTCTTTGTTTATTTCTAGTAACATCTCTCAGAACTGATATTCTCCAGTCATTTTAGAAAGTGACACCTTAAGTTATTAGTTTAAGACATTTTATATAACAGCAAATTTTGAGCTTACTATAGTATTCTAAATTTTAATAACTTTGGATAATTAATCTAAGTTATAGTGATGATTGCTGATAACAACAAAACGTGGAGGTTTTGAAAGATTAGTTGGATCTATTCCTAGTTACATACTTATAAAAAATCTTTGAAAGAATTGAGACCATATTATTAGTTAATTTGTCTACTTTGGTAGTTTGATATTATATTCACAAGGTATTTATTTTGTTCAAAAGTGGATTTATAATAATAAAATAATTGAAGAATGTTTACTAAATGTGTATTTTACAGAATAAATCTCTCATTACACAAAATAATAATCATGAATTATGTTTATGATAATACTATTTATTTCAATTTTAATGTTTTCTTAAATCATACTGTGTTTTTTATTAAGCTTAGATATTTAGTAATATACACAGACATTTCTTTGTTAATAGGGAAAATGTATAAATGAAATTAAAATTAATTCATGTTAGAAAATAAGATGATCTCTATACACCCCAATAATTCTGTAAATCCTAAACATAATTCATAATCTACTATAAAACCATCTTTAATCTTCTAGGTTGCTAACAACTGTATATACTATTATTGGATAGAAATATATAGTTTGTTTCAATTTTATTGTCCTATAATTTAGCAGCTGATCTGTTAGCAAAAATATGGAAAATAATAATCAGCATAATGTAATTATCACATACACACACATACACAAAACCCCACACAATTTTACTGATATAAAGACAAATCAGTTATTTCCATTATCTTAAAGTAACTTTTTGAATTCAATATAGGTTTACAAATTTTTTATTTTTAATATGTTCTTAAAATGGTCTGTGAATTTGAGCAAGTCATTATGCTAAATTAAACTTGCCTGTCCAGTTGAGTATATAGAATAATCTACGTTAAGTAGGTAGACTAATCTCTACAGTTATCCAGGTATATACTCACAAAATTAAAACTTCTCAATGGTCTTTTTTGTTTGTTTTGGATTACTCTGAAATGTCTTATTTTGAAAATATTAGTAGAATTTTTAGGCAAGAAATTTCAATATGATTTGTGATGGTTTATAAGCATTACTTAAAGATTTGAATGGAATTTTATCGTTTTTATTTCTAACATACACAGCATATATGTTACACATAGTTATAACATTATTCTCTGCTTTCTTCTGATAGACTACATTAGAAACTGCATCATCGGTAAAGGAGGCAGCTATAAGGGAACGGTATCTATCACTAAAAGTGGCATCAAATGCCAGCCCTGGAATTCCATGATACCACACGAACACAGGTAAGAATAGCATGAAGAAAAGAGGATAGAGCCTCTCTCTTACAGGTGTGTTACCAATCCCAGGTAGTGCTTCAGAATAATCCTACACTTCTATAATAATTTAGCCAACTTTGCAGAAGTGTATTAGGTCAAACCTTATCTGAATTTGTAACTGATAATTAGCCAAAGAATAAAAAAATTATCATCAAGATGTAGCCTAACCGTTTTTCACCTCAAAACCTGAATTTATAGATCTTGGTGTTTAGGAAGAAATAATAAGAAAAATAAAAAAAAAAAAAATTTCCCTCTCTTTGCCTGTGAAAAGGCACAGCACTCTGCAGCTGGAGTGGAGAGGTTGCCTGTGCTAAGTTGGAGATGGAACAGATTCTGATCTTACCCAGGGGCCAAATGTTCTTTAACCATGGTAGTTCTCAAACTTGACTGCACATTAAAATCACCTGCTACAAGCCGTTAACAAATCCTGCCACCTGGGCGTCAACACAGGCCAATGAAATCAGAATCACTTGGCACCAGTATTTTTTTTAAAGTTCCCCAGGTGATTCTAAAGCACAGTCAAAATTGAGAACTTCTGCTAAAAATTCATGCCTCAGATTGACCAACTTTCCCATTTCACCTAGTGCCTAATGACTAGAAAAAACTTCTTATTTCTTGGAAATTAAATGTCTATAGTGAAGAGAAGAATTGTGTTCATTATAACAGATGAATGCTATTTAAAGATGAGTAAACATAATATCCATAGGCTCATTAGTCTGAGAATTTTAATCATCATGGAGGAGAAACATAGATATCTACTCACTAGAGAGCCATATATAGCCAGAGTTTTTCAAGACTTATGTCACAAAGAATTTTAACAGGAACTAAAGTAGCTTAAAACAGCTCTCCCTGGTTATTAGATGCATTGGAAGATTTAGTTTACCATGTGCCAAGTACCTTGTTGAGCAGTATACCTGGTTTATCTTACTTAATCCTCTCAAGAACCACAAAGTAGGTGATTTTATTAGTTCAATTTTTTATATGGTGAAGCTGAAGAGCAAAGAACCTTAGTAACTTTTCAAGGTCATGCACAACTAGCAAGTGGTACAGCTAGAATCTGAGGCCAGCCAGTGTCACTCTGTATCCTGTGTTTTAACAACCCCAGGGCCTTAAACACCCAGCAAATCAGTCGGAACATGCTGCGACCTGTTTTTGCAATAGAGGTAGTAACTTGCCTTGATGAGTCCACTTTTTATTCCAATTCATTCATTTGGTGGGGGGCAAAACTATGCAAGATGATTTTACTTCAGTAAACAGAAACCGAGTTCATTGGCCCACATAAAAAGAAAAAGAGTTGGTTGCTCTACATTGGGATCAAACCTGTGATTTTGGCTTTGTTAACAACAGCTAGTAAGTGTCCAAGCAGATCACCTTTACAGTGTTTCAATAACAGAAAATAACTAATTTTTCCAAATTCATTACTTATGAATTACATGAATACCTCCAAAACACAGTTTTATCTTTACATTACAAAACCAACAATGTAATTGGTTTTGTCCTCTCATAAGGATTTGCATGGTGTCACTCCCTGCATAGTGAGGAAAATATTTCGCTTAAATAGATGGATCTAAGTTTTTCATGAACAAAGGAATGGCGTTTGAAACCAATCCTACCCTAGTTGAGGAGAGTGCACTGGATGACCTAGTAGAGGTCTTATTTCAACCCAAATTCTCTATGATTGTGATTCTCTGCTACAGGAGTACATGTGAAAGAGATCTCCCTGGGAACTGGTTTCCCAGGCCAATCAGCTATTTTACCAACAAACATTTCCTTGTGATATAAAGCTTTAGGGCTGAGAGGACCTTGTATATTAATCAATTTTTTTAATTCAATGGGAGTAACACATTTTCATCAATTAGCAGCTTATTGGAATATCTACATGCTGGGTTAACACATTTAAGTGTTAAATAAAGATTAACTCTATGGAAAATTGAAAGAGAAATATATATCTATATATGTGTGTCTAGAGGAGTGATTTATTGTCAACTCCCTAAATTGAAATATTTTACAAGTGGCTTAATGGGAAGATGATGATAGATGATGAAATTAGTATAGAAGCTTAACTAGAAAATCAGGTGACCTGATATCTACATCTATATCCTTCACTGGCCACCCAGCATTCATTAAAGAAGCAGATGATGGAATGGATCAAGTTTCCTATGAACACAGTTCATATTAAAAGAAACGAAAAGGTGGCCAGCACCCAGAAGATCTAATTTATGTTTCAAAGTATATTTGGATGTAACTCAATTTTAAATATTGCTTCACTTATCTCTCTAAAAATAAAGCCTTGCTCACAAGGACAGAGAACCAAAAATAGTACATATGTGAGTAAAAGTTTATTACAGAGCCTATTGAGTGGTACAGGGTGTGTGTGTAATAGGTTCTCATAAACATGTGCTGAATGAACACATAGAGTGCAAAGAGCAGGGCTAGGCTTCATCGCTTGGTCAAGTACGGGATACTAAAGAAAAGCAGACTGAAAACTTCAGAACACAAAAGAAAACCAGTTAATCGGGGTAAAAAGTCATATACACCAAAGACTGAAGAGAAGAGATGACCCAGACTGCTCTTTACCCTGCATGTCCTAGAGAGGAATGTGATATGCATTGATATAGAATTGTGGAAAGCAGCACACATTTTTCTCTTCATTGTTCATTTTTATTAACTCCAGTGGGAAAACTTTATTCATCTTTTAACCATAGCTAGTTTTGATTTCTACTTTATCTCTTTCCCTTCCTACTTGCATTTTTCCTACTAAACTGTTGACTTATTCATTCACTACTTCTTTTTTTAAAAATTAATTAATTAATTAATC
This sequence comes from Mesoplodon bidens, assembly GCF_964165515.1. Lineage (NCBI taxonomy): Eukaryota > Metazoa > Chordata > Mammalia > Artiodactyla > Ziphiidae > Mesoplodon > Mesoplodon bidens. The sequence continues at coordinate 4,349,873 of NC_138166.1, forward strand.
AATTATTGTCTGTGTTGGGTCTTTGTTGCTGTGCGTGGGCTTTCACTAGTTGTGATAACTGGGGGCTACTCTTCATTGCGGTGCATGGGCTTCTCATTGTAGTGGCTTCTCTTGTTGCGGAGCACGGGCTCTAGGTGTGCAGGCTCAGGAGCTGTGGCTCATGGTCTCTAGAGCGCAGGCTCAGTAGTTGTGGCGCATGGGTTTAGTTGCTTCGCAGCATGTGGGGATCTTCCCGGACTGGGGCTCGAACCTATGTACCCTGCACTGGCAGGTGGATCCTTAACCACTGCGCCACCAGGGAAGTCCCATTTGCTACTTCTACACAGCTTCTTCTTTGCTTTACAAATCCACTGGAAAGGTGTATGTGTGTATATGTAGGGGTGTGTGTGTGTGTGTGTAAAAATCTCTAAAACTGTAGATATTTTATATGTGTGCATTTAACATGTGTTAAATCATTATTTAGTGTTTTAAACTTAATACATAAAATGATATAAAATGAAGGAGCTTATAATAATATAATATAATTATAATTATAATTCCATTCATCTCGTAAGTGAAGTTGAAAACCCAAAGAGTAAGTAAATTATCTAAGGGCTAGTGTCATATACTAGTCGAGTGATACATATGGGGCAACAATGTAGGTTTTTGTGATTAACAATAACTTATTCTCAGTACTATACTATACCAAGCTTTTTCAGAAAATAGAGTTATAGGGGGATTTTCTTAGGTAAATTTGATTAATGCAGTACTTTATGAAAAAATATAAAGTAAAAGTCAGTTTTGATTCTATCAGAAAAAATGAGTATTTCATTATACATTTACTATGAAAAATTGGAGAACTGGCAAAGTGAAAGGAAATAATTTTCACAGAATTGCACAAAGATTATCTTAAGTTTTTCTGGAATAATCGGGTTAAAACTAAGACGAAAGATGACCTATTTTTCCTTTGAAAATTACTGTTAGGAACTGTAAAGTCACGATAAGTTTTCATTATATTATAATTTTTGTCAGTCATAAGACTTAATGTCTATTTTTTGTTCCCCAATATTTAAAATGCTAGTGAAGTAGGGATATAAACTCTTTATGTAAAGACATTTTTGTATTTCATAATGTTTATAATACTTAATAGATATCTTGAAAATGTTTGGTTAGTAGTAAGTCTCTTGGACTCTTTATTTTTGACCAATAATTTACATTTTCTGAGCACTTAACTCTGGTGTATTTCCTGTCCAAATTAAATAATTTCATTGCAAAATGTTGCTTGGTACCCAAGGCATGTCCATATTTATTTTATGCCACAGCATAACAAAAATGATTATTTCTTAACTAGAGGTTTCAATGGGTAGGAAACATATTTGAATGGTATTTACTGAGATACTAAGATCTTTGGACTTCACTGTAATTTAAGTACCATTTAGATCTCAGAGGTCAGTAAAAGTAGAAATTAAGCTTTATAGCAAAAATTGAACTGAATATTGAAAATGCAACCGGATTTTCAAAAAAAAAGTGCTTACTAATGTTACCTACAGATATATATTGTTTACTTATGCTTTTTTTGTGTGCAATCTAGCAGACACTTGCAGCATCATTGAGGCCAAGGTCAGAAGCAGTACAAAAGAATAAAAAGGGCTTTGAACTCTTCTGCTCTTATGTTGAAGTACTGTGTGCTGGTAACAAAATTATAACCAGGGCATTAGACATTTTAAATGAAGGTAATATATTGCAGTCTGCAGGCAATGACCAACTATCATGAACTAAACCTGAAAGCACCAAGCCCCAGTCACAGTGAAAACTTTAAAAATTTTTAAAGAGAATAAGCATTTCTGTTTTTTACTATGACAGTCTAAAGACTACTAAGTGGAGCGTGCTTAATAACAGATGGAGTTTATTAAGTGTCCATTACCCTCTCATCTCTCTGAACTTCTCAAAACAACCACATAGGTGTAAGATGTTATAAGTTATGGTTATACTCAGTGTATATGTAAGCTAGTAGGCTGAAAGATGCTAAATTGCCCGCTGGGGTCTCCAGTTAGTAAGACAGAGCTGAAATTTGAGTCCAGATTCAATTTGTTTCTAGACCCTTTGTTCCTGTTGCTTTATCAATCTATTTCTCAATTATGCAGAAAAAAGGGGGCCTATCATTCATAAGAAAAGCAATAAACAAACAAATAATTATCTCAGTTAAGCAGTGTAATAGTGAGATTTCAAGGTCTAGTGCAGTGTTTCTGCAGTTCTCTCCTAAGTGGCTATCCTCCATCATTTGCTGCCTTTGAGTGGAACTTTGAAATTGTGGTTCAAACAATGTCAATTAGGCTCTAGAATGACTGGCTCTTAGTGAATCCAGAGATGAATCATTCTTAAGACTGCTGAATATGAGAATTCAGTTAGGTAAATGTCTATAAAATTTAAGTATCTTAAGAATTGATGGAAATGACAGAATTCAAGTTAATATCTATGGGGGTCTGAGATAGAATAAAGGGTTTCTCCACTTTTGGGAAAACATACCCACTAGTTAGTAAAGTTAATAGGCCCCCCAAAAGTTGCATGCTCTTATACTGTAATGATTATCATTTTAAAACTAGCTTTTTGCCTTCGAGCTATCGGGGTAAAGACCTACAGGAAAACTACTGTCGAAACCCTCGAGGGGAAGAAGGGGGCCCGTGGTGTTTCACAAGCAATCCAGAGGTACGCTACGAAGTCTGTGACATTCCCCAGTGTTCAGAAGGTAAATGAACCTGAATGCCATGTGGGGCACTCTGCTCTCCCTTTGTGTAAAACTGCAACTCACATTAAAGGTTAACAGAATTGAATCAAATCACAATGAATATGATGTTCATTCAATTGCAACTATAGATCATAATTCGAGCATTTTTATAGGATGTTTTAAAAACTGATTATCATCAGATTAATGCAAAATAAAGGAGCAAGTTATCAGTTTGAATTTCAAAAGAGCCTGAGGTATCTCTTCGGGGAGAGTAAAAGTTTGGGCTTCCTCATCTGCTGTTTTGAGCTCATAATAGCTCAAAATCTGCTCCCATACATCACCTGAAAGGAGCAGAATGACAGCCCTTTATGAGTAATTCTAATTCTACTCATCCAGAACCCGCTTCTGCAGAAGTTTTGTCAAAGCTATTTTGAAGTGGTGTGGCAAGGGTATAAGGACCCAGAAGAGAATAAGGGAGGGGGTCAGTGAAAGTTCGAGTGCCCTGTGTGTGTTTTGGTGAACCAAATCTGATACAGAGTCTGGAACTGAATACCATTCAGAATGGTATCTGAAGAGATCAAAACAGTAGATCACAGGCTGTCTGGAAGGCAGGCACTCTAAACCCATGTCTGTGTCTTCACCTCCTCTCACAGCATGAAAGGGCACTGTCCTTACTTTTACAGTGGAAACTGAATGACCGCAAGAAGGAAGAGTAACCATTTCAGCATTGTATGTGGTTTCATTTTTCTTGGTTATCTGGCTACTGAATAGCTGGCTTTTTAGTTTTGTCAGAAACTAAAAGACTAAAAATCAAAATGAAACATGGATTGAATTCTGATAAAAATTTAGTAGCATTTTGAAGTACTTGGGGTGGGGATTATGGCTGGAATGCTGTCCAATATTTATAGTAAGATATTTTACCTGTTTGTTATTAACCAAATATTTTTTGAACTATTTCTTCCATAATATTCATTAAGTATTAGGTTGATATTTATCACATAAAAAGGCCATTGTTAGCTAACTGTCACAGAGAAGGTGAATTTGTTTTCTGTTGTTAGTTAATTTAAAATTCTTGAATTCATGTGCGAGAGCCAGGTCCATCTGTTTGTAAATCCTTACTTTCCATTCCATACCATATTCTGTTCACTATAACTTCTTCATTGTTTTTCTTTTCTTTTAAAAATAATAAACTGATCTGTGATAACGTTATGAATGTCTGTTTTGTATGAATAAGTCTGTAATGTTTGTCTTAAATTTATACGTGGGAGAAAACCCTACTTTTAGCGAATTCTCCGCTATCACAGTTTTCTGAGGTTGAAAGTTATTGGTAAGGACTTTTCTTTATTGGTTTTGTTTGATCTGGGACAGTGTTTTCAAGGGAAGGTAAATTGGTCAAACTTTAAACAGTTTAGCATTTATCTTGCCTGCCTAGTCTGTGGGAATGTGATTTTTCAACCCCTGATTTAAAAGAAGAACCTTCATCAAACTATATTGGCATATATCTAAAATGACAGGCAATGTAGAATAAATGTGATAAAAAATAAATGCTTGGAAAAATTTCTGGTCTTCCTTAGCTCATTAGAGTATACGTCCCTAATATTTTTCAATGATTTGAGGTCATCGCACCTCCCCTTAGAAAAGGGCATTGATCATTAGTATGAATGGCACATGATGCTATAGGTCACGGTGGCATTAAAGGTTGCAGATATGCTTTTTCTGGAAACAACTAGAAGTCTGAAAGAGTAGAATAACCCTCCTGTGAGAGAAGTAAACCAACACCTGTCCTATAGGCTAAACATACTTCAGGGACTGTGAATTGAGCTGTGATATTTAAATTCATGCTAACATAAACAATGTTTTAGCATGATTTTAATGAAGAGGATCTAAAATAAGAAGAAGCATTGTCAATACATTAATGGAGAAAAATAGCTATTTATAAAACGGGTAATACAAAATATACAAAATAATGTTGATATGATGTAAATTTCTATTAAAATACTTATATGAGGAAAAAGCCTCAAAATCCACAATGTTTAAATAGTATGATGGGTGAGACATTTTAATCTATGGATATTGTAAATGTCAAGTTCCAAAGGTTATATTATTATGGATGAAATGTTAATGATCACATCATTTTGTATATTTTAAAATTAAATAAGAAAGGTATGTGGTCAACTTTGGACTGTTCTTTGGAAAAGGACAAGTAGAACAGTATATATATTTTGAAATTTTTTTAACTATATTGAAGTATTTGCTAAATAATCACCTGAAATTTGTCTGAAATTTTGGTTCATAAAAATATATCTGGTATTTAAAGATTAAAATTATCTTCTTTTAATTTAAACCTTTGAAATATAAAAAGCATTCCAAAATGAATACTCGTTTATCACATTTAGAACCTTACATAATTATGTAAAGAAAATATTACCATTAATGTTTAATTCAAAGATTATGGAAAACAGAGGTATATAAAATTTGACTTCTTGCTTTAACATTTGCTTGGGATTTAAAATAAAGCAATCACTAGTCATTGAACCAGATTTTTTAAATGATAAATATTCAAGTAAATGCATTTTATTAAGCCATAATCATTATTTTTAAATACCTTACACTTAAAATACCAAATAATACTGCCATAACTTTAAATGTGTAATTCCATACTCTGTGTGGCAAAAAACTTTTAAAAACAAAGATTTAAATAAAACTATTATTTATAAATGTGGATTTGTGAGACTATTCATATTTTAAACATTCAGTTTTGCTGAAGTAATCACTAGAGTGGATTTGCCTGAGAGATATTTTCAAAATAGTTGTTTTAGTCTGTAAACTCAGATCACTTGTGGTTTTATGATTGATAAAAATGGAACACAGTAATTTTTGAGTTTAGTTAGTATATGAGAAAGGTGTTAAATTAATCCTAGTTATATTACAATTAATTTGTAGTTTTTGTGGTTTTCTATTATCAATTAGGATAGAACTATAATTAGAAAAAGGTATTCATTTACTTTTGAACATAAACATTTATTTAGTTTGAGCTTTTGTGAACTGGGACAGTATTTTGCTTTTGTTTGTTTTTTTTTAAGGGAAAAACTTGATGGAACGGTTAAATAATACACTGGCAACAATAGACAGATTCGAAAGGAAATACAGCAGGAGGTGCAATCCTCACCCTCTTGCACTCTTATATAGATAATGCTTTCACCTGAGCCCTTGGTAGGTAGGTGGACTTGGTTTCCACCTATACGGCTTGACTTTGAGCTGGGAAAACTTAGAAGAGTCTTAGAATTCTTGATGTTTGAGAAGTAAATATGAGTTCAAAATTTGCCTTTCTCGAAGTAATTTTTATGACCAACCTGATGGTTTGATGCAATGGAGAAACCACAATTTTTCATCCTTGGATAAGATGGTCAGTCTCGTTTCTCCTAGCCCCCAGTAGGTGAGAATCCAACAGGCGGGCAAACTACTGCTGTAAACAGGAGTGAAGAGGGGAATGAGGACAATAGTGAGAAAAGGCAGGGAGACTGACTTTCTGAAAGTTTTGCTTTCAACCTATCTTAAAGTATGACCAGTAAGAATGTGTAAGAAACAAGTTAAAATATGTAGGACAAAGAGGCAATTAGGGAGAATGGAACGAGCGCTGGACTGTGGGTCAGAGGACCTATGTTCCAGGCACAGATCTGGCATTTTCTGTTTTAGGTAAGTCCCTTAAAACTTTTGTGAGCCTTGATGTCCTCACTGCAAGGGTCAAATGATTTCTTATATGTTAAAATTACTGAATAATCAAAGAATATGTTAACTATAATATACTTAGCATCTCAGTCCTATCACAGGATTCAGTTAATTCCCACCCCAACAGCAACTTTCTTTGCCTTCCAAAATCTAACATTCTTTGTTAACTTTTATTATTTTTCAATCTCACTAGGTCTGCACCTGCATTCATAACTCTCTTCACTTCACTATAAACATAGCATACTAATTCATGTTTCTGTACCGTTTATGTTATTTTACCCCTTTATAGTTTATCCACATCTTATCCATCCTTCAAGGTCTAAGTAAAATCCATTCTCTCCTAAAAGCCAAACACTAAGAACCTTCAGAATTGAATAAATTATCTACAAACTTGCTACTCAATGTGAGGTCCAAGGACCAGCATCATCATCATCCTCTGGGAGCTTGTTATTAATGCCCCAGTCCTGATTCACTGAATCAGAACTTGCTCTTTATTTAACAAGATCTCAAAGTAGCTTTTATGCACATTAAAATTTGGAGAAGCACTGATCTACCGCTCATGTTGGAAAGCAGTCATCTTATAGAATCACCTGTTTCATTTGTGTAGCTATGTTTCCTTAAGAAAATTAAAAATTCTAAAGTTTCAGGAGAAGTGTTTTTTAATAATGCCCCAACACAGTTTCCCGGAAAATACTTTTATTCACTCTAATTACAAAAGGATATCTTGTATCCTTTATCTTGTAATAAACTGTAGTGGAAATGGAAAAAAAAGAATATAGATATATACATATGTGTGTATAACTGAATTGCTTTGCTGTACCCCTGAAACTAACACAATATTGTAAATGAACTATACTTCAATTTAAAAAGAAAAGGATATACTCTTATAAACTGCATTTTCTGATTGAGACAAAATAGGTATATTTTGATTCCTGAGTACTATACAAGATTAGAAATTGTCCATGTGGATATTTTATCCCCTTATTTGTGTTCACAGGATTCTATTCTACTCTTTCATTCAATACAAAGGAGCAAACAACAATGATCAATGTTGTATCATTTTCTGTGAACATATCAAACCTTGCATTCTTTTAAAAATGGGAACTAAGTTTGTACCCCCATTCAGATGAAAAGCTGAAATGTGATACTACATAACCTATGTGGACTTGACCTTGGCCAACCAGAGCACCTCTATCGGTATGCTCTTGGATCCCGCTCATTTATACTTCAGGAGCTTACTGACTGTTGTCTGGGGGATCTCAGTATCAAATGAGAGGAAGCTGAATTGGTCCCTTGTCTTAGCTCATAGATCAACCTACAAGAAAAGAAGCAGATGGATCAGGCCAAATGGTTTCATGTTTTAGGGATTTAGTTATTAACGTCCTATTAGATTATAAAAATCAAAGGTTTAAAAGTGACGATTCTAATAATATATCCCGAATTTCTACAAATACTCATTAGGCTAGATCCTGGTGGATAAAACTAAACACTGATATCTGTTCCACTTCCGCTAATGTTAGACAATCAGTAATCACAAGATACAAATGATGTGTTTGGGGAAGTTTGCCGGATTTGTAGGAAAGCCAAGCAATGATTTATTCCACAGGATGCCTGCTGTGCTACAAATCAACCTGTCCATTTGAGATGCCTTATTTTCAGCTAGCTGATGTGATTCAGAGTTTTCAGTGTGGTATAAGAGGCCAGCCAGAAGAGAACTATTAATTAACTTCACAGAGTCATCAGCAATATCCAGCATAATTAGATCAGCTTACACATTTTAAAAACAGTGAGTACGAGAAGTTCAAGAGCGGGTCATGTTCTATCCTAAGCTAGATAAGTATGCAAGTCTTCTCAGTTATTCGATGTGGATACTCACTGATAGAAAGCAACAGTGATTTCGTCCTGTAAAATATTCACATTCTTCAAATAGTACCAGATTACTATTTGAAGCTGGTCTCTCAGATCTATCTGGTCCTGATCTTGGCATTAACTGTAGACGTAGGATGTGTACTCATTTTAAATTGTGTATTTTCTGTGTATGTGTTGTAAGGTAAGTTGAAAGAAGAGTACTATCGTGTTGACAGCATAAATATTGAGACCCCTGGCATTTTAGAACAACAAAGGGAAAATCCCCAAGGATTTTCAGTTTCTAGGTACCTTTTGGACAGTTATGAAAAAATTAGAAAGGCAGCATCTTGGCCCTATGGTAAATCTGTATGACACAAACTACAAAAATCTCATTTAAACGGTATGAAAATTTCAGTAGGGAGTATTTTATGCCACTATTAATGTATATTAAGCCCTAATTTAAAGTTAAAAGGGTACGTAAGTTTTTCTAAAAACATCCTTACTAAATAGGTGATTTACTGTCCTTTAAATGGAACAGTGGTGTTCTTGATTTTGCTGTCAGAAGCAATTAACATGCCATGCTTTAATTTTATTAGTTGAATGCATGACCTGCAATGGGGAAAGTTATCGAGGTCCCATGGATCATACAGAATCAGGCAAGATTTGTCAGCGCTGGGATCATCAGACGCCACATCGGCATAAATTCTTGCCAGAAAGGTAAAATACCACCAAATCATGCATCCAATGATTCTATTTACAAACTGTTATTTGCCCCATGGCAAATTACCATGGAAATTCTCTTGATATAATGTTTTCCTGATAGTCTTGGGGCACAGGGATTTACGATGAGGTATATGAGAGTGCGGGCTTCACCTCCAACTGGTCTTGGCTGATTAGGTTAAGAGTCCCTAAAATCAGGATGGTCCTGAACACAGGAGCATCAGTGGCTGGAGAAGGAAAACAGTAATAGAAGCTTCCTCTTTCCCTTCCACAGCAGCAAAAAGAGAAAAGCTCATTCAATAATAAGCACTTTGACAGGCCCAAGCTGGGGAGGGCGGCATTATTGTTAAATAAAAGTGAATGTGAATCTCCTCCTAACGTCACACCTTCCGTGACTTAGGTAAAGTGGGGTCAATGTGTGACACCGTGACGCAGGTCATGCCCACGGAGAGGGAATGAAAGGTGGAGCAAACGATTCTTTGGCTGCTTTCTTGTGGTGGATTTTGAAGTTGCCCATCTGGAAAAGTCAGGCAACCAAGTCTACTTTTCTCCTCAGGAGTAGGTTTTGAGTTTAAATGGTTTAAAAATTATGTGTATTTTGGCCCATTCATTTCACAGGAAACATTTTAGGTGAAAAAAATTTTTCCTTCTTTTTTACTATAAAGAATAAAAATACAAATAACTAGAGAAGAAGGTCTATCCCCACCTTTCTTCTGAAATTGCTGAAAGGTGTTTTTTCTTTCTTCTCTTTTTGTCTTGCTCTTCTAGATGAAATTAAAACTGCTTTGTTTTTAAGTGCATCTCTTGTCTTTTAAGTGAGAGCAGAAGGAATGTGGTAGCAATTAAAAACAACTCACCAATTCAGGACCCTGTTAATTTAAAGGGAGATGTGTACAGAGAAAGTGGTGTGATGGAGTTTGTCTCTAGCTCTGCTGGAGGTGAGGGCATGACCTAGAAAGACTCTAGCTCTAAAACTGAGCTATCATTAGTAACATAGCTATTGAAACCTAACTTTCAGTTTGAACTTTAAGTCTGCCCTAGAAGAGGACCCGTTTTCTTAATGAGCATTCTACACGAGGTCATGTTTATGTAATCTGTCCTTAATTGGGCTTTGTAAGAAGGAGATTCAGTTTGGGACCTCAACCAGTGGACCGGTACCAAGTGGACCTAACTTAGTAGCAAAGGGGATGGTACTCTAGCCTTAGTAGAATATGCACAGTAATAGATTCAGCAGTCAATGATTAGCAGTCCTTGTAAGGCAAAACATAGAAAATCTCTTCTTTCCTCAGCTAACAGTATCCGAGCTAAGTCAAAAGTTATTTTGTGAGCTGAGAGCTGGGTGGTGTTCCAGGCAGATTTACATGACACTTTTCTTGGTGTGGTTTGCAGATATCCTGACAAGGGCTTTGATGATAATTATTGCCGCAATCCTGATGGCAAGCCGAGGCCATGGTGCTATACTCTTGACCCTGACACCCCCTGGGAGTACTGTGCAATTAAAATGTGCGGTAAGTTAGGGTCAAATTTATTGCTTCCTTTTCCTCTCACAGACTGGATCTAAGCAGGCGATTATTAGTGAGACAGGTTAACAACTATTTTACTTGATACTTTAACGTGTATAGGTTTTAACATTTTTAGAATGTGTTACATAATCCTACCCAATCTTTTGCATTTTCAGAGAGCCATTATTTTGAAAGAGATACACACACAAGTGCACACGTACACACAAAACATTTATACTTATGGTAAAGACTTAAACATTCTCATGTTACCAAGAAAAAGGGGAAAAAAATCTACAGAGGGAGGAAAAAGATCAGGGATTATGTGCAGTATCATAATGTCATTAGGGCCATAAGAGCTAGGACCTCAGATTCTTACCTTCCAATCCTGTATCCCTACCTATCCTCCCCGACATAACATGAACTGTCAACTGACTATGCACATCTTCTGGGGAGTGACAAAGGCTGCAATGTAGAAAACTAAGTCTAACAGAAGATTCTCACAGACAGCTTTAATCTCTAGTAGCTGATCCTCACCTCTCTGGCCGTCCTTATACACAGCCTGCATTCTCTTTCAACCTGTTTTTTAGCAGTCCTACTATCCTTCTATATACTGGCCTTTACACAACTTTCCTGAGTTTATGATAAAAGCTTCTTTTCTTACTTGATTTGTGATATCCCTTTAAATCTGTACACCTGGTCCTCTCCTCCACAGTTAACTCACACATTTTTATTCTTCTCTGAAATAATCCTGGATAATAATTAGATGTAAACATGCTTTTATTTCTATGTGTACAGTCTTATTTTTTTCAACTGGATCCTAAAATGCTTTCAAATCAGAATTGCATAAATTTAGTAAGGCGGAATCATGTTATAAATTGGCTGGCTAATATAAAGATATGTATATCTAGAGAGAAAAATGTAAAGACATACAATCAGGTACCAGCACTCAGCATGATAAATATACAACTATGAGGCTATGGATAGGGATTTGCATATTTCCCTAGATTGGCATGATGGGGCTATTTCTTTGAACGGACTTATTCAGTATTATCTACACTATGATACTGCCAAGGTAAATATCTCTCCACTTAGACCTGCTAATAAAGGAAGTGTTTTGGACGACTCAAATAAAACCCATAGAAAGGAGATGTGTCTGGCATATGTGAAATAACTGCAGAATCTGGAAGGCTCTCAATGTGAACACAGTGTTCCAAGGAAATTGAACCATCTGTTTGGTCCTTTAAAATAAGGGATGACTCTGTGACTGTTTCTTTATATAGACTGGTTAGTTCAACTCAATGAGTTTTTAAATCTTGTTAATCTGTCCATAATTCTAGACAAGCTAGGTACAATAAACCAATAGTTTCCCCTCCATTTTTCTTTTTGTGTGTGTTTTAGGCACTCATAAATCGTCTCTGGAATAAGACCAGTATAAACAGACACACACACACACACACACACACACACACACACACACACACTCACATGCATATTCACTGGCACGTTCACCTTTCAACTGGCATGCATAAGACTGGCTATTTTTAAAAGACGTTGGGAGAGGAAAAAAATAGAATTAATATGACACTTCTATTAGATAAATTTCTTTTTCTTTTCTGTCCACAGTTAGCTATTTATACAACTAACGTGCAACAATTCTGATGGCTTTTTTAAACAGAGGGTGATGTTTATAGGATGCTAATTCGGAGAAAATGGTGGTAGAATTTGTGACCCAAACCTATATACAGTATATAGTATATACAACCTATATAGTATATACAACCTATATAGTATTAATATATACAACCTATATACAGTATATAGTATATACAACATGATGATTGGGGGTGCTGACCCTCCTGGGTTCCTCTGTATCCGTGAGTTCAACCAACCTTGGGATGATGTAGTACTATAGCATTTACTATAGAAAAAACCCAGCATATAAGTGGACTCATGCAGTTCAAACCCATGCTGTTAAAGGTTCAACTGTAGTTAACATGAAAATATTTTCAGCTTTGGGAATATTTTTAAAATGTTTTATTACAGGACAGATTTTAGTTTGTAAACTTATATAGAGAGACTATATTTTTATTAAAATTAATGAAATAAAGTGACATTCAGGAATTTTGGAAAGCATAAGAGAGAATGTCTTCCAGATATTTTGGCTTATACATATAGTAAAGGCTACAATGCAAAACTAAGGAATTTGGTGATGGTTTCAATTGTGTATTAATTTTCTATTGCTGCATAACAAAATTTCAAAAACTTGGTAGCTTAAAATAACATGCATTTCTTATCTCATGGTTTCTGTGGGTCAGGAGTCAAGGCATGAATCAGGTGTGTCCTCTGCTTAGGATCTTACAAGGCCACAGTCCTGGTGCCCATCAGACCTATTGTCTCATCTAAGACTTGGTGTCCCATTCCAATATTCCAATTCAGTTTCTTGTGGTTGTAGTGCTTAGATCCTCAACTCCTGGATACTGCCTGATGTTTCCTACCACATGACCCTCTCCACAATATGGCGGTCTACTTCTTCCAGGCCAACAGGATAGCTTTCTGTTACTTTCAACCTCTGACCTCTGCACCCACTTCCATTTATTTATTAAGAATTTTTTTCAAAGGTATTAAAATTTTATAAGCCAACTTTACCCAAGATTCTGCACTGGGGATGAATGTCAAAAGGACTTGTTCAGAAATCATACCCTTTAGAACTTCCACATAATTTCTTTCCCCTTAACACAGAGTTGTGAAAGGTAAAAATAACAGTGTTTTGTTTTCCTGGGAAAATAGTATATCTTTATTTGGGAAAATGATGGAAAAATAACTGGTCAGTTTTTGCCTCCACACTGTGATTCGATGCAGAAGGCTCTGCACCTGCTTTTAAAGAGCTCACCTGATTAGGTCAGGCCCACCCAAGGAAGTCTTCCTTTAATTAATTTCAAGTCAACTGACTGGGAACTTTAACTACATCTACAAAATCTCTTCACTTTTGTTGTACAACATAAGCTAATTACAGGAGTGACTCTCCCATTATATTCACAAGTTCTACCCACACTCAAGGGGAGGGGGTTACAGAGTGTACATCAGTGGATAGGAATCTTAGGGGTGTATTAGAATTCTGTAAAGCACACACATATTTACCTGCACTAGTTGTAAGAGAATATTGATTGTCACTTTTTATGTGTATCATTTGATTCTTCGGTGAGCTTTCTGGTTTTCTCTCAGTCCCAATTGCTTGAATTCATTCTGAGTTTTCAATATGATTGAAGAATAGAGTTTAAGATTGTGTCACTTGTCTTCTCTAAAATTGAAGGGGAATTTTAAAACTCTTTTTTTTATTATATAATAACTGTATAAGAAGGTTATAATTGCTACCATTTATTTAACATCTACAGAAAGGTGCTTTCCATCTACTGTCAATAATCCTTACTTCAATTCTACAAAATGACTGTGATTAGGTAGGCCAGTGAGAAAGGTCTGCAAAGATATGATGGGTGAAGCAGCATGGCAATATTCAAGACATGGTAGTTAGGTTGATATGGGTAGGGATGGGGTAAAGACACAGAAATGGAAGAAGATAAGAAAAATAAGATTGATGTGAGGCAGATGAAGTGGGATCCAAGAGTAGCCCTTCCAGTTGCCATGAGAAACACTGAAAAATTAAGCAGGGAGAGTGGTCTTATCTGATTTGTCATCAAGAACAGTAGCTTCCAAATCGGTATCTATGAAACCCAGGGGAACACAAAGACTGTCCTAGGGGTTTATGGACATGGATAGGTTAAAGAGCTCAAATTCCAGCTCCTAGTTTTCTATATGAATTCTTTCCCAAAGTCTTCTGCTTGAGATGCATGTGTTCCCAAGGAGTCAGTCAAGTTCAACTTCCTCCCTGCCCATTGACAACTGCCCTTTGCTACTTTATTGAAAAAAGGCAAACTGCTAATCCTTCCAGAATATTAATGTGGTGCACTGTCCTGGGGTGTAAAAACCTTGGGGACACTAAACAAAGAGACCTTTGAAAATACTATATATTAATGCTGTTTATCATTTACATTCTGCTAATAATTGTATAACTCTATCCATAACATGTATACATATATATGTATATTTGTGTGTTTGTGGCTGTGTGTGTGTTTAGTATAGTGTGCATTTATCTCTTAGAATTTTGTGGTCACAAGAAATTTTAAAAAAATTTAAGTATATAAAAATCTTTCAGGAAAGTAGGATAGGTGAGGAATAAAAGGCTCTCCAACATAAAATAAAATACATTACACTAAAATAACATTCTGTGGGTAAAGTGGAATGGAAAAATGATTCAAGGAGAAAAAGAACTTGATAATGTACATTTTATCCAGAAAAAGGTAGAGGTATCACATCACTGTGGTATTTAGAGTCCACTAAATCCATTTAGAAGAGTGATATAAAAATTTTCAATTTAAAACTATTGATAGTTAAAACATGCTAGAAATCACATCCTTTGCAGCTATTTAAACTTAGCATAAAAAATGTAGATGTCAACTTAAAAACAAGAGAGGGAATATAAATATTTTTTCAAAATTATTTTAGTAACAGGAGCAAAAACAAATATAAAAAACCAACAACATTTGAAGACTACAGATCCAGAAGAATTACTATGTATTCTGGGTAATTAGCATGGAGAGGGCTGAGCAAGGAGGCAGGTGCATCTGATAAGAGTTGATTTTAACAGGCAAGTAAGAAATAAAGAGAATGTGACTAAGGCAGTAAGCAGTGACAAAACAATGTGGAGGAGGATGTGAGAAATATTAAAGAGTTAGGATGTCCCATATATAATGATGGATTGGCTAATGTGGGAAATGAGAGGGAAAAGGTAAAGTCTAATATTCTTCCTAAGTTATTGGGTAATGATACATATTTAAGAGAGGTATACATTTGAGGAGAAAGATAATAAGTTTGGTTGTGCTTATATTGAGATGCAGGTGCTTCATGTCTGTGCTCAAAGTACATCTAAGTTCAGTCTTCCCTGAAGACTTCCCTTATGACTCATGCAGAGTCATAAGTGAATAGTGATAGCAGAAGCCTTGGACATAGTAGCAATCCCAGGAAGCATAGAGAGAGCATAAAGAGGAGTTTTTGCCCCTTTTCTATAGAATTCACTAAATAAATATTTGTTGAGTAGCTCTCATATGTCACATGTTTTTCTAGTTGCTGGGAACTTTCCTAGAAGTGAACAAAACAGACCAAGATCTATGATCAAATTAAAATTTCAGAATTTGAGCATGAACTAGTAAAGTAAAAGCTGACATTGCCTTGACACTGGGCTGGTTTACACCAGATCCAAGGTTTTGAATACTGCTCTCAATTCCTTTTATTTGTTAAAAAGCTGAATGAACTACAAATTTATTCTTGTCACTTTGCTTCCAACTTTCAATCTTACAATTAGTATAACACTGAAAGTGAAGGATGAACGTTGCTCATCAGCTGACAAATGTGTAGCAGGGTATTCTGGGACAGGCCTTCTCAGTCCTGCTTCACACCATGTTCTTCAGAAGGTGATGTCTACCTAAATGGCAGCAGCCCACACATATTCTGGCTGTGTAACTTTTAACAGACTGCCAAGAATATGAAATTTTAAGACACTGCAAACATATAGCAAGATTGGACGTCCCATGCAGTGCTTAAATGAAGTACTGATTTTTTTATGGTTTTCCCCTATAATAATAACTTCGTATTCTGAATAAGGGTTTGTTCTATACATTAGTTGACTGCTTTTCAGAGAGAAATAATATTTGTTGGGGTTAATTGTGCTTTTCTGAAGTGGACTTTAGTAGCTCTTTGGCAACTGAAAAGCTAACTTGTGGTTAATGTCCCTTATCTTGTGGTTGATGTCCCTTAGATGTCCCATTGAGTATTTATATCAGTTGGACTGCAGATATCTTTATACATTATTGAGAACCCCAAATTGTCTGCGTGGGTTACATGAATCAATATCTACTGTACTGGAAATTAAAACATAAATTTAAAAATATTTAATCCATTAAAAATAATAAGCTCATTGGATGTTAATAAATATAACATTTAAAAAGAAAAAATAACTATTATTTTCACAAAAATAGGGAGGACAATGACGTTGTTTTAGATTTTTTTGTAAATTTCTTTAATGTTACCTTAATTAGAAGACGATAGCTGAGTGTCTCATATTTGCTTCTGCATTCAGTCTTTTGGGATATCATACATCAAGTGCAACTGGAAATTCCACTGTAAAAAGGACAAGTGACATCTTAGCATTGTTTTGACCTCCTAGATCCCTGAAAAGATCTCTGGAACCCCAGGTGTCCCTCTGAGAACAACTTTCTTGCTACATGTCATACGTGTAAGGCTGATGTCCCATTAAAGTACACCTGCTAGGATATACCTGTTGGCTGTTCCAATTGTTCCCCACCTTTTACCACCAGCAACATGCCTGGTTGGAGACTTTTATCATTTATTATCTTTTTCTCTGATTTTCTTCATTTATCCTATAGGATGGTCTAATCTGCTTTTTTAAAGCTCTCTTTTGCACGACTGGTACCACCATTTACACAGTTTAAAATCCAAAAGCCTAGAATAATCCTAAACATGCTCTTTCTTTCACTCTTCACATTTGATCCATCATTAAGTCCTGTCAATTTTATTTTCTATGTATCTATCAAATCTTCATTTCACTTCATCACTGTCTCCTTTATCCAAGACAGCATTATTTTTCATCTTGAATATTTGGGTGGCCTTCTGAGTGGAGCTATATCCACGTTCACCAGCTCTCCCCTCCAATCCCTTCTCCACACTGCAAACAGGATGACATTTTTAAAAAATCTGAATATATCATTCCCTATGCCTAGCATACCACACACATACACAACAGTTTAAAACGCTTCAATCATTTCCTTTGATCTTAGGACACAGACAAAACAAAACCATCCTTTACTCCTCCACCCCTATCTTTAGCCTCATATACATTTCTCTCCATGCTCTCTGTTCCAGCCAGAATAGTTTTCTCCCTATACCTCATATTTTCCATATTCTCATTATAGTTCCTTCACCCCTGCCATCTCCTCTCCCCTGAAAAATTTTCTCTTCCTTCCTCAGCTAGTTGACAGCTACCCATTGTTCAAATTTCAAGTCAGTTATCATTTCTTCATTTGACTTCCCCTGACTCGGTCGAATTCCTTGTTGTATATTTATAGCAACATAAACCTCTCCTTCCATGTACTTCTCAGAATTCGGTTTTTACATTTATTTTTGAAGTATTTGGTTAATAGCTGTCTCTATCAAAATGTGTAAGCTCCAACAGAGTAAGGACCAGGTCGTTTTTGTATTCCACAGAGTTACCACATTGCCTTGCACGTGACAGGAGTTCAACAAGTCTTTGTTGAATGAATGACGGTTACCTTCCTGCTCAGTGGTAGTTTTCATTTTCTTTTCGTTTCTCCTGGAATTTCTTCTATGCTTCTTGATTTTCATATGAAAACTTGGCTTTTCCCAAACATTGCCAACCAGGAAGATTTGCTTCATACCTTCTTCCCATCACCTTAACTCACTGTCAGTTTTCATGCTTCCATGAGCTAGTTTTGTTCCTTCATTGCTTGATGTCTTGATGGCTTTTCCTTCAACAAAATAAACAAATCTTGTCATATTTTACCTTATTTTTCACTTCCTCTTTCTTTTCCTTCTTATTTTTTAAACTTCTAGATATGTAAGTGTCCACAGCCATTTTATATTTTTAAGAGCTTTACTGAGGTATAATTGATATATAAAAACATCGCATATTTAATGTACAGTTTGATAGGTTTGAAAATATGCATACACCCATGAATCCATCTCCACAATCAAAGATTATAACCATATTCATCACCTGCAAATGTTTCCTCCTGCCCCCTCTTGCCTTTGTGTGTGTGTGTGTGTGTGGTAAGAATACAACTCTCTTAACAACTGTTTAGTATACAACACATTATTGCTAACTATAGGTATTATGTACAACATAGTATAGTAGATCTACTATACATAGTATATCTCTAAAACTTATTCACCTTGCATAACTGAAACTTCATTACCTGTTGAACAACTCTCCACTGCAGAAGTGTGGCCGAGGCAGATCTTTGATAGTTAAGATTTCTCTCAAAATTATCATTGTGGACTGAATTGTGCTCCCCACCACCCACAATTCATATGTTGAATTCTAAGCCCTGAATGCATTTGGAGATAGGGCTTCTAGTAGATAATAAAGGATAATGAAGTATAATGGCGGGATGCTAATCCAATGGGATTTGTGGTCTTATAAGTAGAGGATGAGAGTGATCTCTCTCTCTCCCTACCATATGAGGACATAGCAAAAAGGTATGTCTATACCTACATCTACAAGCCAGGAAGAGAACTCTCACCAGGAACCATTGGCTGCCACCTTAATCTTGGACTTTACAGCTCCCAGAATTATGAGAAAATATATTACTGTTGTTTAAGTCACCCAGTCTTATTTTGTTATGGTAGCTTAAGAAGATATGTTGCCATTGGTACTACATACAAAGAATCCTTCCCCCTAGTAACTAGTGTACACTGGCATCATTTTAAAGGAATATGTAACCTTTTAAACTTCAGTGTCTTTGTCTTTAGCAAATTATTCTCTTTCTTAAAGAAAGCTGATTATTTCTCTAAATTTTATTAATTCATCCAAGGGCAGAACAGAGATTCATAGAAATATAATCCTCTTATTGTATTCTGTGTCAGGAAAAAAACAATGCTATCAATATCCTTTCTCAAGGGAAAGATCTTGTGTTGGAGGTCTTTTCCAAGTCACCTTCTAAGGAGTAAGAGTATAGGATTGAAGACCTTTCATGAAAGTCTTGTCTTTTGAGTATTTTATACCAGAAACGTCTTGGATAAAGTCCAGAGAAAAGTTTCAGACAGGAATCCCAGGTCCACATGGAAAGAAAACGTGCAAGCAATTTGAGGTTTGTGCTTTGGAGGTCTTTATACTATTTTCCCACGTCAATTTTAAAACAAGAAGCTCTTTAAATTTACATTGAGCCTGATCCTGCCCTCTGCGGCCCAAAGAGCACGTCTGTTGACGGGAGAGTAGCTTTACACACTGTTCTAAATATCCAGGGACCATCATAAAGTAAATCCTATATTTCAGTTGCTCTTCAGTAGCTGGGAATAAGAAGTGGGTTGGGTTGAATTATTCCAAGAATAATCAGGTATTTGTCCAGTGGCCTAAGAAGCAACTTATTCTTAACTACAGGCAAAGGAATAGCAATAGCTTGTCACCACTAAGAAATCCAGGTTTTTTGGAGGGTTAAGGGGACAGTAAACATAAGGATTTACTTATTGTCCTTGTAAAGCTTATGGATCCCTAGGTGTGGCTTTCTGTAATATACATTTGCACTCACATTCTCCAGTTGCCGTTCACGGACCTCTGTCAGGGCCTTGTGGCCTCTCCGCAAGGATTTGGCTAGTCTTTCACAGAGAAAAAGGTTCGATTTATTCTATGTTGTCTTGTTGTGTTGATCTCTTTCTGTTGGGGGGCAAGAGGGTTTTCCCAACAATTACATAACAGTTAAATGTTCATTCTCTCAACAGATGTATTCAAACCTTAAAGTTCTCTACCAAATAGTAGAGCAATCAGATCATAGCAGGTCCACACCAGCAAAGTGAAATTAATGTTCCAAGAGGCAACCATTATATTTGATCATGTCCTAACAGGACAGTGAAAAATTTCAATAGCAAATGTTGTTTTCCTTAAAGCATTTCCAAATAGAAAACTTCGCGTCAGTCATGAAAGAAAAACATTCCTTCACTCACAGGCCACCGAGGATCATATAAATATCTTTGCATCTGCTTCCAAAGGGTGACCACCACTGACACTCCTGGCAAAATGTTTTATTTGTGAGGAACTCTCAGAAGAGTTCCTGGTATTTTCAGTGTGAGCTTGGTAGACATACTTGCAAAAACATTTGTGGATGTGGGGATGCAGTATTTTAAAAACATGTTGCTTTGGCTAAACTTGATAATCTTCAGCTGATATTGGGGATGTTTCTGTGTTTCTTTAACTCTTCACTAGGCCACTGGAGACTCTTCAGGGCCTTCCCTTATTCAGGTCTCATGTTTAAGTATTAAGTCCAAAGGAATAACTTTCCCAACATAAAATAGCCCTTTCCCAATCAATTGGCATGAAACATTCGTTTTGTTTTTGCACCAAATTTTGATGTTTATATAGTGGGACAGCTGAAGGAGTCTATTTTATTGCGGTTCAAGAATAATTCCTTTTGTTCGAATCATAAGTATTCATGCAGGCAACAAAGATCAGACATTTATATTACAGTTAAATGGTCTTTGGACAAATCATTCATCATGGTCCCCATCAGATAATATTTATTAAACAGCTGCATGAAGTCACAAAATAACTCTTACTAATTGATGAATACTGTAGTTACCTTGTACTAATATATCTTTTTTTTTGCCTATATTATGTATTCTATACATTACCACCAGAATTATGTAGCTTTTGTTTATGGGGTTACTTTTAGCAGCTGAATGTGAAATGGGATAAATACAGATGCACTAACTTCAGAGGGTACTTTTTAAATAAAGAAAAATACTATGTGAATACTGCTAGTTTATAGTTAAAATCAAAATAAATATTTCCACTGAATTAAAACACAACAATAAGTAACACTGTCAAGTTGTTTTAGTTATATATTTCAAAGTTACAGATGCTTATTAAAATGAGACAAAAATAATAATATTATTTAGATTCTTTACATCTTGATAGGGCCTGACTTAGTCAGCTCAGGCTGCTATAACAGAATACCATACACAGGGTGGATTCTAAACAACAGAAATGTATTTCACATAGATCTGGAGGCTGGGAAGTCCAAGATCAAGGTAACAGCAGGTTTGGTATCTGGAGAGAGCCTGATTCCTGGTTCACAGATGGTTCACACTTTGCCCTGTGTCCGCATATGGTAGAAGGAGCAAGGGAGCTCTGCAGGGTCTCTTTTATAAGGGTACTAATCCCATTTATGAAGGCTTTGCCCTTACAGCCTAAACATTTACCAAAGGGTCCAACTCCTAATACCATAACATGGGGATTAGGATTTCAACATATGAATTTGAGGAAGACACAAACATTCAATTTATAGCAAGGCCTAATGAAAATTTGTATTTATTCTGTACAATATTGTATTTTATTAATGTGCAGTAATTCTTTGTATTCTGTAATTTTTGTAATTTCAAAGGGTTCTAGTTTCCACCTCCAAATTAGAATCTGTTAAATAACCCAAATTATTTAATCCAAATCCAAAATTTTGGTTTTCAATCTAACCATTTTAACTTACATTGTCTTTTAGTGAATATTTAGTGACCCCCTTAAAATGTTTATATCGTAAGTTTTAAAATATAATAATGAAAGTTTAGAAAAAAATCTTTGACATAATTGTTCAAATGAGGATTTTATGATAGCTACTTTTAAAGTGAAAGATTCTTTAATTAAATCCTGCTGGGAACCTCTGCAGTTGAGGTGCAAAGTTAGTACAATTCAGGTCTCTGAACCTGACACTGAAATTTTAGTGTACCAATCAGCAGTGAAATATTTTCCTCAGTATTCTTATATAGGTACTCTTTTCTCTGACCTAGGTTTTTGTAATGTAGATATTTCTTTTCACAGGGACTCCTAAAATTTGAAAACTTTACCCTCAAATTAGAAAAATTTTTATCTTCTACTAGCTTTTAAATTTTATCATTCCTCTTTTTTCATTGTTTAGGTTGATGTCTGGAAAATCATACTAGAGTCCAAGGAGCTCAGTGTGTTAATCTCTGATGGGCTTAGCCTTGAACTAGATACTTAGTGAGATGTGATAGGCCCATATCTAGCCAAAGGTGGCCCTGGTTGACTCATCAAGACTGGATCCTTTGGTTACAAGTTCACAGTGCCAAAATAATACTGAGAAGAATGGATCAGTAATACACGAATAAAACAAAACACACACAAATAACTAAGAAAGTAAGAGAGCTGTAGTACCCAAGTCAGGTAATGAAATCTGTGAGATTAGTGCAAGTGCTTTTGCTCTGGCAGCCCTAACTCTGACCTTCCTCCCATTGTCAGTATTCTGAGTCCTAACTGAGGTCACAAGTTTGCTGCCCAGGAGCTTGTACCCAAGAAGTGGGGGAATCAAAACTTTTCTTCTTAAAATGTTAAGCTAATGAATTGATAGATTCCTGGGGACATTTGTTTTGTCTTCTTTCACATCATAGTTTTATAATTAGAATGATATATGTCAGTACAAGCTTGACCTTTTACCTGTTTTAGAGTTGTCATCCTTTTAAAGACTTCCCACACATACTCATTTTCCTCAAATCATGGAACAATCAACTCAAATCATCAGAAAAATAGCTTAGTAGCATTTGTTTTAA
This sequence comes from Mesoplodon bidens, assembly GCF_964165515.1. Lineage (NCBI taxonomy): Eukaryota > Metazoa > Chordata > Mammalia > Artiodactyla > Ziphiidae > Mesoplodon > Mesoplodon bidens. Next base: position 4,372,793 of record NC_138166.1, read on the forward strand.
TGAAATATAGTTCTAACCCTCAGAACCTATGAACCTATTTCATCAAAGAACTTCAGGTAATATTAAAATCATAATGAACTTGGTTAAACAGCACCAACTTCTTCTATACAAGTCATTTTTCTCAGTCCAAAATTTTTGTTCTTCCTAAATCAATATATATTACCACTATCAATACATATAAATTCTCTAAGCCATCAACTGTCAATGACCATTCTATAGGTCAATCTCTGGACATTTTCTCATGTCCATTTGCATTTCCTTTTAATTTAGGATATTTCTGAGCTGTATTTCTATTCCCTAAAGTAGATACATAAGAAATAAAAACACATTTTAAGATGAGCTGAAGAAGAGATTTTTTTTTTAAAGAAGAGTTATTAAAAGGGCAATTTTTGGAAATCTGCATATAAAACATTCTAGTGATTGGGATGGTCATTAATTAATCCTCCTTTTTTTTCCACAAAACTTCACAGAATAACTCCAAACTTAGACTCTACTTAGTTTGCATGGAACTCAATGAAATAAAGCATTCAGCCACATAAGGTAGTAATTATTTGTAAGAAAGACAGAAATTTAAAATAAAGTTAAAGAGCCACTTTAAAAGAATTTACACTATTAAATATGGAACACTATTATAGACATCCCTAGCTTCTGAAGGCGTGTCTAATTCTAACCTCTCCTTTGGAGAAATGATGCACCGAATTCCAGAATGGATCAATCAAAGACATTTATTCACTTCTTAAACTATCCTAGAGGGTGTCAACTTGAGTTTTATGCAGAGGCACCTTGAATAACCATTTAGGCTTTAAAGGTAACTGGGGAGTTTACATGGAAACAAACATTTTCATGAATGTTTTGAGAAGGTATATGAATTTTAGTTGCTCCAGAATGTTTTGAGTTATATTTTATTTTATGCAAGTGAGTAAACCTTAAGACAAAAGACGGAGTTCAAGTTGTGGTAAATTTAATTTTGTACTTTAAAAATTTTCTTACTGAGATTTTCAGGATCTTCATGAAGTATGGTAAAGCACTGCAGTTGGACTAGGAAAAAGGCAACAAATAAATCTGCCTAGAAGCAAGTAATATTTCTTAAATGCCAACAAGTTGATTAAGAAGAAAAATGTAACATATCAGCTTAGAATATATTTATTATTTTAGAGGAAAACCACGGTTAATACCATTACCAACTTTTAAACTATTTAAATAAACTAATTTTAGGAGTAATTGTATAGTCATTTCAGAAATTGTATATTTGGCATGTATAAGTTATAGTGACATATGGAAGTAAAATGCCATTAAAGAATTTTTCAAGAATAAACTAATTTAGTGTTTGAATGAAAAGAATTGGAATGGAGATAGTAATAGTGACATACTGATTTTAAAAAAATAACTCTGTTCTCTAGACTAGCATTAATTTTCTTTTTTGTACTTTTTTTAATGGCCAAACTTACGGCACAGTGCTAAAATTTCCCTACTTGGTCACTATATTATGCGTAGATATTTTCCAATTTCAAAAGTAAGAAAAGTGATTTTTAAAAAACATATATACAATACTTAAACATTAATAAAGAGAGAGATTTTACACCTATTGTTAAGAATGAGTAGATAGATCCAGGAAATTTAAATATTATTAAATGATGCTTTTTAAAACAGGTCTAGATGAAGTCAAGCCAGAATGTTCTTTTTATACGCAGGGAAATTCCATGGTTGAGTCCACCATGTTCATTCCTCCTTTCGTTTGAGAGAGACAGTAGTAATGGTAAATTGAATTGTTTATTCCATTCAATTATTATAAAAATTATGTGACAGACAACCCTGCTAATAAAATGCAAGTGAACTCTAAGAGGTAGATGTCAGATTGAAATATTATATTTAAATTTATATTTCTTTTTACCAATAGCTCACAGTACTATGAATTACACGGATGTCCCTATGGAAACAACTGAATGCATTCAAGGTCAAGGAGAAGGTTACCGGGGCATCATCAATACCATTTGGAATGGAATTCCCTGTCAGCGTTGGGATTCCCAGTATCCTCACCAGCATGACATAACTCCTGAAAATTTCAAGTGCAAGTGAGTAAATTAGAGAAATATATATTTCAGTAGGCCCTGGGGGAAATGAGGCAGAGTGGTTGCTTTTTACTAATTTCTGTGTTAGTGATCCTTAAACTTTAGTGTGACTAGGGAAAATTCAGCAATGAAAAGGCAGATACATCCACCCAGAGACTTTGATGGCTCAGGTCTGAAATTTGGATTTGAAATATTACATTTTAACAGGCACTCTTGGTGATTCTGAATCAGATGGTTGATGTACCATCCATGCTTTGGGAAACACATCCCTAGGATTCTGATCACAGCTTTGCTCTTGCAGGTCTATTTAATAAACCAATTAGTGGTAATGATAACCAGGCAAGTTTCAAACTAGTGCCTTCTTAAATTTTCATATTAACTTTAGGGGAGATTACAAGGCACACCTTGATTTCAATCAACATTGTAAACTGATGAGTTTTCAGCCTTGAAAAAAATTATTTTTAAAATTTTGAATGAGTGATTTTTATTGTTTCTAAATTTTCTTTAAAAAGTGGGGAAATAAAACAGCTGTTTAGATGAGCCAAGCCAAAGAAACTGCCCTTGAATATCAATTACATGGTTGTTATGTTCTTCTCCATGGCTGCTTTTCTTCACCACTTGACTTTTGTTAGACAGACAGCCACAATGTCATGTGTTTTTAAATTGCCCACCTTGTTATTAGGAACATAAAATGATTGCTTTTAAAATTTATAACACACGTGTCATTCATAGTGGCTTTGCTGAAATAGCACCTATAAATAACATATATTGCCTTTATGTAACTGGCTTTTAATAAGAGAGCTTAACATTTCAAGATGGAGAACTATGAACATTAGTTGGCCCATCCACTGGAGAGGCGATATCGTCTATGGTTTTTTATTTTATTTTTAGATTTTTAAAGCCAATTCAGAGTTCTTTGCTTAGACAGTAAATATTCATCTGTTATGTTTTTTAAATTATTTTATAATAACAAATTTATAGTTGCCACTCTGGGGTTTATTTCCTTCATTTTCCTCACAGTAATTCACTATCTATTTTTGACCCACGTGTTTCATACCTCAGAAATAAACATAAAAGTAGAGAGAGAAAAGCAAATGAGAAACGAATAGTTAAGGGAAACAAAGGAGACAGTGTCAGCGCCATGCACACTTTTTGTCAACTTCTAATGACTGGTAATACTCAAGTTAGAGATTGTGTATGTGTAAGTACCCAAATGAACCTCATCTGTAAGAAAAAAGATAATAATTATAGAAATTGAATTCACACATTTTACAATTAAAAATGATCAAAAGTTTAGCTGTTACATGTTATTGGAATTTAAGCCATTCTTTCTTAATTGGTTATTTGGTCAAGGTAACCAAACATAAATGTCAAAAAACCAAAAAGTGAGCTGTGTTATAAAACTGATAAAATCTGACTCAACATTTTACTCAGAGTATTGATGCATTTACTGTTTGTGGGCTAGCAGAGAATGGAATACTGGTCGGGTATCTCTGGTTGTACTAAACACGATTTGCCCCAAAACTGAGACTGCTTACAAATGACGGACGATCTTTAAAACACTATTTGTAGGGCAGGAATAGAGACGTAGATGTAGAGAATTGACATGTGGACACGGGTTGGGAAGGGGAGTGTGGGACAAATTGGGAGACTAGGTTTGACATAAATACACTATCATGTGTCAAATAGATAGCTAGTGGGAATCTGCTGTATAGCACAGGGAACTCAGCTCGGTGCTCTGTGATGAACTAGATGTGGGGGGAGGGGAAGGGAGGGAGGGAGATCCAAGGGGGAGGGGATATAGGTATACATATAGCTGATTCACTTCATTTTACAGCAGAAACTAACACAACACTGTAAAGCAATTTTACTCCAATCAAAACAAAACAAAAACCAAAACAAAACAAAACAAAACACTATCACTGAACAATACTGCCTGTGGTGAATGTACATGAATCGTATAATCATTAATTTGCTTTAATAATTGTAAACACTTCTTTCTTCAAGTGAAGGGAAAGAACTTAGAAAAAATATTTGAGCAAACCTTGACTCTCATTCTTGCTTAATCTAGATTAATGAGGTGCTTCTAGATATAGATTATAAAAGCAGGCCTAAACTAAGATTTTTGATAGCCTCAGATCTCTGTTTAATTATCTTGCCTTAAATTAACAACTCGAAATAATTTAACTAAGCAATTATTCATCTAAAATTGCAAATTTGCATACACTCTATGTAAAATTCAATGCACGTATTTCGTACTGACAGTTTTTTTAAACATGAATATAAATTGGTTAGAAGAAAGAAAAGACTTTCTTCATCTTTCCAGTTAATAATTTTATAAGAAGGGTAAAGGCTTGAATATAGGTTATAAATAAGAATATTTGCTATACAATGGCCTTAGCTATTGGCATTCACTGTCCTTACAACCTTAAATAACAGTTGTGTCAGGACCTATTTTGGCTAGAAAAACTATTACCTGTTGATTTTATAACCAAACTCAAGCTTCTTCTTTAAAAACTTTTCAGTTTCTAATGGTCAGTTTGGATAGTAATAAAAGTGTAGTATTTTTAATTGGGCCTAACTGAAATAAATAATGTACCTTCCAATAGACTGAATATTAATTTTGTTAAATTATTAGCAGGGATTTACGAAAAGAAAGTACATGCTTTCTTCAAATTAGAGAGCATTATCAGGAGAGCAAATCATAAATTCCACATTTTATTTAACATGAACCTTGCATTAAGGTAAAATCCTTTTACATACAGTTAATATTAGTTTAGACTTTTTCCTTACTGTGAACTCTAAATGTCTAACTATATCATTGGTAAAAGAAGGGAAGTACATGAATTACATTGACAACTTTTTCTATAGTTAGGTTATCTATATTGTAATTAGGATTTAATTTTACAGAAATATAAAATTGCATGTTGTAATCTCTAAATCAAGAAAGAACTACATTGGAATTAAAAGAAATCTATGTAGTGAGTTAAATAAATCAAAGAAATACAGAATTTAAAGAAGAAATATCTATCATGTGTTTTGTGGCAAATGTTTGAATAGGTGGAACTTCATTTTTAAACAAGAGAAATTAAAGACTATTAATTATAATAGCCTTTCTTCTGTAAAGAGAATGTGTTTCTACATTATATACAGTCCATGAAAAAGTAATAACAGACCAGTTTTTAAAAATTGTAACAGCTGAGAGTCCACGTCTTGAAAATGAGTGAGAAGAATGAAGTGGTACTATTTCTCTCTTTCACGAATCAGTAGTGTTTGTGTGAAACTCCAGGTCTGTGGAAGAAAAAGAATTCTGACATCTGACAGCATTTATTTCCGTAATGTGGGCAGTGTCAGTTGTGTATACTGAATTCTAAACTGTTATAACTATCCTAAATCTAAAATGTAGGGCTCTATTTATAGAATGCATACATTCTAGGATTCTAGAAATGTAATAACACTGACTTCACCAATGTAAGAAACCCTGGCAATTTACATTAACATGTTTATTCTCAATAGGGACCTAAGAGAAAATTATTGCCGAAATCCAGATGGGGCTGAGTCACCGTGGTGTTTTACCACTGATCCAAACATCCGAGTTGGCTACTGCTCCCAAATTCCAAAATGTGATGTGTCAAGTGGACAAGGTAATAGCTGACATTTTGCAGTGTGGGCATGATTAAATTCAGTGGAAATGCCTAAATGGAGTACACATTACAGCAGAAGACTTATTTCTTGTTGCACTGTTAGCAAACAAAATCACCAAGCCTGAAGTTGGATTTCTTTTATATATTAATTTGTTCACTATCCCTTTATTTATTTGAATGTATACTAGTGCCAGGGACAGTTTTAGGCACTGTGGATATACCAATAAACAAAACAAAATTCTCTTGACCCCACTGAACTAACGTCCAGCAAACAAAAACAAGCAAAATTAAAATGTAGGTGGGGATAGTAAGTTAGTTTGTCTAAGTGCTAGAGAGATAAATGTCCCAGAGTTAGAGGGAGGAGGATGTTGCTATTTTATCTTTAATGGTCTGAGAAGATCTTACATATTAAGGTAACATTTAAGGAGGACCTGAAATAAGTCAGGGAGCAGCATGTGCCACATGCACATACTTGTAAAGAGCATTCTAGGTAGAGGAAACTGCAAATGAAAATGGCATGAGATGGGAGAGTGCTTGAAAAGTTAAAAGAAAGAAACAGCGCATCATTGTGGCTGGTACAGAATGAGCAAGGTTAGAGAGCAACTGGGCTAAAATTCCATAGGCCTAGTAGAAACTGGAAGGATTTACACTTCTACCCTGAAAGGGGAGAGACTCTGTTGTAGGATTCTGAGACGGGAACTAAATGATCTGTCTGACTTAAGTTTTAACTGGATGACTCTGGCCGCATTATGAAAAATAGCCAGAACTCCTGACAAAGGGCCAAAACAGGGGAATCAACTGAATGATTGCTTCAGTAATTTAGGCAAGAGACGAGAGTGATGTGGACGGGGGTGTTAGTGGTAGAGAGGATATGTAACAGTGGGATTTGGGATAAATCACCATTGTGCTTGGAAACATAGACACCATTGAAAATAATTGTTTCAGGGAGCAGTGGTTGAGAAAAGTCACATTGAAATAGGTTTAAAAAATCATTTGTCAAAAATTAATAATAATGGGCTCTGGGCATTTATTGGTATATAATGAATTAGGAGTTATGATTTTTAAATAATCACATTCTTTCACATAAATTTAATTATGATGGTCATGGCCATGGTCAGTCCTAAATCATTCTAAAAAGTCCAAGCCAAATTTAAAACTCTAGTTCATGGATTTATTGCCCTGTATATACTTCTTCCATCCCCTGACTTTCCTCAGTGCCATTTTTTGTGAACAACTCTGAAAACAGTTGTAGAGGGAAGAAGAGATGAGTCCCTTTTCAATCAATTTCACTCTTCTTGGGCAGACTTTAAAGGTCAGTTGGAAATAAAGTTGAAACCAATGATTAAGGAAGGTTTGGTACCAGCTGGATCTTCTTTGTCCCTGCCTTAGTCATTTAAAAAATTACTGATAATTTCTGAGTGATAGAGGCAAGTAAGAACAATTGTTTTATAAGCTTCTGATGTGTATTAAGATGCTTTTATGTACATATATATCACTTATCAAAGATCAGGTAATAGAATATGAGTGTTTGGGGTTTTGAAAGTTAAGCTGATGTTATTGCTTATATAATAGAACTGCACATTAATAGATGAAGAAATTAGCTTTATGGAATTTAAATAACTTGCCTGAACTCTCAAATTAGCACAACTGTGAGTCACTCAAATTCTCCTTAAAATGACCTTTCCATTACTCCATGCTTTTTCCTTTTCATTAATGCTTTAACAATATTATATTCCTTTTCTTTAACAATATATTATACCTGATATATGCAACAATGTGCTAGGCTCTGTGGGGCAATTTGAATATGAGTAAGTCCTACTTAAGAGACACTGTTAGCCAATTCAACATACAGCTGTGAAATTTTAACAGAGAGTTATGTCATTGTATAATACTGCCAATCTAGTAGTATGGATTGTTACATATTTGATATGTATGCATGCAGGCACACACACACACACACACACACACACAAGGATGTTGCTCTTATCCTTCTCTCTATATAAGGAAATATAAATTCCACATATAGGTTGATGAGTTAAAAACTTTTGCTCAAATCTTGCAACATCTGATTTAACATATATATAAAAGCTCTTCCAGTTGGATATTAAATAACTCCGTTAAAAAAAAAACTGAAATTGCAGAATTTCTTTTAAAATGCTGATAAAACACAGTGTATTATACTATATAAAGTACATTTAAGGCAGGAAACAAAACACAATTCACAGCTTTAAATATTTATATCAATAATATACATAATGAAGACAGGGGAATGAAATTTCCCACTCAAAGAGGTGGAGGAAAAAGTAAACCAAAAGCAACACATGAAAGAAAACAACTAAGATAGAAGCAGACATTAATAAGGTAAAGAAAAGAAAACAGTAGAACTAATGAATAAAGCCAAATGATGATTCTTTGAAAAAATTAACAAAATAGACAACCACCAGATAACTGACTCAAGAGAGGAAAAATATATAAAATAATAATTATGAAGGCAGAAATAACCAGTGAAACAGGAAAACATGAGATTATTTTATACAACCTCATGTAAAAACTGAAAATGAAAGTAAAATGGGTAATATACTAGGAAAATTCAAGTTATTTGAATTGACCCTGATAGAGAAAGAAAACGTAGACTCATTCCTATTGAAGAAACATGGAAATTTACTAATAAAGTATTCCACCACAAACACATCATGCCTAGATGAATTCATAGACCAGGTGATCTCAATGCTACATAAATTGCCCTGTAGCTTAACCAATGCAGTAAAATTTCCAAATTATTTTTATGATGGAATGATAATATTGAAACCTAAATATGATAAAGTTATCACATAAGAAAATTATAGACTTATCTCATTTGTAAATTTATTAATAGAAAAATCTTAAATGAAATTTGAGTGAACAGTTCAATAAAGAAATTAAGCAAATAATACATAATGATTGAGTGGAGTTTAGTCTGAGAACAAAAATGGTTCAGTTTTAGAAACCCATTAATATAATTCATCTTAGATGTAAGAAAAACAACCATATAACAAATCTTAACAGATTTTGAAATTACTGTGACAAAATTCATGCATTTTTCATAAAAGTACTCAAGAATTTGTGGAATACACACATACTTACACACACACCCTTATATCCACTCATATATATATATGTGTGTGTGTATATATATATATAGTATATACATATAGATATATAGATGTAGATGTAATCTCAGTCATAAAACCACCACTTACTTGATGGGAAAACATTAGAGGTATTCTTACTAAGGCCAAAAAGAAAACAAGAATGTCTAGCATCTCCTTTGCCATTTAATATTGTAAATATAAGTTAACATTATATTTCTCTTTACCATTGCATTGTCGATATTATTTTATACAATACAATAAGAAGGCATATTTATTGATTGAGTAAAAAGGCAAAATATCTTTGTGAAAATGATATAATAGTAATATACTTGGAAATCTGAATTCAAATAATAAAAAAATCACTAAGGTAGCAGGATAAACAATTAACATACAAATATTAATAGCATTCATATATGGTTTTGAAAATCTAATTAAAGAGAAAACTACATCTATAATAGGAAACAAAACTGAGGAAAACTTAGGAATAAACTTAGGAAGGTTTTGCAAATCTATGTAATTAAATTTTAAATTACTACTGAAAGCCCCAAATTGTACTTTAACATGTAGAAAAACATCCCTTGTTCTTGATATGAGAACTCAACATCATAAATACATCAATTCCATCTAAGCTAATTTGTAAATTTAATGTGATACTTTCTGATATCAAACAAATTCATTCTAAATTTTTTCTAGGAGAATAAACATGTAAGTATACTAAGGAAAACTTTGAAAAAGAAGAGTGATTAGAGGTAAATAACCCCATCAGATGTTAAAATATTTTTTAAAGAGTTTATAATTAAAAGAATGTAGTTCTAGCATATGAATAAATTGAGAGAACACAGAATCCAAAAATAGACTCCTTACTGAGATTATATTTAAAATGTGGCACTATATGTCACTGGGTAAAAATAAGCTTTTAAAATACAATAATGGATCAATTTGGAAAAGTTGGAAAAATAATAAAATTAATCCATGCCTTGCACCATACCCAAAAATAAACTCCAAATGGATAAGAGATGTAGTGTAAAAAGGGATACCATATATATACTAGAAGTAAACTTGGAAAAATGCCTTTATAACTTAGATGTGGCGATATGCTTTTAATTAACACTAAAAATCTAAAGGCAATAAAAGAAAAAAATAATAAGCTACATCAAAAACTTGTGATGGCAAAAAACATAAACAAACCCATCATATTTAAATTCCAAAGACAAATTTGGAAATGTCTTAAAATGTATATCACAGACAAAGATAAATTTTTTAATATATAAAAACTGTGAAAGTGAAAAGTATGTAGGACCAAAAAACTAAATAATGGACAAAATACATGAACAGAAAGATTTCTTTAGAGAAAAACATAAAAATTCCCTTAAATACATGAAAATTATGCTTAAATTCACATGTAACAAGAAAAAAACTAAAATATAAATATTGAGATTTTTCATAAAATGAGACTTTTATTTCTCACATATAAATTCACAAAAATTCAAAAGCTTGACAATACTATCTTTTGGCAAAGCTGTATGGGGAAATGAACTCTCATGCTTTGCTCTTGGGAGTGCAAAAAAGATAAAATCCTTATGGAACAGAATATTACAATAATTAAATTACATATACATTCACCTTTTGGACCAATAATGCACTATTTGAATATATAGCTCCAATAATATGCAAAAACGTATGCACGAGTTTTTTATTTCAGCATCTTCTGTACTAGCAAAACAACCCAAATCTACTCTGGCGAAGTCACACAATGGAATACTGCAAATTTGCAGAAAGAATGAAAAAACTTTTCATGAACTAATATGAAGTGATTTTCAGGTATATTATTAATTTAAAAAAAAGCAAAGCACTAAAATATATATTTGGCATTCTATTAGTAATAAATAAAGGGATTTACTACTAGTAATAAAGAATGGGATATAATAATACATATATAGAATATATATACATATAATTATATATTTATATTACATATGTATATTTATGTGTGTGTGTATACATCTTTATTAAAACAGTAAAAAAAAAAAAAAAAAAAAGAAATACAAGAGCCATAAACAAGAAACTAATGAAATTGGTTACTTGTAATGGTGGGTAGTAGTGGGTAGAAATATGACACAGAAGCAAGAGGGAAAATGAGAACACTCTGAATACACACTTTCATATAGTTTTGACTATCAACCAATATTAATGTTTTAATAATGTATTAAATGTTCAAAGAGTAATCTCAAGAAAGATGGAAAAAAACACAGAAATGTGCCTATCTGTATATCAAGTAGATACTATTACTACAGAATTTAGAAAAAAAATTCCAAATAATTTTTAAACACAATTTTCTGACTATATATAGCCTCACTGGAATACATTTAAAGTTAGATAACTTTAAATACCTTTTGAACTTTAAAGTGTAATTTTGCTGTATTAGGATGTAGCAGCTTTAACATTATTTTGTGTGCATTGGAGAATTCAGAAAATGAGAAAAGATACTGATGTTACCTAGAATCATGGTTCTCACTATGGGAGAAGAAATACACAAATGAAGAGGAGACAAGGAAGAACTCTGGTGCTAGACTGGAGTTAGAGGGATCAGTTACTCATGAACACACACAAACACACACACACACACACACACACACTTCCCAGCTCTATCAAATGAAAGGGACTAGAAACAATGGTACCAAATAGCAATGAGCACACGTAGCACCCACGTCTTCTCCTTACCTTTCATCACTAACATAGACAATGGCTCCTTGGTGAAATTGAAGATTCCAGGCCTGGGACAAGAGAAACATAAAGTGAAGCTGGAATATCTTATGCCAGCAAGTTAATAAGTGCTCAAAATTTATGTCTTCCTCTCAAAAACCCATAACCCAGATCTAATCATGAGGAAAACATCAGACAAACCCAACTGATGGACATTTTACAAAATACTAGTTCTCCTTAAAACTGTCAGGATCATCAAAAAAGAAAGTCTGAGAAAACTGTTACATCTAGAAGAGCCTTAAAAATCATGAGAGTTAAATGTAATGTGGTATCATGTGGGATCCTAGGACACAAAAAAAGTACACTAGGTAAAAACTAAGAATTTAAACAAAATATAGTTTTCAGTTAGTAATAATGTATCAGTATGGTAAATAGTTGTGAGAAATCTATCATACTAATATAAGATAGTAAAAGTAGGGGAAACTATGTGGTGTATTAGAATTTTCTGTACCAACTTATAACTCTTCTGTAAATTAAAAACTATTCTAAAAAAGAGTTTACTAAGAAAAAAAAAACCTAGCTCATATTCAAATAAAACGGTGGTAAGGAGGATCTCTTTCTCTAATACAGAAAACACAGGTGTAAAATCAAAAATGTATCAAAGAGCAGTACCAATATACCGCATTGCACAATTGCTTTCTTCAGTAAGAAATTATCTGAAGAATTTACTACCTAACAGCCAAAGGTTTAACCTTTCCTAATGTAGAAAAAAATAGCACTGTCAGAGGAAAATATTTTAACTGATATATTCTGCATATGTACAAGAATTGGATTTTACAAATTTATGCTTTCTGAAGACAATTTTATTGTATATGGTAATGACTGCTATATTATGTGTATCAAGTCCTATCCTATTTGAGTTTTTATATCTAAGTTCAAATTTATGGATTCTAAAACATGACTATTGAATATATTATTATATTTCTTTTTTACTAAATTAACTAACTCCTGGACAAATTATTACTCATTTAAAAATTTTATTAGAATTTGTACCTATTATTTATTCTAATCACATAGCGTATTTAAAACCAATGATAATATATTATGGCTTACCAACTTTAAACCAGAGAATAATCTTAATGTTAATGTACATTTATAGATAACATTTTATAGTTAAAACTAGTTTTTATTCATATAAAAATTAGAATTGTTAAATAGTTATTATTAAAATATGCAGGATTATTTCAAAATATGGAATAGTGTTTATTTTCAAATGTAGAACTGCAACTTACATATTTGAAAGAACTTAACTTCTTTTTATTATTTTTTAAAATTCCAAATATGGACACTTCTATAAATGTTTAATAGAATGCAAACTGCTCAGTTGAAAAAAAGTGAAAAATAAAACCACGTGGGAAATGATAAAAGACACAGGAGCCATTTTAACATGGCTTCCATTGGCTAAAGATGGAACAATTTGAGCATCAAAATGAACAACAGGAGTTGTTGTTGTCCATATTTACATTACTACTTCTACTAGTAGACTACTACTACCATTGCTACTACTACTACTAGTAGTAGTACTACTTAAATGGAAGGAGTAGAGGCGAAGGAAAAACTTTCATTTACAGAAGAATAACAAGAACGAAAGAAAAGTAGGAAATAAAAAAATTATTTTAAAACAAGCAGAGTAATAACTGATTCATGCAAAATTAATCAAAGTATGCCTAAGCCATTTTGTGAAAATTTGTTTGGGAATAGGAGGTAGTCAGCCTCAAAGGCCTCAAAATTTTTTTGTTTGTTTTTCTTATATATGAAGAGAAGTTTTTCCTTTATACCACTTAACCAAGTTATCAAACTCATCAGCGATAATCGAACAAACTGACATCATGTGTCACATGAAATAATCCTGAAAAAAGGACAAAATATCACCTAGGCAATATTTCTGTATTTAACTTGATTTCATTCATGAGAAACTAATCAGGCAAAATGAAATTAAAGAGCATTTGTGAAACAGCTGGCTTGGATGACTCAGAATGTCAATCTCACGACAGACAAAAATCAAAACACAACAAATGTGACTGGTATACGAGTGCTCATTATATCATTCTTGTGACTTTCCTATGGAGTAAAATTTTTCAGTAGAAAATATTGGAAAATATATATGTCACTCACAAAATTCTCATTTCTTTGGTGTCCCTAGGAGCCACTCATTTAGTTTTTTCTTTGAGTTTTTTTGAATTTGTAATTTGATACATAAACTTTCATTTTAATGAAGAAGAAATTTGACGAAAAATAAAGATATTTTATGAGAGATAGTTAAGTGTCTTTGCTTTGTACAGATTTCAGTGCTTTGTTTTAATTTTTATGTTGATTTTCATGAATTCATATGCTTGTAAAAGAAGTCTTTGTCCTATACTCCCTACTATTCATTAGTCTTCTTTCTATATATTTTATGTTTAGATTGTTATCGTGGGAATGGCAAAAACTATATGGGCAATTTATCCAAAACACGATCTGGACTAACATGTTCAATGTGGGACAAGAACATGGAAGATTTACATCGGTATGTAAATTTCTTTCTTTCAATATATAGTATGTAGTGATAACAGCAGATAGGTGTATTGTGGTACATTGGCATTTCTTTCTATTCATTTATATATTATAGTAAGCTAATAAAAACATTAGATTGATCGTTCTGTGCAACTCAATTTAACATTTTCTCTCTATGTGGCAAACAAATAAACAATTCAAAGCAGTACATATTTATTGAGCATTTACTATGTGTTCTGCTGTGTAACAGGTGCCTCGGGAACATTAACAAAAAGAACATTACCATACATTTGGGCTCCACCTTTAAGCATGATATGGTCATACGGAGAAAACAATTACACACTGGACAAGACATTGTATAATGAAATGCCAAATCTAGTGTTTCAAATAGTACATTATAGGATTATATTCTCATAATTATTTAATTATTAATATTAGTTTATAAAATTGATAAGTGACCATCTTCATGTGTATACATGAAGATCCTTAAAATTCCACTTAACTACTAAAAACTTATTGAGACATGTTTCCTTGTATAGCTTTATTCTGATACACACGATTTTTCTATAATTAAAGAAATGGATATGTAATTGAAAAAATCTATATATTTCAGAGAATTAAAGATTTTGACATTGGACATATTCACAACAAAAGCAGTTATCTTCCACTTGACCCCAGCAGTAGTGCTAGTGTGTTTGAAATTACAAAAGACGTAGGAGACATAGTTGCAACATAGAACAGATTTTTATTAAATATCCTGGAATATATAGAGCAGGATTAAAAGAAAAATGGTAGTGTCATTTAATAAAGTATCTACAACATGGCTGCTTTCTGTCAGTTGTTACCTCATTTGACCATCATAATCCTATATGGAAGATATTTCTGTATGTGTGAATAAGAATTTAAGGATCCATAGAAGTTGAGTCATTTTGCTCCTGGTTCCACTTTAGCTTTAAAGTTCTTATTCCCTTTCAAAATTTACTCACTAGTGGATGATATTTTTTCGACTAATTTACTTCACAAACAAATAGTGATACTTCTAAAGCAGTGTTCTCTAACATAAATATGCAACTGACATATGTAATCACACTTGTACTTTTTAAGTTTTCCAGTAGCCATACTTACAGAAGTAAAATTAAACAGGCAAATTTTTAAAATAATGTTTTTATTAATCCAATATTTCTAAAGCTTTTCGTTTCAATATGTATTTAACATAAAAATTATTGAGCTATTTTACGTTTTTATATTAAAGCTACAAAATTTGTTATATATTTATAATTATAGCACCTTTCAATTTGGACGAGCCACATACTAGCTTTTCTGCAGTTACTCTGGCTAGTAGCTACTGTATTGGACACTGTAGCTCTAGGACTTCAAAGTTAAGCAGAATTCTGCCATCATGGATCTCACTCTAGTATGGAATGTCAGAAAACAGCAAATGCCAATGTCATATTAGAAAATCCACGAAAAAAGCACAACTTATGTTATGGGACTGCAAACAAGTGACACCCACACTTAAATGGTCAGGAAATTTTCCTACAGGAAGGTATGTTAGTTGGGACATACGTAATAAGTAGGAGTTGGTCAAAGGAAGTGTAGGAGGAAAAGTACATCAGGCAGAAGAAATAACTTGTCCAAAAGCCCCAAAATGGAAGTGTATTAAAATCACAAATAACTTTAATAAGGTTGAAACAGTATAATTTGGTTAATGTCCACAGAGAAGAAATTCTCCAGTGGCAAAAACATACGGGACCCTGTAAGCTGCGTTAAGAAATGTGAAGAAAAAAGAAATGAAATTGAGTTATTTGTAGTGAGGTGGATGGACCTAGAGTCTGTCATACAGAGTGAAGTAAGTCAGAAAGAGAAAAACAGATACCATATGCTAACACATATATATGGAATCTAAGGAAGAAGAAGAAAAAAAAAAGGTCATGAAGAACCTAGGGGTAAGATGGGAATAAAGACACAGACCTACTAGAGCATGGACTTGAGGATATTGGGAGGGGGAAGGGTAAGCTGTGACAAAGTGAGAGAATGGCATGGACATATATGCACTACCAAATGTAAAACAGATAGCTAGTGGGAAGCAGCCTCATAGCACAGGGAGATCAGCTCTGTGGTTTGTGACCACCTAGAGGGGTGGAATAGGGAGGGTGGGAGGGAGACGCAAGAGGGAGGAGATATGGGAACATATGTATATGGATAACTGATTCACTTTGTTATAAAGCAGAAACTAACACACCATTGTAAAGCAATTATATTCCAATAAAGATGTTAAAAAAAAAGAAATTTGAGTTTTATCCTAAGCATTAAAGGAATTCATTCAAGAATTTTAAGCAAGAATTGGCATGATTAAAATTAATGCTGATTTCAACACTGATATTTTTAAAAGCATTTTTAGAAATATGGTGGGGTGGATCTAGCTCTTTACGGACTTGTGAAAGACAATTGTAACCAACTCTGCCTTCAGTGATTCCATATTAGAAGTCTGACAGTTTTATGGTGGAAGTAGTTACACTATAGAAATATGCAAGGACAACAAATAAAGACCCCCTCCCCCCATACACACTTCAGGGTGCTAGTTGTTAAACATTTACCAGCATACCACTGGAAACACGTCGCATGTTTATTCAGGGATGCAACGGTTATAACTCAATTCATTGAATTTAGGTTTGCCTTTGGAAATAGTTAAAAGTCATTTGGAACCAACTTGTAGGATACTGATGAATGATTAAGTTGCATGGTACCATTTTGATTTAAGAACAAACTATGACTGAGTAAAGAGGTAATACTGTGTGGTGGTTTTGAACACTGACTCTGGAAAGAGCCGTGTGTTCAAACACTTGTTGTACAGCTTAAAAACCATGTGACCCTAGAAAAATTAATTGTCCTCTGTGGATTTCAATTTCGTCAAATGCAAAATTGCATAATCTTCGAGCCTGTCTCATCAGGTTGGTCTAAGGGCATATATGTAAGTCATCTGTAATAGAATCTGTCACATAGTAAGTATTGTATGTCTTTATTGTCATATTGGTCCAAAAAGTAAATCCAAGTTTAGTAAGACAGTCCAAGTTTCTATGTTGAAGCTTTTCCCAATTTTTTTAAGATGACACATTAATTATGTTCAAGCATGGTAGTAATTAGTAATCCGAAACAAATTAAGTTAGGATGTATAGTTTTCATGACATGGTCAGGATGGCCATGTGGAATTTGACTTCATTAATGTTACTGAGGTGAATGTAAATATTGATGTTATATGAGTGGGCATGGACTTATAACATACAGTATTTTTGCTTTACTATTGTAATAAATTTAGTTAAGATGTAAAATGAGAAAGGCTGAAATGTCACTCAATTATCTGTCAAAAAATCATATTTTGTAACTGTATGACCAGTGAAATTTTAGAATTTAGTAATTTTATTAGCACATTATTATTGTTTTCAGTGTACCTTCCAGTACATTGTCACAGTAATGTTGCTAGTGTTGCTTCTTTACATGTTTCTGAAACATGAAAAAAATACTTTTGCAATAGCTTGCATTTTCTATGCATTTTCTAACTTAGATCTTTGCCATCTGCTCCTTTTTTGGCACAGGGGTATTGTTACCTTGCCAGTATAGTTATTAAATAGAAGCAAAGTCATAAAATCTTTTACAACTTTATCTATGCTGATTATTCAGCCTTATTCCTGAGTTAAAGAACATCATTCCAAACTGCAAGAACAACAACAAAATAAGTCTCAAAAAAAAAAACAAACAAATTCACAGCAGGTAGCTTGTGTTATATCTGTAATGAAAGTTATGCACTAGGATTATACCTTCTTCGTGACATTTTGTTTCTCTTGGACAAGATGTGCATTTTGTGATGTTCAGAGTTTGTTGTTTATGCAGGCATATCTTCTGGGAACCAGATGCTAGTAAGCTGAATAAGAATTACTGCCGAAATCCTGATGATGATGCCCATGGTCCCTGGTGTTACACGGGGAATCCTCTCATTCCTTGGGATTACTGCCCTATTTCTCGTTGTAAGTATATTTTGTGATCTTTTTCAGGTGAACCATTTTAAATATACTGCATGCCCTTTAAAATGATACCTTAACCAGAGGTGGAAATAGTATAGGAGGGCTAGAGTTGATCCCCAAATAAGGATGCATTCCAGACAGCAACACACATACACACAACTTCATCTCTCTTCTAGACAAGGGGACAATCTGCTGACCTTTTAAAAGAGATTTTCCTCCCTCAGAAGATTCCTATTTGGAATTCAGAAGTAATACATGGCCATTGTTCTGACTGGGCTAGAAAGACCTCTCCACCCCCCCCACCCCACCAATAAATACTAACTGTTCAGCCTCTGAAAGTGGCAGAGCTCTTAGCAAAGTCCCCAGCCCACTAACAGGCCCATAAACAGATCAGAGATAGTTGTGCTTCCATTTTCTTCTCAGCTGTTTACGCCAAGACTAAGAAGCCTAAAGCATTCCATCTATTTCTCTGAGCCCAAGATGATTTTGTTTAAAAAGTATTAGCACATAAAGTAAAAGATATATGTAAAATGTATAATATATGTCTGATACACTTCTTGTAAAAGAGCGCCTATATAGCAATAAGAAAAAGATGAGATGATTTGAGAAAACTGAAGATGAATTTTCAAGAATAAACTTAATAAACAAATGAAAAGATATTAAAACTTAATTGTAAGAAAATATAACAATTATAATGAAAAGATAAAAGCATAAGAAATCATTTCCACCTATCAGGTTGGCAAATAAGATGATTGCTAATGCCTATTAGTGAGAACCTGGGTAAATCAGACTCTCTCAATACTGTGCTGCTCTGTGTACTGGGAAGCCTGTATTGAAGTCAGTTTGGGGAAACGTATCAGGATTTTCAACATCTGCACGACTGACATTTTGTGCTGGATAAACCTTTGTTATGGGAGGCTGTCCTATGCATTATAAGATGTTTGGTAGTGTCCCTGGCCTTACCCACTAGATGTCAATAGCATCACCTCCACTGAGAACTGCTAATGGAGAGTAATGTATATTGAGATGAAAATATACCCTCAATATGTTATTGATTGACTGAAAAAGACTTATAAAGCTCTCTTAGTAGCAAGAGACCATTTTACTGTAGTACATGTCTCACGGCTCAGTTTATAGCAGATATCATTTTTTTTTTTTTGCTGTACGCGGGCCTCTCACTGTTGTGGCCTCTCCCTTTGCGGAGCACAGGCTCCGGACACGCAGGCTCAGCGGCCACGGCTCAGGGGTCCAGCCGCTCCGTGGCATGTGGGATCTTCCCGGACTGGGGCACGAACCCATGTCCCCTGCATCGGCAGGCGGACTCTCAACCACCGCGCCACCAGGGAAGGAAGCCCTATAGCAGACATCTTTGAATACTATGTTAAACTGCCTTCTTGTTTAAAAAAGACATCGTTTTATATGTTCAGTAAGAGTCCTGTTTTAAGACTGTTTTTCATGTGAGACAGGGCAGTAGCAAGTACCTTGAAAATAGCAGCAAAAATACTCACTTTAAAAGAGATTAGATTGAAGAAATGATGTTTGCTTTAAAACATAAAACACAAACACAAGTCTATATTTTCCATAATATACATCAAATTAAAGAGATAATTTCTCATCATAAATTGTAACACTAGTCACGTTTCATGAAATTTTAGCATAAAAGCAAACTTTTAAGATATGATGTTAATCAGTATCTATAGTTAAAACTTGGAACTTCCCAATGTATTTTTAATAAAGAAATTTTCTATAATAGTAAGTAAATATATGTTCACAAAGAAATAGTATTTCATATTGTTATATTTCATTTCATCAGCTTTAATCATAGCCTTTCAAATTAATTAGTGTTCTCCTAATGTTCCTAACTTATCCCAGATTAGGGTTTGCATAGGGCCTGAAAATGTTCTTTTATAGAAGATGTCTTTCTGGTTTTAACATTAAAATAAACAAGCAAACAGACCAACCTTTCCAACCTCTCTGGTGTACAAAAAAAAATTTTTTAATGGTGAAAGTGTTATTTTTTCTAAGTATTAGTTTTATTTCATGGTACCTCTTTGTGAAGTTTCTACGATTAAGAATAATGGAGGCTAATAGACTCTTCAATGACCTAGGAAGAAGGATAAAAGTCAATGACTTGGCTTCTAAAACAAGTTCTATTGCTTTCCCTATAGAATTAAAGATTTCTAAAAATCACAGTAGCCTAATTTTAGTACGTAGATATAGTTAAGAGTAAAATGTTCCCATAGAGAACTGTGATTTGGTTTATAAATTTGAGACAAGACTCTAATAACTTTAAAGTTTTTAAAACATATTTTCAACTAACATTTTTAAACTAAAAGTTAGTAATGTGCTATTGAAAGACTTCAGGGTGTTGCTAGTATTTGATTAAATGCTATTGCAGATAATTCATTTATTTCAATGTATTCTGAACATTAATTAATTTCAACAAATATTTTTACACTGTCATTTTTCTAACTAATATTTATAGCCAGGATTTATTTACAGTTTTCTTGCTGGTGAAAGGCTAATAAAATTTATCTTTAGAAGATTTGAGTTCTTATTTATTTAACTTCAGAGACTATACATCATTTTCATACTGCACATTTGTATTACAAAACATGTAAAGGTTTGTATTCCTTTTTTAAAAATGCTTACAAAATAATATTTAACATATATTTTTAAAGTTCTCAAGATCCAAAAATAAAACTGTAGAAATGTCTATATTTGTCTATACGCATATATACAGTATATATTAGAAAATTCTTAAGTATTAAGAGAGCATAGTGGTTTAGAGTTTCAACTCTGATTTCCTGGGTAAGGATTTTAGTTCTATCACTTTAAGTGCTTGGGTAAATTACCTCCACCTCAGTTTGTATTTATTTATTCATTTGTTAATAATTTTAAATTGTGCTCCTATTGTGTGCAAAGCCCTATATATCATTCTAGGTATAGAAAATATAAACAATGTTTCCTACACTCAAATCGTCTTCAGTGTATAGAGGAGACATTTTACATACCTAATCGCAAATAAAGTCATTTAAATACATACATATTAATATTAAAATATATAATAAGAATGGGAATACAAATGTCAGCGTGGAAAAAGGTGTGCTGTTCATAAAGTTTCAAATTTGAGTTGAAACTTTAAGGATCTATTAAAAGAAAGTTTTCTTTATGGTTTCAGCAAGAGCACATGTTTGATTCTGAGGCCATATAAACACACACACACTCATACTCACACACATTCCTACACTTCCATAGGAAAAACTTTTATCATTGACATGTTTTCCTTCTTCAAATTTAAGGTGAATCAATATAAAGTAAGATTTGTATCATATATATTTGTTCAGATTTGAGTACTATGGTGGAGACGTAAGGGAAAAGTAAAAGAGGAGAAATGAAAATAGTATTTTAAGGTAAAATGGAAAAGGCCTCGAAAGCAGAAGAAACTAGAATGCTTTCAAAAAATTCGTAATCTAACCAGCAACCCAGATTCTCTAGAAATCTGATTTTAAGTGGTAATGCAGCTTCTTCTAAATTGTGAGAAATATTGGCTTAGAGGAAAATCTATATATATACTCTTAATTATTAAAGCCCCTAACTGATAAGATCTACACATTTTAAAAATTTAAATATTTTAGTAAGGTACAATAATGAATGAAATACTTTGTTGACATACTAACTTGATGCCTAGAAATAGGAAACTTGATATGCAATTAAGAATACAATGAATAGTGTAGTCTTTCACACCACAAACGATACAAAGAATAAATATCTAGTTTTTTATTTTAGATTTTTTATGTAAATAACTTGAGTGGAAAAAGCAATATCTTTGATGTTTTAATGACCACAGTCGGCCTCCATCCTAATTTGTACTGTGAACTAAAACAATGACCTCAGCTGACTCTAAGACAAAACCATCCCCAAGGATAAACTAAAGGGAAAGGGAAATGATGAAATTTGTATGTTCACCTTTACACTTATTCACTTAAAATATCTAGATCTGGAAAATGGACATAAATAAAAACGCTTTAGTGTGTATTAATTTTCTCAAGATTTCCCATAAATAAAAATCAGATTTGCATCTATTACAAAGGAATCCATATGCCATTTTTGTTTTGTTGCCGGTTTATTTGAGCTCAGGGCACTTCCAGAGACTAACAACCAGCTGGGTCTAAACAATGCCTGACTAAACTCTTATGTCATCAATTCTGGACAGTAACACACTAAATTCCAGGAAATGTCTTGTACCTCATTCATTACTACTTAAGTATTTTCAAATCCTAGCATCCTCCAAGCCTTTCTCTTGGCAGCAATTAAACCCCACTCAGTAGGGAGGTTGTAAAAAAGAAGTAAGTATGAAATTTTAGTTATAATTTATTTGCAGTTTCTGGTATTTTTTAAAAATACTTTTCCCCTTACTACCTAGAAAAACCAGTCTTTGAAATATACTAACAAAACATAGTTATATTTGGCTATCCCTCTTTTTCCATGAGTAACCTTGATTTCCATCTTCTCGAATTTTTAAAAAAGTTTTCTAAAACATAGGAAGTTTTAATTATCCTTAACCATATATAAAAAAAAAAGTAATTTTCAGAAAAAATATAAGTGGGTCAAATTACAGTAAAGCTATGTAGTTTATCTATATGAATGGCCCAAATAAACAATAATAAGCATTAGTGCTGTTCAGTGGAATGTTCATTGTGTACGATGTTTGGCATCTTGGGAGAATGAGGCAGCTTCTTGTTGCTAGCAGTGTAATTCAAACTGCCAACATCCATCAAACCACATACCTGATAACCTTCACAGTCATAAAACAGAGCTTTCCTCACATGACCCACTACCAGTAGGTGCATGCTTTCAACTTTGTCTAAAAGTGATACATAATTACTCAAAAGAGTATTATTGCATTTTATTTTTGACTAAAATGTAAAGAATTGTAAATTATCCATTCATGGATATTTGGAATTCAATACACAATTCTGGTTCTATATAACAGAAATATGTATGTAAAAATTATGTATATACATATATATTTGTTTTTACAGGTGAAGGTGATACCACACCTACAATAGTCAATTTAGACCGTAAGTAATCTTTCAAAATAATATATCTGAGTCTCTATGTGTCAGAAGTGATGTCATTATTTTCTTCATAGAAAAATAACTTATCATTATATAAACTTCCTTCATAAAAATAAAATAATCTATTTTATTTTATTTGAACACTTTTTTTCTGTGTGCATGTGTAAAGGTGTTACAAAGGCAACTGCATACTGAATATCAAAATTCAATGCTCTGTCACAAAATATGTTATATTTAACTTTGAAAAAAGCATGTATATTGCTTTTACCTAATTGGGGGCAGAAGGTATCCATTGGACTTTCACCATCCTTTAAATTAAATCAGGATGCTACAGTCAGAAAGAATGAAACCAGAAGGTTGGAAAGTTACGCAGTGTCTTTATCCTGCTCTATCTTTAAAGCTCTTTGCTTGCTCTACGACGCAAAAGATGACACAATCTGAGAGGTTCAGTTAATCCTCAGCTTAAGAAAATCTGTTGGGAGCTGCTTGTATCTGATTTTCACACATTTCTTGGGCTGAAGGAAGTTACTCAAATGTTTTGATTTAAGAGACCACCTGCTGTGTCCCAGGTTGAAGAGCAAATGGAAATCTATTTTAGAGCATGGACAAGAGTGGAAAGGATAAGGCAAGGAACACCGAGGAGGGTCAGGAAAAAGTTTACTTCAAAGAATTCTGAATTATATCTTTTGGATATAATGATTTAGACATAATTATGTCATTTGGATAAAATTTCAATTGATATAACTTTGGTAACATGTTGCAAAATGGTTCTACATTCTTACTATACAAATTCAGGAATAATAAACCAAATATAGTTTTTTTAATTTTCACTTAGGCTATTGCTTTTCGTTGACATTTAGAAATAAGCACTGTAAATAACATTGTTCCATTTTATGTTGAGGTTGTTAAGGGAAATACAATTAATGTTAGACCTGAAGAACTTGTACCTAGTGAGCAAAGCCACTGTCACTATCATGGTAATGCTGTTGACCTTGATTGAGTTGATTAGTTTTTCTGTGTTACCCACCTACTTAGATGAGGATAGCAAACATTTTGGGCCTGATTTGGCACTGTAGTTATGCTATTTACCTTCTTTTGTCCAAAATGTTCTTCTGACACAATTACCGTAGTTACATTTGTGTAGTTACCATTGCACTAAAGAAAGCTGAGAGGCACGGATTATTTCAAAATGTTTTATCAAAATGTTGTGTTTGGTCCTCTTTTTAGATCCTGTAATATTTTGCGCCAAAACAAAACAATTGCGAGTTGTAAATGGAATTCCAACACGAACAAATGTAGGATGGATGGTTAGTCTGAAATACAGGTAATTATTAATAGATACAAATCATACATATCTGGGTTATTTGCAAAAGTTATATTCCCAGCAGTATGGCCATGTGTAGTCATGCAGGTTGTGCCCTCCACAAGGCACCTGTATGGGGGGGCACAAGAGGGGACTAATCACATTCTACTTGCCAAAAGCCATGGATTTTGCAATTTTTGCCTCCAGAGATGGTGCCATTTTAAATGTTTACAAAGGTCCCATATGTGTTTGCATTGTCCCTGATGTGGCACTTCAATTCTCGTAAAGCAAAAGACAACTACACAGAGAACCTACCTATACCTTGATATCACCATATAGTTCTAATACTTATGTTATTTATTTCCCAATCTAGTATATTATGAGATTATTTTTTAACTTGTCTATGCACAATCATATCAAAAATTTTATATTTGTTTTTAATTTCTTTTTTATTGTCATTCTAATGAAAAATAGCAATAATTTAAAATTCTAGAACATTTCATCATTAAGGAAAAGATTAACAAATTATACTGATAGTTGAACAGTCTTGAAATTATAATATTCAGTGTGGATAAAAAAATTCTTGACATGTCTATTTCTCAATGTTGTAAGAATCAATGCCATGTTCTATGTAAAATTTTTCAAAATATACTATTATACAAAATTAAGATTAGTAATTATGTTGTAAGAATTAAATATTGAAAACAGGAGTTAGCTTAAAACCTGATCATACAACTTTCTATATACTACACATATTATACTGTATGGTAATCAGAATGTTAAAATATCTTTGTCTATATCTATCTGTATTGGAACCTCATCATGCAACATACTCCAAAGTGCACCTGAATTCTAGCCACATTTTCCCTTGTTTTCAAGACAACCCATGTTTCTCTCTCCGAGCCTTTGTGCTGTGGCTCCCACTGTATGTTGTAGCTTTCTTCCTCTGTATTTTATGCCTGGAAAATCTTTCATTCTTTAAATGCCAACTGGAATATCTCCTCTTTTTGGACACCCTCCCTGTTTCCTTTACCTCTAGCCTCCTAGAATAGAGGAAGAAAATCCATTTTTTTAAACCATAACCAAATCACAGTGGCATTAAATTAGAATAGAGACAACTTGAAACTGAAGTTTTTTTTAAATAAGTCAATTCTTAACAAGCATGAAGTTTATATCCTTTGATGTATATATGACTTTAGATACCAGATATCTTCTGATGGCCTAAAGTTCTCTTTTAGTGTATCTTTCTTTCAAGGAGTAACTCATCAATTTTTATAAATATTTATGCTGATAATTGTAGGGTAGCTGTCCTGGGTGTGTAGTACCAAAAGAGATTTATGAAACTCACCAGAATATTAAAGCTGATTGTGCAATATGAAGACTTAATGAAGGCTGTAAAACTGGCGAGGGGGGTGTTTTATTTTCTTTATTATAGAAAATGTTCCAAGAATCTACATCTTTGAACTAATTAGAGAATCTTTGCAAATCTCATTACTCGAGAAAAAAAAAAAGACAAATACTTTTCAATTTAATCTTATTTAAAGGAGACTTCCTTTGGAAGTCTCCATCCTTGGAGAAGCAGGTGAAACTGTTTTTCATCAGATCAGAGTAGTATAAATTTTTTTTTAAAAAGTACTTTTCCTTTTAAATGCAAGTTCTTAGTAACAACAGCTGTTTAGCTATTCTTCCAAAACTCACAGAGAGGAATAGAAATTCAAACTCGATATATATTCTTAACCTCCTGTGTGGTACAGACCATAAATAACTGTGGTCTTAGTCTGGGAACCTTATTCTATTGCCCTCTGAAGCACTGAACATCTGTACTCTTTGGAAATGTAAATTGTGGATAGTTGTACTTTTTTCCATGTGTCTGCCAAAAAATAATGGATTTACAGATTTTGGATACATCAAATAAATGTTCTAGTATTTATTATTCTCTACAAATAGTTTATAATTTCCTAGATCTGTCTTGCAAAATTGTTTTGATTTTATAAATAAATGTTATATTGTTGGTCTTAAGCTGAACAAACAAATTACTCAAACTCAGTTATACTCTAAGTTAATATATCAGAACTACATAATGGTAATGAAAGAAGGGAATAGCGCATAAATATTTTATATGGTTACCACCAGATGGTTTTTAGATTTTAAATAAAAACTCAAATTTGCAGTTTTCATAATCAAACACTGAATTTAAAATAGGTCTAATTATCCTATATTTGTAACACATACTTTTCCTCACAAGGATAGACACACACACACGTGAACATATGTGTTGGGAATGGATCTTCGTGTGTAGTGACAGGGTTCCTCATACAAAAATAAAGTTGCTTTCATAAAATTGTAATCACATTATGAAAAAAGTTCGAATGCTATAATTATCAAATATCATCCTTCTGATAAAAGGATTACTTGTTTTATTCTAGTTGGGTTAATGTCTACATTTTTCTCTCAATGTGTTTAACAAATGGAGCCATAGGTTTTGCATTAAATGGCAGGCACCCTTTCTGCACAGACGTTACTTGTTTCTCTTTCCTCTTTCTCTTAGAAATAAACATATCTGTGGAGGATCATTGATAAAGGAAAGTTGGATTCTTACTGCAAGACAGTGTTTCCCTTCTCGGTAAAGTATTTCAGAAACCAATATTTGTTTTGAACATTTAAAAGTATGTATGGCTTCCACTTAGCTTTTAGGTTTAGAATGTGTATTCATTTAACAGTGATTCACCAGCATAGGGTGAACAAATTAATTTCTTTTTTTAGATTTAGCTTATAAAATTTACCTTGACTTAATTGATACTTACTTATGGTACTACTTCTGTTCACCTCTTTCCACGATTGGCACTACTCTCATCTGAGGAAAAATTTTGCTAGAATTATGTTAATAATTTTTACCCCAACCTCCTTCTTGCACTGTATATTTCTAGATATTCTTTTTCTGAATTATCAACAAACTTCTCTCAATCCTCACTTCTTTCTTATGTAGAACCAGCCTCAGAATAATACTGAGAATAATTTTCAATGGAAATTCGCTTAAAGAAAAAATAAGGAGGTAGCATTTGTAAGCTTACTCCTTGATTCCCATTAAGGTCACATTGATTTTTTTAGTATAAATATTCAATCTCTATTAACAAACCAAACACACACATTTGAGATAAAAAAGAAATTTGCAATAAATTTTAACTCATGTAATGTGCTTTACCTGAGAATGTTTCATAAATGACCTACTCTCTAGCAAAAATAAGCAAGTTTTTGAAGAAAAAAAAAGCCATTTAGAATTTCAGCAATTTAAAGGTTCTTCCTGCTTATATGTTCTTGTAATATTCAGAATCTCCCATAACAAATGCGTTGCTCTTTATTATATTTTAAAGTTTAAATTTAGGTTATTTATCTGCCCTTATAAGCTAATATAACAATATATGTGATTAATATTACATACTTTAAAGTTATATTTTATATTTAATTTTTTACTTAGAAACAAAGACTTGAAAGATTATGAAGCTTGGCTTGGAATTCATGATGTCCATGGAAGAGGAGACGAGAAACGCAAACAGGTTCTAAATGTTACCCAACTGGTATATGGGCCGGAAGGATCAGATCTGGTATTACTGAAGCTTGCTAGGTGAGTTCCTTTAGATAGTTTCATATTTTTAATATAGAATGGAATTGTTGAAGCTTTTTCTTCAACTATGTTCTTATTCTTTCTCTCTCATGTAGATGTATTATAAAAGCATATGTCACATGGTGTGTGTGTGTGTGTATGTGTGTGTGTGTGTGTGTGTGTTCAGAGGCAGAGAGAGGGGCATTTTCAAATTTTTCAAAAGTGAATAAATGAAATTGGATCAACAGTATGATCAGCCTGCTCTAAAACCAAAGGTTAGTGAGCAATTATATGATAACTTTAACAGGTAAAATAATGATTAAAAAAATAGCAGTGACCATTTGTTCTTAAATATTTGTAAGTAAATATTCATTTCTCTACTACCTACTCCTAAGCAAAATTGTTTATTCCCTCTAAATGAATCATATTAAACATTCACACTACATTTTAATATGTTAACTTTGTGTTGAATCCAATCAAGGTTACTTACCATTATATTTTCTCTTTTCAGGCCTGCTGTTCTGGATGATTTTGTTAGTACAATTGATTTACCTAATTATGGGTGCACAATTCCTGAAAAAACCACTTGCAGTGTTTATGGCTGGGGCTACACTGGATGTAAGCTATTTTTAGAAAGATAAGGCAATATCATATGTATTTTGTAAAAATATTTTGTATTTGTTTATTTTTCTCACCTTATCCTGTGCTCATTAACTGTACATATTTTGCGCCATTCTAGTGATCAACTCGGACGGTCTATTACGAGTAGCACATCTCTATATTATGGGGAATGAGAAATGCAGCCAATATCATCAAGGGAAAGTAACTCTGAATGAGTCTGAAATATGTGCTGGGGCTGAAAATATTGTATCTGGACCATGCGAGGTAAAAGATTTTTACGTAAGGAGTACGTGATGGATAGCATAGTTTCTTGTGTTTATATTTTCTATTTTTCTCAAATGAGAATCATTGTAAATCAACGTGTTCTAAGAGAGAGGAATTGAAAAAGATAACCCTTATTATCCTTGTACATTTTTTAGCTAAATAGTGAAGCAATCCATGTTTCATTAGCAGCAAACTAAGATGACATTTGTCTCTCAAAAAACAAGAAAAGAATACAGCCAAAACTCTTAGAGAAAGCTGTTCAAATTAGAAGTATCCAATATGCAGTTTGATACAATAGCTTGCATTTTTCTAATGTTTTTCTAAATGTATCTGATCTTCCCAAATTCTAACTTAACTCTATTAATTTTAGTAAGAGATACATGCCTGCTTTTAAACTTTTAAATATGTTTTTGGTTAAGCCAGTGTGTGTGTGTGTGTGTGTGTGTGTTTAAACAAATTCTATTTAAAAAACCAAAAGGTCAAAGTTTATGATTTTAAGAGCTTGGACATTTTCATTTGTTAAGCAACTGTTCTTTCCACTTGGCAGTGTTCCTATCCCTGTTTCACATAGACAAGCTGTTAAACTGTTACTTTTGATGTTTTTAAGTTAAAGAATTTTTAAAATTTCATTAAAATAATATGATTAAAAACTGATTATGTGTTTATAACCACTTTCAAATTTGGTGTTTTTTCCAGTAAATCAGTATCACTAAGATTTTCATCACAAGTGAAAATCTACTAGGAGAAAGAATGATTTATTTATCTGTTTGTTTACTTATTATTGAGTTCTGTAAACACAAAGTTTTGAGCTAGACCAGATCTTTGAGATATTTAGACAGCTTGCACTTATCCCAGCCCTACCGCCATTTCTACTTTGATATCTGCTCTTCAGGAATAGCCTGTAATCTGGTTTGTCATCTATACATTCTTAGATTCCTAACTTTAGCACTGAAAAATTTATCACATAGTTATTTTTATCTATATTTACAATCAATCAAATTGATTCAGCCACTTCTCAAAGATGCACTCATCCTCCAGAATTTTTTTTTTACATCACTGATATGTGAAACAGGGTAATATAATCATCAAACCAGGGATATCTAGACCTAAAAAAAGAAATCTCCTAAAATCTCATAAACATTTGTATAATAGCAATAGCATCATTTCACATTTAGTGAAAGTCCCTCAAAATCAATTCTCAAAATGAATTGATTTGAAGAGTTCATATCAGTAATCACCTGTGCATTAATTTAAAAACCAGATTAAGACCTGTGGCAGAGTTTATATGAAGTCTCTTTGAATAAACTATTTTCCTTATAGTGTTTTATCTTCTATTTCACCCCCACCTTGATTTTCTCTGTCACAGAATGTTAATAGCTCTCTTCTTTCCACCTGTATTACAGAACTAAATTTTGCAGTAGTTTAGTTTTATCTCATCACATCACTACTGGGGGAAGATTAAGATAGTCGGAAGCACTCTTCTAAATACAAAGATGCCAAAAATTAGTCACTGCAATCCTAGGAAGACTACATGGCACAAAATAGTGATGCAGCATTTTTTAATGATTATATATAACAATATGTATAAACATATATGTATATAAAAATATACACACGAATCATTTTATCAATCTATTCATCTTTCATCTATCTATCACCTATCTATATATGATGATACAACAGTATTACCATACAAGAAATGCCATGAAATCACAGACTACCTTCCACAAAGGGGGAAAAAAGTATAAATATAACTATATTAACTACTAAGACTAAGTGGAGAAACATTCCTTCTTTCTGCCTGGAAAAGCAATTTCCACATAGTAAACAGAATTATTTTACCACCTACAAGTTTTTATTTAACTGTTAAAATCATTCTGGGGGCAGGATTGAGGGAAAGGAAAAAAATTAGAAATAAGAGAAAACTTAATGTGGGTTAATCCTTAAAACTGTATGATTACAGGTGAGTTTTTGGATACGTGTATTTTTCTACATTTTCCAAATTTTCTATATTGAACATACTTTGAAAATCAGAAGAAAGTCAAAATAAATATGAAATCTACCTTCTTAAAGAGCTATCAATGGTCACGTGTTAATTAGTCTGCATTCAACAAAGGCAAAAACCACTTCAAAACATGAGTGACTATTTTAGAAAAGACAAGTCATACTTAAATAACTACACATGATAGAACACTTTGAACTTTTGTACTTATCTCAGTCCAACAGAAAGACAACTAATGGCCTAGTATATCAATTTTATGTCTTCATATTTCAATTGAAGTTATTCTCTTTTTTTGCACATATGTATATCTGAGATATAAATCGATACAGGAAATGTTAATGAATTGTCCATTTTTATTTCTAAAATAATACTTTGTTGTTATTGTTGCATGTCTTCTTCCTAGGGAGATTATGGTGGCCCACTGGTTTGTGAACAACATAAAATGAGAATGGTTCTTGGTGTCATCGTTCCTGGTCGTGGATGTGCCATTCCAAATCGTCCTGGTATTTTTGTCCGAGTGGCATATTATGCAAAATGGATACACAAAATTATATTAACGTATAAGGTACCACAGTCTTAGCTGATGTAACTGTGTCTGAAGCTTCCAATGATACAACTCTCCTTTACATGAAGATTTCAGAGAACATGGAATTAAAATGTAACTTAAAAAATCCCAAAACAACTACTTGAGTGTCATGTTTGTTAAGATACTCACTAATATTTATGGGTGTTTTCTGTTGTTTTGTTTGTCAGTGTTATTTTGTAAATGTTGAAGTGAATTAAGGTACATGCAAGTGTAGTAACATATCTCCTGAAGATACTTGAATGGATTAAAAAATGCAAAGGTATAACTGCTGGATGCTAAAGATATAATGGAAAAGATCAACTAATCTCTCTCGGCTGCTTTCCAAGGTAGTTTCTCAATAATAAATAAGCCATAAGTTAAACATTATTTCAACCTCACAAAAACAATTTATATCTTGTGTCCTTAAATTGTAACTCTGTATTAAATTATATTACCTTTAATATGCCATACATTATATTTCATTCATTCCTCCTCACCATGTGTCTTGTAATACTGGTACATATACTCTTTATAAAAGCATATACCTATACACAAATGCCTGGGTACACATGTGCATGCACTACAGTTCAAATTGTAGTGTATCTAATATAACCCCTAAATGTTCTGAAATTGTGTACTTATAGTTTTTCCTTAAGAAAAATATAAAAAATTCTAAAGACCAGTAGAAATATTAAAGAAAGGTGCACGATAGAAGTGACTAGATCATCCTCCATCCATAATCTGCAGATGACCTCTACTGGTTGGCATGTGAGGTGTGGTCATGACCTACAAAATTAAATAACACCTAACCTAGGTTCTTACATATATTTATCATCCAAGTTATTTATGTAGTTTCTAATTCTTAAAGAGAAGAGGCTAAAATGTGTATTAGTATTATTTCTTTCCTTCAAATTTAGGGACAATTATTTATGCAAGCTGTTTTTAGATCTTTTTTCCTAAAGTATTTAAAAAATTCTGAGATGACTAATTGAAGTTTAAAAGTGTTTTGGTCTTTAAAATATATGTAAATATGTTAACTCTAAGACTTGCTGCTGTGATTGGCTTCTATCTCACCTTCTTTAAATTAAAAACAATATTTAAGAGGAAAATTTCCACGTCTCCAAAATTTGTAAACAGCTTTTCATCAAATTATGGATTAAAATATATATTGAAGAAATAAGTCAAAATATTTTTCTCTACCTGGAAGTCTTTTAGCCTAATAAAACTTTAGTCAAGTAAAGGAAAAAATGTAAAAGGAAAGGAAAGGAACTAGCTTGTCTAAACTCTGTATTCAGTTATTTTTTAAAGTACAGTTAAATCTGCTGAATGAGATATTTTATCAAAATATCTTCATTTTATCTTTATTTTACACAGATCTTTCCTAATGCATGGGAAATATTCAGATTTTGTATTCTGTATGATAACAACCAAATCATACTTATTGTTGTATTAGTCATGATTAGCTAAATATCATGTATTTGCCAAGAAATGAAATAACAAAGAGTAAAAGGATAGGTCTGAGTTTTCACAAAATATTCCTGTATAAAAGTTCTCTAAAAATAATTATTTGAATATTTTGAATCTAATATTTCCATTTCTCTAATTTGTTTCTTTTGGATGGTCTCAATTAAGGCCAGGGATTCAAATGATGCTCAATGTTCAATCTTGAGTAAAATGGTTTTAAATTTACTCAAGAGCTTAGTCCACAGAGTATAGGGCAGCAAATCCAGAAATGTTTTTCCAAATTGTGCCATTTTATTTATTTTCTGTAATAAGGTATATGCTGGTATCAAGAAACAGTGAAAGCAAAGAGAGATCCAACAAGTTGCTAGTCCATACCAGCTTATTTGATTGTATTTCTCTCTCCCTTGTGTAATATACCATTATAATCAACATACAGAAGTTTCAAAGGCATATTGTCTAAATATTAAAGTATTTTTCAGTTTCTTCTTTCTAAATGGCAAAATTGTATTGTCACATATTACTGATATTTGTAAAACATTTACTGAATTGTAATTCTTTTAAATACTCACATTTTAAAATATTTATTTTATGTATTTTCCTCTAAATTTCCACAGAGAGATAGGGATGACCTAGATACAAAATGAAGCTAACTTTATAGACATTTTGAACTCAGTGTTTTCCATTTTATTAAAGGGTAAAAACAAGACCACCAATAAACCATCAGACATGTAAACTTTCTTTGAGAGTTTCCTTTTAATAGGAGGAGATTGATGAAATTGATAATAAAAGCAAGATGAACAAAACCCATGTTATTTTAGGTGGTACAACAGCGAATAATCATGTCATTTTTCTCTGGTAAAAGATACTATTTCCTGGGCATTCTTTTCTTAATAAACTACAAAAAAAAATTAAAAAATCCAATTTATCTAAAAATCCATTTCGAGTCACGGAAAAAAGATCTTTTAAATTAGAAGTTTTCAACGTTATTTTTATTTTGGCTGTTTGAATAATGGTTATATGCTGTTATAATTGTGGACATTTTCTTATGTCTACCAGGAATAGTAATGTAAAATTAAAATATATTTCATAATGCCTCTGCCGTGCAGAAGGGATGATAAACCTTTTGTATACTTCTTTAATTTTATTGTAAAATGTGTAATGACTTTTACCTATCTGCTGTGGGCAGGTCCTCAGTACAATGGTTTATATTGAGTCAATCTCTAGTATTAACAGGCTCTTGCTTGCTATCTAAGTGTTTCAAACTATGGGAAATGTGAGATACTGGAAGGCAAGAAAAATAACAATAATGACATGTGATAGCAAAATTGTATTTCACTTATTCCTGTGAATATTTCTTGTTGGTACCAATGGTACTGTACAAAGTGAATGTTATAGCCACAATATTCTCTTGAAAAAAACACTGTCAAGAAATAAGAAATTGCTGTCAGGAATATTCTTGTTGTTTCTAAACATTTTTTAAAAAGAAATAATGGTTTTGCAATATAGGGATCATGAGGTAAAGAATTTTAGTAAACTCTCATACTAAAAAACTTTTAAATTGACTTGGTCCAAAAAAGAACTACTTTCAATCAATTATATCCCATATTTATAGACAAACTCATTTGAGAAATAAAGTTATTTTAAATGAGATATAGTCTTTATGTGAATAAATTACTTTTCACAATAAAATCCAATAAGAATTTATCTTTCAACATCCAACTGAATTTTCAGCTAAGAATTTACTAACACACACAAAAATTAAAATTCTCTGGACCCTGTAAATCTTGACAGTGTAATTTTAAGTAGGTTCATTTCCATTTGCACAGAAAGTTTCTGTCTTTAGGAAACTGAAAATGGAATACTGTGGATGTTATGACTGTTTGTCTTGTGTGTAAATAGGAAATAGATAATCTGCCTTTTGAGTGGTATAGCTGGACGCTTACCCAAAAGGGGAACACTGTGGTTATGACATGTATATACATTTTCTGTAGTTAATAAAGTTGTTATTTTTATAACCATGATTATATTATTATTAATAATAATAAAATATTTTATCAAAATGCTCTCTTTTTCTTATTTTAGTTATATACATGGATATATTTGAATCTGCTCTAGGGCCTAATGCAGAAAACAACAACAATGATCTCATTGACAGAAATTACATATACTTTGTTGCAAGAAATGTCATGTAACCTGTCTATAGAACTAAGACAAAAAATATTATTCTATTCCAACTTGTATCTATGGTAATATCAGTGGTCTTCAGTAAACTATTAATCTCTGTGCACTTCAATTTCTCCCATTGCAAAATATAATTATTCATTCTTCATATTTGCTAGAGTGGTACTATGATATAATTTGCTTATATATAAATATAAATATATATACATATATATATACATATATATATATACATGTAGTGTCATCATGAATGATCATCTGAATTTCTTTACCATATCACTATATATTACAAAGGGAATTATAATTCAAATAATCAATTTGGAATATATCTTCAAAATATGCATTAAATTCAGAATATATATGAATCAAATTCACTCATTTCATTCAAATTGGAAGCAAAATTGGAAGAACTAATTACAAACTGATCTAAACAAAAAGAATTCTGTAACACCATTGCCTATTTCAAGTTATATTATACTGCCTCTCCCTCCAAAAGTTGCTTGGGCTTCCCTAGTGGTGCAGTGGTTGAGAGTCAGCCTGCCAATGCAGGGGACACGGGTTCGTGCCCCGGTCCGGGAAGATCCCACAGGCCACGGAGCGGCTAGGCCCATGAGCCATGGCCAATGAGGCTGCGCATCCAGAGCCTGTGCTCCGCAATGGGAGAGGCCACAACAGTGGGAGGCCCGCATACTGCAAAAAAAAAAAAAAAAAAAAAATGTTGCTCTACTAATTTTTCTGGAATAGATACTTATCTCAAGTGATGATTAATGTATCTAATTCTAGAGCCCATTATAAAATACTTAATCTTCTTGATGATTATGGTCCAAGCAGAATATATGTACTCAATCTTTTTCGGTGTCAGTAAGAATATTTCAAATGTATATCCTGTTTGATTTTTCTAAATTTTGATTTTTTTACACTCTTTTCTAAAACTCTATTCTATCCTAAACCTATACTGTGCTATACTGTGCTATTTCCCCCATGCTCCCTTACCCACCCCTCCCCCAACCCAGCAACAACATTAATTTTTTCTCTGTATTTATGACTGTTTCTGTTTTATTATGATTGTTCATTTATCTTTCTTTTAGAGTCAACATATAAGTGAAATCATACAGCATTTGTCTTTCTCTACTGACTTATT
Source organism: Mesoplodon bidens (assembly GCF_964165515.1). Taxonomy (NCBI): domain Eukaryota; kingdom Metazoa; phylum Chordata; class Mammalia; order Artiodactyla; family Ziphiidae; genus Mesoplodon; species Mesoplodon bidens. The sequence continues at coordinate 4,409,135 of NC_138166.1, forward strand.
TCACTTAGCACAATATCCTCAGGATCTATCCATGTTGTTGCAAAATGCAAGATTTCATTCCTTTTTTTACAGATGAGTAATATTCCATGGTATATATTTACAATTTCTTCTTTATCCATTCATCTATCCATGGGCACTTAGGTGGCTTCCATATCTTGTCTATTGTGAATAATGCTATAATGAACATAGGGGTGCATATTTTTTTGAATTAATGTTTTCAGTTTATTTGGATATACACCCAGGAGTGGAACAGCTGAATCGTATGTTAATTCTCTTTTTAATACTTTGAGGAACCTCCACACTGTTTTCCATGATGGCTGTAAAACCTTACATTCCCACCAACAGTGCATGGGTGTTCCCTTTTATTCACATTCTTGGCAAGTCTTGTTATATATAATCATTTTGAAAATGGACATTTTGACAGGTGTGAGGTAATATCTCAGTGTAATTTTGATTTGCATTTTCCTGATGATTAGTGATATTGAGCATCTTTTCATGTGCCTGTTGGACGTCTTCTTTGGAAAAATGTCTATTCAGGTCCTCTGCTATTTTTTAATCCGGTTGTTTGTTTTTCTGATGTTGAGTTGAATGAGTTCTCTATATAGTTTGGATTTTAACCCCTTATCAGATATATCATTTCCAAATATCTTCTCCTATTCAGTTGGCCTTTTCATTTTGTTGATAGTTTACTTCACTGTGCCAAAACCTTTTAGTTTGATGGAGTACCGTTTGTTTATTTTTGCTTCTGTTTCCCTTGAGGACATATCAAAAAATATTGCTAAGATCCATGTGAAAGACACACTGCCTATGTTTTCTTCTAGAAGTTTTATGGTTTCAGGCCTATGCTTAAGTCTTTAATCCATTTTCAGTTTATTTTTGTACATGATGTGAGAAAGTAGTCCGGTATGATTCTTTAGCATACAGCTGTCCAGTTTATCCAACACCATTTATTGAAGGGGCTGTTCTTGCTTCCTTTGTCATTGATTAATTGATGATATAAGCATAGGTTCATTTCTGGGGTCTCTGTTCTGAACCATTGGTCTATGTGTCTTTTTTTGTGCCAGTACCATACTCTTTTGATCACCATTACTTTGTAGCATAGTTTGAAATCATGCAGGACTGTACCTCCAGCTTTGTTTTATTTTCTCATGATTGTTTTGGCTATTTGGGGTCTTTTGTATTTCCATTCAATTTTAGAATTATTTGTTAATTTTATATCCTGCAACTGTACTGAATTCATTTATTAGTTCAGATAGCTTTTTACTGGTGTCTAAGAGTTTTCAATATCTAGTATCATGTCATCGGCAAATAGTGACAGTTTTACTTCTTTCTGTCCAGTTTGGTTTCCTTTTACTTCTTTTCTTCTCTGATTGCTGTGGCTAGGACTTCCAATACTATGTTGAATAAAAGTGGCAGAAGTGGGCACCCTTATTTTGTTCCTAATCTTAGAAAAAATGTTTTCAGTTTTTCACCATTGAGTGTGATGTTGGCTGTAGGTTTGTCATATATAGACTTTATCATGTTGAGGTATTTCCCTCTACCCATTTCGTTAAGAGTTTTTATCATAAATAAATGTTGAATTTTGGCAAAGTTTTTTCTTCATCTATTGAGATGATCATATGATTTTTATTCCTTAGTTTGTTAATGTGGTATGTCACATTGACCAATTTGTGGATATTGAACCATTCTTCTATCTCTGTGATAAATCTCACTTGATCATGGTATATAATCCTTTTAATATAGTGTTGAATTCAATTTGCTAATATTTTGTTGAGGATTTTTGCATCTATGTTGATCGGTAATATTGGCCTGTATCTTTTTTTTTTTTTTCTTCATGGTGTCTTTCATTTTGGTTTCAGAGTGGTGCTGGTCATAGAGTGATTTCAGAAGTGTTCCTTCCTCTTCAATTTTTGGGAATAGTTTAAGGAGGATAACTATTAATTGCTTAACTGTTTGGTAGACTTCACCTGTGAAGCCATCAGTCCTGCACTTTTTTTTGTTGGGGATTTGTTTTTTATTACTGATTCAAAGTCATTACTGGTAATTGGTCTCTTCATATTTTCTATTTCTTCTGATTCACTTTTAGGAGATTGTCTGTTTCTGGGAATTTATCCATCTTTTCGAGGTTGTACATTTTATTGGCATATAATTGTTTGTAGTAATCTCTTATAATCTTTCATATTTCTGTGATGTTGATGGTAACTTTTCTTTTTTCATTTCTGACTTTATTGTTTTCTGTCCTCTCTCTGTTTTTCTTGATGAATGTGGCTAAATGTTTATCAGTTTTATTTAACTTTTCAAAGAACCAGCTCTTAGCTTCATTGATCTTTTCTATTGTATTTAAAGTCTCTATTTCATTTATTTCTGCTTTAATCTTCAGGATTTCTTTCCTTCTACTAACTTTGGGTTTTTTGGGGGTTTTTTTTGTTTGTTTGTTTTTTTGTGGTACGTGGGCCTCTCACTGTCGTGGCCTCTCCCGTTGCGGAGCATAGGCTCCGGACGTGCAGGCTCAGCGGCCATGGCTCACGGGCCCAGCCGCTCCACGGCAGGCGGGATCTTCCCAGACCGGGGCAAGAACCCACGTCCCCTGCATCGGCAGGCAGACTCTCAACCACTGCGCCACCAGGGAAGCCCCAACTTTGGGTTTTGTTTGTTCTTTTTCTAGTTGCTTTAGGTGTAAGGTTAGGTTGCTTATTTGAGATTTTTCTTGTTTTCTGAGGTAGGCTGTATCACTATAAACTTCCCCCTTAGAGTTGCTTTTGCTGTGTCTCACAGGTTTTGGATTGTTGTATTTTTGTTTTCATTTTCTCCAGGTATTTTAAAATTTCTTCTTTGATTTCTTTAGTGATCCATTGGTTATGTAGTAGCATATTGTTTAGCGTCCACATGTTTTTGTGGCTGCTAAACAATATTCATTATTTTCATCTTTCTAGTTTTGATCTTTTCTTTTTCCCTTAGGGAAATTCCTTTAACGTTGTGGTAAAGTCAGTGCTGCTGAATTCTTTTAGCATTTTATTGCCTGTAATCCTCTTTATTTCTCCTTCAAATCTGAATGATAACTTTGCAGGTACAGTACTCTTGGTTTTAGGTTTTTCCTTTCATCATTTTAAATATATTTTGTCACTCTCTTCTGGCTTGCAAAATTTCTGCATAAAGTCAGCTGATGTATTCTGCTTTGTTTTTAATGTGCAGTCTACCTCCACTCAGTTTAAGCTCGTTGGAGACATCAGCAATGTTTTTTTTTTTTTTTTTAAACATCTATATTGGAGTATAATTGCTTTGCAATGGTGTGTTAGTTTCTGCTTTATAACAAAGTGAATCAGCTATACATACATACATATATATATATATATATATATATATATATATATATATATATATATATATCCCCATATCTCCTCTCTCTTGCATCTCCCTCCCTCCCACCCTCCTTATCTCACCCCTCTAGGTGGTCACAAAGCACCGAACTGCTCCCTGTGTGGTGAGGCTGCTTCCCACTATCAATCTATTCTACATTTGGTAGTATATATAAGTCCATGCCACTCTCTCACTTTGTCCCAGTTTACCCTTCCCCCTCCCCATGTCCTCAAGTCCATTCTCTATGCCTGCATCTTTATTTCCATCCCGCCCCTAGGTTCTTCAGAACCTTTTTTTTTTTTTAGATTCCATATATGTGTTAGCATACGGTATTTGTTTTTCATCTAAAGCATTATTCTTTATTATTCTCTTTCCTTCTTAGTCATAATCACTTGTATTTCCTAAATCCACTTGTAAAAACTAAATATAATGAATCATCCTAAACTTAACAAACACAGAGTATGAGTATAGATTGTCTACATTCACAGTCAATGTCCCATTTTTATTCTCTCATCTTCTCTATTCCTTTTTTACTTGCTGCCTCCCTCGATTGTATCTTACCTGTGACCCAGCAGGGCAAAACAAAATTCTCAATATCTTAATGTTGCTCTGTAAAATATTATAACCCCCTTCTCACCTTCAAGGGCTTTAGCATCTTCTCCTCTGCCATAACATACTAGTGAACTTGGCTGGAACTTCAGCAAGACTGCACAACAGGAAAGAACTGAGGTATCAAATGGAGGCACAACTGTCCCCTTGACATCACTACTTGGATGTGCTCTCACCATCTGAACTGAATGAATCCAAAACTAAACACTACTCCCTCTTTTCCCCTCAATCTTCATTTCAATAAAAGGTGCATCAATATGGTTTGCACAAACTACAGTCCAGAAAGACACTTTTTACCTATTGGCCTACGAATGTCTATATGAACTGTCCTTGACTGTTTAACTCACCTATTACCTCTTTTCCTTTTGTCCACTGTATTTCGGCTATATCAGACTCTTTCATTATGGGAATAGGCTAAACTCTGTACTTCCTCAAAGTCTATGCATCTGCTATTCTTTCTGCCTGGAATTACCCCCCACCCACCAGTTTTTGCCTGACTAATGCCAACTTCATCCTTCAGCTTAAATGTCACAAATTATCACACCTCCCCCACTCCTGACCCAGTTACACATCTTAAAGTATGGTGCACTTCTATTTCAGAACACTTATCTCAGTTAATTAAATTGTTATTTGCATCGTCTCTCCTACTGGATTGTAAGTTCCATGAGAACATGGGCTAGATTTAAATTCTTCACACGTTTACCTTCAGTACCAGCTAAGTACTACATAATAAATATTTTTAAGTCAATGTATCAGTAATTATCTGCTTACAGGATATTTTATTTTTCATTCAGTTCCAAAATACCATCTCTTTATAATTTCTAAATTTTGTTTGCTACTAAAATAGTAACATCTCCAAATTGTTTCAGTTGTAGTGTTGGGGAGGTAGTTTCTACTGGCCTCTGTCATACACTTCTGTTTCATGTCAGCACATATTTATTGTTCACCTACTACGATAGGGCTAGGTGCTGGGAATACAATAGTGAATACATAAAACTTGGCCTCTACCTTGATTCTAAATATAGGCGCGTCTTGGTGATAAGCATAAAACAAGAACCTGAAAGTGTTAACTGAGAAGTATGAATAACTTCTGGAGCACATGGTAAGATTTCACTGAGCTTTCTGCTCATCTTCCCTCAATCTTTCTATACTGTTGTAGCCTCAAATCCTGCCAATTTGAATATTAGCTTTTTCTATTTCATGAACATTTCCGTCATTGCATTACTAATTATTTAACTAAGTTTACAGTTCCTTTTCTTTCATCTTTCCCCTTTTTATTCAGTTTTCCAGGTTCCTAATCTTTTAAATTCTGCCCCCTTTTCCTTACATTCCCAAGACTCTTATGACACTTTTGGTAGACTCAGAGAGGTTTACACATTTATTATCAAGGAAATAATGTAAGTTCTCAAAGGGAGAGAACACTAACAATTTTTAGAGATGAAATTATAAAGGTTTCTTTTGCTAGCGCAAGACTGATAAATGTTTTATCATGATAAGTGTTTAATTATATTTGAAGATGATCTAATAACAATAAATAATGTTTATTCTGTGCTTTCTATTTGCCAGACTGTTTTATCTCATTTAATCATCATTACAAAGTTATATAGGCAGGTTCTATATTCATTTTAGAAAAGGAAGTGTTCAAGTAACTTGTAATAAGAAGATACTTATGGGCAGATTTTCAACATTAATTCTGCTTGACTCTTTCACTCTAGCCTGTCTAATGTGTATTTAATTTAATTATTTTCCAGCAAAGAAGGGCAAAGGGGGAAACTCTTATTTAAATAAGAAAACGCTGCCATCATCTGGGAACTATATGAGCAAAAAGCTATTCAGGGGTCAAATTGCTTTCCAAGCAGGCCTTGCCCAAAGCTCTGTGAGGCATCAGCTAAAGGAGCATGGCCTCCTCACCTTCAAATATGAATGGCTAAAATATGAGTTGCTTGTAATGCTAATTACGATGGAATTGAAGGTCAGTGGGGTAAGGAGTTAGTTCAGCAGGGGAGGTTTCTTTATCTTTGATGGGGGAGGTGAGTATAGCTATTGAGAAAAAAGGTACAACAGCCTTGTGAGATACAAATAGTAGGAACCATAGAGAAACACGTAGTGGTAAGAATTCAAAGGGGCCCCAATGGGGAAAAAAGAACTCAGAATTTATTTTGAAACAAAGAAAAGTAGTAAAGGTGCTTGTCCTTTACTGCAGATACCAGAGGGTGTTATATGAAAGAGGGAAAAACCTTCAAAGGAAATTATAATCTTTTACAAAGGGCCACTGCAGTCCTGGGAAAAACTTGATTTAGTATTTATTTTTTGCATTATACTCCATGAAACCATAGACTTTGACAGCTTCAAAGGCTGTCAATTTACAGAGAAAAAAAAAAAGAGAAAAGTGTAATTACTTATCTAGGGTCACACATCTAGAGGCAGAGCCTATCCCGGAAACAAAATCTACTCCTTTTTAAAATTCAAAACTTTGGTTTTATTATTTACGTATTTTGAACTGAGGTCATAAAATACATAATACTGAAATTTAGTCAAAACCTCAAAAGAACTACCGTACTTAAAAAGAATTTTAAAAGAAAGGTTAACAAAAACTTAAAATACTGCCCAAGTAAAAGTGACGTCCAATTTACTTTACAGCCTAAAGGGATCTGGCCTAATTCCTGGCAGAGAGGGCCATCCCAGGTAGAGATCTAGAAAACTCCACCACAAGGTGTAAGCCAGGTGGATGTCATCTGGCTTCCTTCCCTAGCTCAGTTTGTGATCTGATCCCATCTCTGACTGGGAAGAAGCCTTCTAAGGACAAGCTGGGGTATTATGTTTTTTGGCAAAAATGGAACTGAAATGCAGAAGAAGCAAAAACACATGCTAACAAGCAGTAGCATACAATGAAATGACGTGCACAAGACTGTCCTTTCCAACCCCTGGAGAAATAAACCTACTGGGCTAACCATTTCAGAAACTGATAAAAGTTCCTCACCCAGAGATTTTATTTTTTAAAGCAGTTTTTACAAGATTGGCTTTATTTGCAGATTAGAATTGCTTTCAGTTCCTCCTCTAGGGTCAGGGCTGTTCTGTGGTTGTGCAACCTTGTTAAGGAGATGAGTTTGAAACTCTAGCTCTAAACTTCCCAAATACAAAGTTATACATCGGGATTAAAGGCTTATTAAAATAGTACTTATAATTCCCAATATTATACACATGATTTATATATTCCTCAGCTACCTTAATTCATCAGTTTGAATTTTCAAACACTGCCTCTATGTACCTCATGAGCATTCTCAGGACATTCACGTCTAAAAACATAACAAAGGCCTACTTTACTGCAGTGATCCTGTCTCTGAAACGTGCAGTCTCTGCTTCATGTAACAGTCCTGTTGGGGGAAGAAGTAGGGTTGGCAAATGTGGCCTCTGGATCATTTCAGGTTTTATCACTTCAGCATATGGTCAATGATGTCGAGTTGGATAAGCTTGAGTTTTGTGAAGTTTTTTTGGTAATAGTAATGACAAACTGAAAAATGTTGTTTTTATTAACCTCACAATAATGTGCCACACATTTTAGTCAACTGAATTTTTTTTTCATTTTTCTTACAGTGCTATGTGCTGTAATGCATAGCATTACATTTTTTTCTGCAAATAAAAGAAACTATCGATAAAATGACTTATAAATTTTGTTTTTCTCTTATGTGAAAGAGAGCTGAAGGTCTTCATTCAAAGCTGCTATGAAGGTTCCTTGATCATCAGGTTTCTTTTTATGTTTCTGAGTCACACTGTCTTGGCAAGTGCTTTCGTCTCAAATCATTTCAGCATCCATAGTGGTCTGTGGTGTTTGTCCTGGCCTGCAGCACCACACCACCTGTCCACACTCAGTCCCCACAGCTGATGTCCAATACTGTCAGTCCCAGGGCCATTTTACAATATGTTCCTCGGGGGGAAGATTCTGTGGTAAGGGCAAAAGTGAGTTATTGTCCTGACCTATAATTGGCAGTGGTCCTTTGGTGGTCAACAGTTGAACTCGGATGGTGTTGACTCGTTGTCTCTGGGTTAACGTGGCGTAGACCCTGGGATGATTGCTGCTGGAATGTTCGGTTATAGATTTCCTGTCTCAATTGTTGCTTAAGTAGTCCTTTCATCCTTTCAATTAGCCCAGCAGCAGTGGGGTTGTAGTGCAGGTGGAAATGCCAGCATATGTCATTTTTAGAGGCCCATTCCTGAACTCTGTGGTGGGTAAAGTGGGTTCCTTGGTCACTATCAATGTCGACGGGGGTCCTGTATGTCATGCACAGCTCTTCTAGACCCTGCATAGTGGGTTTTTGCATTGCTCGATGACTCACATAGGCCTTTTATAATGTCTCCCACCTGCTGTAATGCATTAGAGACTGCAGATAGCTGTTGTTCTCTCACACTGTATCATTGCTCTGACTCTTGCCATAGCTATGACCAACAAAGGGTAGTCTTATCATTTTACCATTGTTGCAGGCCCCAGCCAAACCAGGGTAACTGGCCATTACATTGAGTTTAGTGTATGGAGAGTCCAAAATGCTCTCTTGAGGTTTACTCAGAAAGACAAAACTCCTGTGCCTCTTTCCACCTGGATGTCCAATCGGTACTTCAAACAATATCTTCCAAACCTATAACAGGTTCTTTCCCCCTAAACCTGAGTTTCCTCCAATATTTTCTATTTTCTATTCCAGCTGTGGCAGTACCATCTGCAAACCCAACAAACTAGAGCCCTGGCTTCTTATAGTGAGAGCCCTGGCTCATACCATTCTTCTTGCCCTTCCACCGCTCAGATCTCCAGGTGTGCTGATTTTAACACCTAATTATGCCTTGAAAAGGATCATTCCTCTTCCTTTTTACCTCTTCTTCCCTGGTTGAAGCCCTCATGATTTCCCTCCACTGCCTCAGTCTCCTAAAAGGCTAAATCCAAATTGGTTCTCCCTTAAGCCATCCTCTTCCATACTGACAGAGTGATCCATTTAAAAGGCACATATGACAAAGGCAGAACATACATATGACTCTGCACCTGCCAGGATGCAGACCCCAAGCTTCTGAGTGACCTCACAGCTCACTCCATACCTCTTCCCTTCTAGTTAACTCTGCTTCAGGCAAACAAATATCATGGTAGCTGCTTTAAAGAAGTGACTTGTTTTGTTTTACAGTTTGTTTTTATTTGTTCCTTTGTTTCTTTCCTCAATAACTTTGTCATGGTCTGTCTTCTTGAAATAGTTCTGCCTGCCATCTCTGTGGTTTGCTAACTTCTTAAGTTTTGAGGTTGACCCTAGGTGTAGCCTCCTCTTGTCCTTCATCCCAACCAGCTGACTGGCTGGGTCCAACTTTCTTGTTCAGTTTCTGCCAGCCCTGTTGTCTGGGAGCAAAACACTGCTCTAGATCAATTCCATCTGTTTTCAGATGGATATCCTTAAAGAACCTACTTTCCCTGAAGCAACAGAATCTCATTTCTGTAGTTGTTAGCTGGGCCTAGCCCCTTGGAGCTTGAACAACAGTCAAATGTAAAACTCCTGTGACATTATTCTCACAGTTGATCCCTCTTCCTTGGAACTTCTGTTTCCACATCATGTCACCTAATATGCTCACAACTGCAGGGGGAACAGGTGTTTATCAATGAACCATAGATTCTGATATTTTTGCTTTCCCTTCCATGAAATGGAGTTTAGAAAACTGTACACATAAATGCTTTCTAAAATAATTATGACCTTGGGTTTGTTTTATTTTAATTTTAGATTTTTAGTTAATCAGTAGTAGTTTGGATCACCCTAATTCTCCAGTTAAGTAATTAACTGTCTATACTTTTGATGCTTTTGTTGTTTTTCATTGTTATAGTTTGCAAGTATTCTGATAGTAATATTTTTGTTTATTAATACAAAAGAAAACCCCATGGGTGTGGGTTTTTCAGTTAAAATTAGGTTTGGCTACAACTGACAAAAATTCAGAATAATAACTTTATTTCTGTTTCATATAAAAGCAATCTGGAGGTAGGAGTCCAGTGTTGGCATGGTAAATTAAGGAAATCATTAGGGATTCTATTTTATTGCTGCATCATTCTCAGTACTCAGCTCTGTTTCAGGTCCAAAATAGCTGCTTAAAGTTCTATCATCAAGTCTGTGTCCCAGACAGCAGAAAAGAGAAAGGAAGGATGGAAAGGCACCCTGCATTTAAGAGCACTTCCCAGGAGTCCCCTGGCCATAATGTAGTCACATGGCCAAACTTGAGCTGAAACTGTGACTAGGATAATGTGGTATCTCAGACTCCATGTGCCAAGCTAGATATTGCAGACGCTATTACTAAGGGAAAAGTGGAGAATGGATTTGGGGAATGCTAGCAAACTCTGTGATAGGGAGGATTTACTTTTTTAAAGAAAAATTTAAATTTTTTGAGGAGAATATTTAACATATAGCTCTCTCTTCCTTGTGTAGTAGGGCTTAGAGGGGGAGGGTGGAAAGATAACAAATTAGCATTATTCTAATACTTAGAGGAATATTGACATAATTATCTAACTCACTAATAATAGCATTTTCTTTAAATGACAGGATCAGGCTCTGAAAGGGACAATCAGGTATTCGTAAGCAGTTCAAATAAGTATTCCATGTTATTCAGACTGAGAATGGGAATATATGCTAAAGAAAATTCGTAGCCCCCCACATTCTCCTTTTATATATATATATATATTTTACTGTTTTCATCTGATCGTAGTCTTGAAATTTCACTTTTTAATACAGTTTACTTCTTATTATGTGTACTTTATGGGGAAAAATGTATTGTACAGTCAGTGTACAGTCACTGGTATTTTGATAGGGGTTGCATTGAACCTGCAGATTGTCTTGGGTAGTATGGTCATTTTAACAATATTGACTCTTCCAATCCATGAACACATTATACCTTTCTATCTGTTTGTGCTGCCTTCAGTTTCTTTCATCAGCATCTTATAGTTTTCAAAGTACAGGTCTTTTGCCTCCTTAGGTTTATTCCTAGGTAGTTTATTCTCTTTGATGTGATGGTAAATGGGAAGCTTTCCTTAATTTATATTTCTGATACTTCATTGCCAGTATACTGAAATGCAGCAGATTTCTGTATATTAATTTTGTGTCCTTCAACTTTATCAAATTCTTTGATGAGCTCTAGTAGTTTTCTGGTGGCGACTTTAGGATTTTCTGTGTGTAGTATCATGTCATCTGCAAACAGTGACAGTTTTACTTCTTCCTTTCCAATTTGGATTTCTTTTAGTTATTTTTCTTCTCTGATTGCTGTCTCTAGCACCCCCAAAACTATGTTGAATGAAAGTGGTGAGAGTGGGCATCCTTATCTTGTTCCTAATATTAAAGGAAATGCTTTCAGCTTTTCGCCACTGAATATGATGTTAGCTGTGGGTTTATCATATATGACCTTTATTTTTGTTTTTTGCGGTACGTGGGCCTCTCACTGCTGTGGCTTCTCCTGTTGCAGAGCACAGGCTCCAGACGCGCAGGCTCAGCGGCCATGGCTCATGGGCCCAGCCGCTCCATGGCATGTGGGATCTTCCCGGACCGGGGCACGAACCCGTGTCCCCTGCATCGCCAGGCGGACTCTCAACCACCGCGCCACCAGGGAAGCCCTATGACCTTTATTATGTTGAGGTATGTTCCCTCTATGCCTGATAAACAATATCTTCTTTAAATTAGAAAGACAAAGTTGTACTTAACATCTTGTCATGAGTACTTCAGGTGACACTCATGTGATCCGATTGTATGTTGAATAGTTATGCTAATTATGGATTTTATGCAGGAGAGAAAGTGGAGTAATATTTTTTATGCATGTTCTAGCAACTGTTGCAATTTAAATCAAACATATTTATATTCTTGTGATAAAACATGTAGTAGATAAAAAAATATCACCAAAGCCTGACCCTCTGTAGGAATTTCTTATATGGAGTCTAGGTACTTATGAGGAAGAAAGTTTTATTCTGCAATGGCAAAATTCTTAAGTTAAAGTGTATATCTAATGTAATGCCTACTTTTTCATTATTAAATAGACATTTGATTTGGAAAATATTTATGATTAGGTAATCTACTTCAAAATAGTGATGTGTTATATACCCAAAATTTAAAGCATATTTATTAAAGATAATATAAAACAGCTAATATTTATTGAGTGCTTCTTACATGACAGACACTAGAGTAAGAAATGAATACAGTTTTCTAATTTAATCTTTAAAATAATCTGTATACCTTCATTTTACCTGCACGTTAATGGAACATTAGAAAGTAGGCATGGATGATAGCTATTAAGTGTTCACAACTAATTTGTGCTTTTTACCACAGATTTTTTCATCTTGCATGAAGCTCATGACATGAGCTTTATTCTCAGTCTTTTATAATATCAGGATGAAATAGCTAAAACATCTATTTTGACAGATATACTAGTGTTGTTGCTGTATTTATATGGTCTGCCTTCCTGGGTTTTTAGTATATATTTCAAGGAGTTAATTTATTTTCTGCTTGTTGATATTCATGAAAATTTCTTGCAGCAAGACAGCAAACAATTTATTCAAGAATGTGAAACTTGGTCCTGCTCTAAGTTACATTTGTTAATTAATTTAACCTGCACATATTTATTGAACAGATGTTATGTGTCAGATACTTTTCTAAGCACTGGGAACACAGCAGTGAACTAACCAGGCAGTAAACCAGTAAACAGATTTTAAAAAATATAAAAACAATGGTTTTAGAACTGAGAAATAAAAGAGTAGGAAGATAAATAAGAATAAAAGCCTGCAGTATTAGATCTATAATCAGGGAAGAACTCTCTCTTCATGAAGATCATATTTGAGTAGAGACAGAAAATACAGGGAGGAAAAAGATGTGCTCCACAGGGAGGGAAGACAAAATAAATGACATGAAATGTCAAGTGTTTGGAGAATGAGGGCAGCAAGGAAGCCTGAGTGTCTGAAGTAGAGTTTGGAGAGTAGTGAAACGAGGTTTGGAGGTAGACAGGAGCCAGATCATATATAGCTTTGTAGGCCATGGTTAGGAGTATGGGTTTATTCTAAACGTAATAGGGAGCTCTGCCTAGTCAGCTTGACGGAAAAGCCTCAGTCTGGACCCCTGCCAGATATCACTGCAGAAAGGACTTAAAGCTGCTGCCCACAGGTAACACATTTCACTTCTCTGTTCAGTTCATTGATGCGAGCATGTCACGTGGCTACGCCTGCATCTGTGAGAGACAGTGTAATCCTTCCCCAGGGAGTGGGAGGGAACATTTATGAATAATAACATAATGTACCACAATAGCTGTTACTTTGAGGGTCCTCTACGCCACCCAAACAAATTTCAAATACTGCATATAACAGAATTTAAATCACACAATTTTAAATAAATTTTCTCAATTTTGCAAAAAACCCCAGCAAAGCTCCAGCTCTTTCGGTAACAGACATATCCGCCAGACAAACAGGTCAACATTTTTATTTAAAGCTCTAGAAGAAGAATCATTGGATTATTGAGATAATTATTTTTGAAGCTCTTCGCACATATAATCAAGTTGCCTTCACATTGGGTTGGAGGAATTTAAACGTCCATCAATAACATATGAAAACTTAAGTGTCACTGGAGCATCATGAGTAGTTTGTTTTCTGGCTTCATGTGTTTTGGTTTCTTCATATAGCACAATAGGAACACTTTTTCCAACGTGGATTTCCAAGAGGAGCTAGAGTTTCAATGCCCCCCAACCCCCACCAAGTCTCTCTCACTCCAAAGATGTCCCTTTCCATGCTCTTTCCACTAGCAATGGATATGGGGGGTGAAAAGAAACAAAGCTTTGTTTTGAAAACCACTAGGATATTCATTTTGTTTATTACCATGACATAACCTAGTCTATCTTGACTGATAGAATTACGCGTCAGAGGATTGCAACTAAGATACACTAAGCCCCCTACCTGAAAGTTCAGTCAGCAACAGCACACAATAAGCATTAAGATTCTTTGACAATTTTGTCAATTATACCTCCGTAAAGCTGAAAAAAGAAAAAAGATTCTATGGAATGAGAAAACAAATGGTGGTTTCATGTACGAAGTCAAAATTAAATTTCAGCTAGGCAGATACTCCAAATAAAGAGGTGTTGACTTACAGCTTACCTAACTCTCATAGGCAACTCTGGTTTGGGCCAGGGTGAGTGGTGTCAGGGAGTTATTTACTATAAGTATTACTATTGATTCTTGATAGCATGGCCGAGAAGGCTAACTCATCTAGCCTAAGGAAACAATTACATATATACAGAAAAAGAGTATGCAAATATATTTATCATATTTAAATATTTTATAATATTTCAACACTGAAAAACCCTAAATAGCCAGCTTTAGAATGATGTAATATATAGTACAAACTCATCGATATATTTTCTGCTATTAAAATACATGTGCTGAGGTTACATGTGAAATGCTTGCACTTATGAAGTCTATATATATAGCACAGTAAAAATAAAAGTGAAAAAGAAAACTGTGGGATGGCAAGAAACCAAAATGGTGACAACTATAGTCATAAGATGATGAACAAAGGAGTCATTTCAAATTATTCTTGCTACTTTGTACTAATTTTTATTACTCTATAGTGTATGCAAACACACACATTTGAAAAAGGAAGAAATAGGGGCTATAGGATTTGGCAGGTAGAGTGTTATGGTTGATCCTAGAAAGACAAGATTCAATTGAGGGTGAAAAGAAATTAAACATGATGTATTGGATTAGCAGGTAATTTTAGTTTGTATTTTTCCAGATGTTCCCTCTCAGCCTTGGGCTTTCTAATCAGAAAAACATAATATTACAATTGCAAAATGTTCATAAAGTGTTTAAAAGAGAAAATCATAGTGCTCATCTACATGAAAAATAGCATTTTCCCCTTCAACATTGCCAACATTCTTTTGTGCAACTCATAATGAGACTCTTTGTGACTACATATTAATCCATTTCATAATCTTACAGCATCAATTTATCATTTGAAAATGATGAAACTTTATTAACTCTAGCTGGAGTCTCTGAAGATATTTCTTGTGTCACTGTAGGTGCCATATGCTGAAGTTTAATTTCATGCTATTTATCACCTCAGTCCCTGACCCCTTTTGCTTCTAATTCTGTGTAGAATAAAGGAGATTTATCTTTACTTACTTAATTGTAAACCACACAGATTGCCTCTGCTGTCCTTACAAGGCAGCAGTGTTGGTAGTCAGTAACCAACCATAAACGAGTGGAAACATGGCTCCCTATGTCTCTTCAATTACCCTCCCCTGGACTTTCTCAATGTCAACCTTATCACTGAGGTAAAGCCACTACTTCCCCTTTGCATTTTTGTGAGCTGGATCCCTTTGTAAAAGGAACTGGTGTGTTGTTTTTTAATGCCATCTTTTTGTCTTATCTTAGTGTAAAATAAATTGTGTGTGTTTGTATTACCAAGTTTCGTATTTATAATAAATATGTAAAACATGCCTACAACTATAAAAAATGCAAAAGATGCAGAATGATATAACAATATAAGGTATAATTGAAAGTGACCAATTATCACAGAAATTATATTAACAGTTTGGCATGTATCTTTCAAATTGTATCTTATGCATATAATACTATATACTTTTGTTTTGTATGCTCAACACTATATCATGTGCATCTTTCCATGATCACATTTATGGATAAATTATCTCTCTTATATCTGAAATCATTCTGTATTTTAGTTTTATACATAGATGTCAGCATTTCAGTTGAAAACTATTGGTTTTCTTCTTTGAATGGATATCACATAACTTTATTATGTCACTTTGCTTTTTTAATCACACTGCTCAATCCCCAAGATTTCCTTATGGCACCTTCAAAATGAGTTATTATTTTTTGCTTTTTCTTGTGAACATAACCATCAAAAATTTCTTATTTCAGTTTAAAAAGAAAGAGAAAGGGAAATGAAACATTGTGCTTTATATGTGCCAGGGTTTATACTAGGAACTTGAAGTGTATAAGTTTTTTTTATCTTCATAACAACCCTGTGAATAAAAGCCATTGGTGATAAAATATTTACTGAACACCTGCCATGTACCTGATACTGTGTGAATTTTTTCTAGCTATCATGCAAGTTGATATATAATCACCATTTTACAAAAGGGAGGGAAAACTGGCTCTAAGGGTTAAAAAGTAAAGGTGATAAAATGGCTGTGATAGTATATGAACATGTCTGTATAAACACATAGGCTTTAATCTTTCCATTAAACCATTTAATGTCACTTATTTAAGTGTTTGTAATAAATAATATTTTTTACACTGCTCCACATTTTATCTTTCTAAAATAAAATGTAATAATCCTACTTAAAAAACCTTCAATGTCTTCAATTTCTCTAAAGGATTTAGTCTTAAATTATCAACAATGTTTAAAAGCCATTCAAACATTTGTCCCCTGCTTCCCAATACTATCACCATACTGAACTAATTTTCATTCACCAAACATGACATATTGTTTTACAACTTTGCGTATGTTTTCTCACATGCTATCTCATTTCACTTCTACAAATGGTGAACATATATTCATATTTCATATACCATTGAATTGTCACCATCTCTGGGAAGTCTTCCTAGACTTCTTCAGAGAAAAAAATCACTTCCTACTATGAGCTACTAAAACAATTTTTGCATGCCTTTACCATAGTACATAGCATAATATAGTACAATTATGTTTTTATTTCCACCAGAACACAAACTTTTGGAAAGTAAGATTTGTGTTTGAGGCTTCTGTTTGTCTTCCCAACAGTCTAGCCTACTGGCTAGAATAGTCAGTGCTTAAGAAATGAGAGCTAAATAAATCCCACGAAATACTTATTTTAAGGTTATATACCAACTCTGACAACAGAATAAGAAATTACTAAATCTACAAAAAGAATATTGATTTAGTGTAAGTCTGCATCTTTTGGGGGAGTGTATTTTTGTACCTTGTGGATGATACTGATCATGGTCTAAAATTTATCACTTTTGTGGCTTATTCTACTCCAGAGCTGATATGGAAAAGGTCAGAATGCTGGACAGACATCTCTTTCCACTATAGGACAATTCAAAGAAGCCAACAGATATTGCCAGAGTTTACTACGATATTAGGTCCAAAACATGTACATTGTTTTGCTGGCCACAAGAAGACCTGAGGGAAGACTCCCTTGGCCTCCTTTTAAAGGCACCAAACTGTTTCATGATAGCTAAACCTTCTTCATTTATAATTTCCTAGTTCTGGTAAAGCCATATTGGAAAGCCAGACTAGTGTCTCTTATTGAAGTTTGCTGATATTTCAGCGGCTCTTGATTTATATTTATAATCACCCTCTTCTTACAATTTTAGAAACAGGGACTTTCCGGTGCGGATATAAGAAACTCATTTCAATAATATCCTATATTTGAAGGTTGTCTTCCTCTTATGAGCAACTTTACTGGTTGAACGCATATTTATACTATCATAAAATTCTTTTCCAATGAGGTATTGATTTTTATAAACTGAAAGTCAATACTTTATTAAAAATAAGATTACATTTAAGTGAGAGAACTCTAACAAAATAGTGATTAATTGCATTATTATAGTGTTTAAACTTCTTACCTTCAATTATTCTATAATATACTAGAAAACAGCTATTGTATTTAAGCATAGGATTGGCTTTATTTCAGCGATGAATTTAGACAAGTAGATGCATACATGATGATAACACAGGGAAGTTAATTTGGAAAAGCAATCCTTTGAACACAATCTGGCACACACTGAAGTTATTCAAAGACACTCTATTCATCTATCAATAATCTGAGATTGGCATTGGGAAGAATACATTTACCCTCTTCTCATGTCATGCTTGCCTCTGTTAAACCCATTCTTAGTTTTTCCTCAGGGAAGAGCTAGTTGCTGGTCTCTGATCAGAGCTCAAGTACAAGATGTCATCAACCGCAATAACCAGCAAATGGGGTAACAATAACTTAAAGGGTGGTTGCCATTGTTCGGTTCTTTCTCTTCCACTTCCTCTTTGTAGGTGGCTGAATGGATAAGACCCTAGCTAAGCCTTCCAGCCCTCACTCTCTACCTCTGCCTAGAATACTTTTACTTTGGTTATATCATGACTTACTTTCCTCAGGTCTTTGTCAAAGATCACAGCTCTCAGTGAGACCTTTCCTCATCCACCCTTACTACGAACTGCATTCCTATCCCTCTGGCTCTCCCTATTGCTTTTCGCTGCTTTATTTATTCCCCCATGCCAGTTATGATCATCCAATATACTGAAAATGTAATTTACTTGTAAATTGTCTCTCTTCTCTCAATGGAACATAAACTCCAGGAAGGTAGAGAGGTGTAGGCTTAATCTTATAATCCTAGTACTTGACACAGTGTACCAGGTACCCAGTATTCATTTACCACATGAACGGGAGATTAAAAAAGATAGATCAGCGGAAGGTTGTATGCCCAAGCTATACATTTCTTTTTTTCTTTTTTTTTTTTTTGCGGTACGCGGGCCTCTCACTGTTGTGGCCTCTCCTGTTGCGGAGCACAGGCTCTGGACGCGCAGGCTCAGCGGCCATGGCTCATGGGCCCAGCCGCTCCGCGGCATGTGGGATCTTCCCGGACCGGGGCATGAACCCGTGTCCCCTGCATCAGCAGGCGGACCCCCAACCACTGCACCACCAGGGAAGCCCCCCAAGTTATACCTTTCAATTCAAGTTCACCAGAGTTTTCCCTTGGCATTGTAGACACTGTCTCAATGGGGACTTTAATCCTTAACTTGCTGTCATTCTTTAAGAATAATTCTACAGGGAAATTAACATGGTAGTAGAAGACAAGTGGTTAGTTTTCATAAGCAGGGGGGAATATGGTTATTTCTTTGTGTCTGGATGTAATATCAACATACACCATCAAAATCTGATTATAATATCTAATAATAATAATAAACAAGTGCCCAATAATGTTCACATATTCACAATAATGTTGAATACTTCTTTATTTTACCCATCTGAATCTTTAGAGAAAATCAACAGGATGAGAAATCTGAGAAGTATCCTACTAGACTCCATGCCTGATTTTTCATCTATAAAATGTGGATACCTCCATAAAATGGAGATAATAATGGTATTCTCACAGTGAAGTGCTTACAGTTGTGTTCAGCACATATTAAGTGTCTAATATAAAATTAGGTAATATTCCCACCATCATTCAATCAGTTACCAGGCCTTGGTGAATCTTTCTCTTGCTGTCTCTCAACTCTATCTTCTCCTTTTTGTTACCAATGCATGATAAAGTATTGTTTTCTAAGGTGTACACACGCCACTAGTAGTACAGAAGATTATTTTAGATTGCATATAAGAATAAATAAAAATAGTTATTTATTTTATTTTAAGATAAGTATTCTCTCTGAATGAATAGGTCTGCATTTTAAAGTAAGTTGATACAAAAGTAAGCAATAAGTAAAGACATATATAGGTAATACACTGATATGCAAAAAACCTTGATGACTTTTATGGGAATAACTGATGGTTGAAAAACATGTTACCTGGACTGTCTTTTTACCCCAGCCTCATCTTTACTTCTTTCTATCTCCATACTGCCCCCTGAGTTATCTTTCTAAACAAAAATCTGATCCTGTAGCCCTTTGCCTTAAGTGTCAACCACTCTTAAGCTTCTTTATAGGACAAATCCCAATCTTAGTAATGTACGACATCTTCATCTGGACCATGCTTTTGTCCCTGACCTCATTGATTACAACTTCCATAGCATAAGTTGTGCTCCAGCAAAATCAGTTGATGAAATTCCTTGATCATATCCCATATACCTTTACAACACTGTGCATTCAGGCAAATTGTTGTGGTTTTTTTTTGTTGTTGTTGTTGTTCTTTGTTTTGTTTTGCTTGGGTGGTCATTTATTTGCTTATCCAAATGGAGAATTCACTTCACACCAGCACTATAGTAATTTGATTACTGTAGTTTTATAATCATTTTGAAATTGGGAGGTGACTGTTTTCCCACTTTACTTTTTGGCAATTCCTTTTTGCTATTCTTGGTCCTTTCTATTTCTATATAAATTTTAGGATTAGTTCATCAACTTCTGGGAAAGAAAGCCTGCTGGAAATTTGATAAAGTTGTACCGAATCTGTAGATCATGTGATTTTTCTTCTTTAGTCTATTAATATGGTAGATTACATTGACTGATTTTTGAATGTTGAAGTAGTCTTGCATCACTGGAATAAACCCCATTTGGTCCTGATGTATAAACCTTTTATATGTTGCTGGATTCTATTTGCTGATATTTTGCTGAAAATTTTTACATCTATATTTATAAAGCATATTAGTCTATAGCTTTCTTTCCTTGTGGTATATTTTTATGGCTTAAGTATCAGGGTAGTACTGTCCTCATAGAGTGGAAAAGTGTTCCTTCTTCCTCTATTTTCTGAAAAATTTTGTGGAGTGTTGATGTTATATCTCCTGTAAATGCTTAATGCAATTAAACAATTAATCCATCAGACTTCAGGCTCTTTTTGTGTGGGAAGATTTAAATTTACTAATTGCTTACTATTGCTAGTGGGATGTAAAATGGTGCAGTCATGTGAAGGCTGTACCTGGGTCTCAGGTCTCAGATATCAGTCAACTGTCTTGGGAAGACACTATGGTGGGAATGGAGGACAAGGAAATAAAAATTAAAACTGTACTGAGATATAACTATATACCCACCATAATGGCTACAGTAAAAAAGATGGTAAATATCAAGTGCTGGAAAGGATATAGAGTAACTAGAACTTGTATCTGTGCTGGGGGGAGTGTATATTGGTGTGGCCACTTTGGAAAACTAGTTTTATAAAATAAAGCTGAGCATCCTGATACCCTATAACCTGGCAGTTCAACTCCTAGATATATACCTAACAGAAATTCATAAACACGTTCACCAGTAGATAGGTACTAAAGTATTTATAGCAGCACTATTCGGAATGGATTAATACATTGCAGAATATTCACACAATGGAATATAACATGACAATGAGAATTATTTATCTACAACTACATTCAATATGGATGAATCTCACATTTATAATATGAATGAAAGAAGACAGACACTAAAGAGTATATTACTAAAATATGAAATATAACTTTGACTCAATTTATATAAAATACCAAGCAGGCAAAACTAATCCACGATGTTAGACGTCAAGGTGGTGTTTACCTGGGGGGTAGGAGACGTGGACAGTAAGGCCTAGAAGCAAGCACAGGGAGTGCTTCTGGGGTTCTGGTTATGTTCCGTTTCTTGAACTGAGTAAGTTCAGGTTGTGAGAATTCATTGAGCTATATGCTTATGATATACGCATTTTCTGTATGCATTATACTTTAATAAAAAAGCTTAAAAACAAACAAAACAATCCCCCAAAACAAAACAAACAAACAAACAAAAAGACAAATGGAGAATTTAAATGCACACTTTAAAACTTAATTAATTTGTTATCTTTTAGGAAGCCTTATGAAAGGTAGAGCTGGTTATTTCTACCTCTATGATAATCTGACATTTTATATTATTTAATATTTTCCTCTATCATCTTATTTTTAGTGTTTTTCAGGTGTATATGCACAAATTATCTCATCCATTAGACTATGGTCAGAGGCTGTATCTTCACCCCTAGCAATAAACATGGCAGAGAGCAGGCAATAAATAAATGTTGAATGGATAAATTAATGAGTAAATACTTATGTATTCCTACCTTTCAAAAATATATATGTGTAGATAT
Organism: Mesoplodon bidens; assembly: GCF_964165515.1. Lineage (NCBI taxonomy): Eukaryota > Metazoa > Chordata > Mammalia > Artiodactyla > Ziphiidae > Mesoplodon > Mesoplodon bidens. The sequence continues at coordinate 4,430,849 of NC_138166.1, forward strand.
AGAGAATATAAGAATCACTGTTAATGATTTACACCGACTGTACTTTCTACTACATTTTAACTGTATTTTTTTCACTGAAATTCCTCTCGAAAAGTTCCACCCTTCATGCGTTGCTAATTATCAAACACAATGCCTTTATTTCAGACTCCATCTGAACTCCATAAACATTTGCAACATTAAATGTTAACTCCACTCTTCTCCTCACTTCCCTTAGGACATCAGATGCAAAATACCTTTATTACACTTACTGTTTTCCTAGGGCACATTTATCTGGTCTGCTTCCTTATTCTCCATTTTAATTATAAATCATCCAATTTTTCTAGATATAAATTTTAGCATCATTCATAATAATGCCCACTTTGTCCCAAACCATATACAATTGCATAAATGGTTTGTGCATTACTCATTAGATTGGTTTTTAGTGTTAATGACTTGTGCGTTCCACAGTATTTCTGGCTTGAACTCTCACCTAGATATCAAAATGCCTTCTTAACCTGTTGTGTCAGAACCTCAAATCCAGGTAAGTTACTCAAAAAAGGGGTAATTTGTTGGCTTATTGTATCAACTATGTACTGCCACAATCATTTTGCATCAGAAAAAAACATAAAATCTTGGTGGAATATAACACTAAAATTTATTTTGCTCTGTAAGTCTGTGAGTTGGGTGAGCAATTCTGTTGACATGGACTGGGTTTGAATAACCTTGGCTGGGCTAGTTTATGTGTCTGAGGTAGACTGGCAGGTTGGCTGCCTAGTGGTTAGGCTGACTCAACTTTTTTCCATATGGTTTCTCAACCTTCAGCAGGTTGCCCTGGGTTTGTTCTTATGGCAATGGCAGGGTTTCAAGAGAACGTAGGCCTTCTGAGGCCAAGGCTCATAACTGGAACACAGTCACTTCTGCCTCATTCTATTGGTCAAAGCATGTCACAGCCTATCCTAGATTTAAAGTGTAGGGAAACAGATGCTATTTTTGATGGAAGGAGATGAAAATTCACATTGCAAAGGGCACAGGTAAAGAGAGAGAGGAAGAGTTGGTGCCATTTTCACACTCAATATACTATACTCACATAAACAAAATTTAGAAATGGGATGGAGCTGCTTTCAGAGATTAGATATGGGGATAGAATTCTGTCAGGAATTAGTCTCTTTCTCTCTTCTCTTCACCTCTAATCTGTAATTTCCAGGCAGCTGGCATACATACTCTTCTCTGGTCCCTTAGCTGTAGCCGTGGATAAATGATACGATAATTAACCCAGCCAAGGTAAGGTAGGATGCTCCTTCTTTCCAGACTCAGAAAAAAAGAAAAGGTGCATTTACTAAAAGGGGGAAGAAGAGTGATGGGAAGGCAAAATTGACATGACCCTGGTCTTATGCAATTCAGTTCCTTCACATTCTTATACTACAGAGCATTACTAGTAGTTTTCTCTATTAACATCTCACTGCGTTATTTCTCAGCTTAAATTCAGTGATCCTTCACTGCCTGAAGTTAAATACAAACTTAACATGATGTGATGTGCTTGTCAATTTGCTACAAACATATCTCTCCAGGCTTTTATCTGCTTCTTTTTTCCTTGGTTACCCAAAGATATTTGAGCCATAGTGACCTATTTGCGGTGACAAAAATGTACCATGCAATTTTGCCAGGGCTTCAATTACATTTTCTTCATTAAATCTATATTTCCTATGTGTTTCCTGCCAGACCATTTCAGCACCTGGTAATGTAAGATCAAGTCATACTGTATTTCTGTCCCTAAACTGCTAATATTTTATGATTCAGTGCCTTTGCTTATGCCCCTTAAATAGTATGCCTTACCCTTTCTTATTCTCTATTTGGTATAATCCTGATTATTCTTCAAGTCCCAGGTCCAATATCCTCCTTTCCATGAATCTTGCTTTATCCATAAATTAATCATTAATTGTTCTCCCATAATCCCTCTCATACTATATTCTGATAATTTGTATTTTTTTAAGAGCTTCTGCCTCTGGAATTCTTTATTGGTTGCCTTTTAATTCTCTGTTAGCATCATGCCTAGACTGTACTACCTACACAGTAATTGTTAATAATTATTTTGTTTGTAATAATTAGTAATCCTCAATTTATTTATTTAAGTACATATAAATATTGGAGGCTGAACTGAAAAAGTATACTATGTAGTCATTAAAAATATTTGCAAATCTTCGTGAATAGACAAACTACTATGTTTCAATCCTGATCATCAGAATAAAAATAAGCGACAATTTTAAACATTCACTCTTCTCCAAAAACCCTTAAAAACACCTGAATCTAGTGAAGTTCAAAACTAATTTATCAACTTTATCTTTAAAATTTCATGACTGTGTTATGAATTATTCTCTCCTCTTGCACAAAAACTGTGTCACTATCTTTTGAAATTAAATATCTGATATTTCTTCCTTGGTCTAATACAAATGTATCCTCTTTCTAAGCAGAGATAGATGCATTTTTACTTTGTTCTGCAGAACCATACATGCTAGTGATAAATGAGCAGTGTCTGTGGTTACAGTTGTTCTTATCTCTTTTGAAGCAGAAAATCTGGCAGTCTCTTATCTAAACTTTAACAAGTGGAGATAAACCTTGATAGAAAAATGTTTCTGGACTGCCATCGCTTTTAGCAAGAGTAAACTATTTAAACTAAAAGCAGCTGTTTGATTGTTTCCAAAAAATAAATCTAAAGTAGAATTCTCTCCAAAGAATGGCATATAATTCAATGTAGCTTTCAATCAAGTGCAAATGCAACTGTACTGCACATTTATCTGTTATAAATAAAAGACCATTTTATAAATTAAGTTCTTTTGGCTTTAGAACTAAGGTGGTTATTGAAATAATGTCCAGTTTGTGCCATTAATATGATCAAGGAAGTAGTATTAATGTTGTAGTAAAGCTATTAAGCTTATAAACATCTATATTTTATTTTTGTAACAATCAATAAATCCATTTGCTAGATTTTAACTCATGTCTCAGCAACTGGGAGCTCCCCAGAAGGTTCTCAGAGTAGACTTTGGCTCTTAATGGAGGAAGGCAATTCAAGAGCAGCGTTCCTGTTCCCTTTCAGAAGGGACTACAGAAGGAAAAAGAAATTCACGGAAGATGAGAAAAAGATAAATCCTAACAGTGAAGAAGGCAGCAAATAAACAAATATTTCTGCATTATGAGGGATAGACGAATATATTTTAAACTTGAAAATTGTCATCCCAATCTGTCACCTTCCCTTGCTCCAATTAGCTCACTGCTCTGACTTCCCTGACTGAACTGCTGACACAAATTGGCTCTTTTTTTCTTTTTTAATGCTTATCCTTTGGGATATTTAGGTAAGAACGTTTTCTCTTGCACAAATACTAGGCTGATACATAATAAAATATAGTGTATTTTCAAGTTGGCTCATTAACATAACTTTCAAATTTCTTTCCTTCCACCCTCCTTCCCTCCCTTTCTTCCTTCTTTTCCTTTTTCTTTGTCAGAGCAAAAGAGAACATTACCACAGTTCAGCAAAATTTATTCTTACCTATAAACAAATTATTATAAAATATATGTATCTATATTTTAACTAACTCACATTAAGATCAAGTGGTTAATTAAGCTAACTTGCCTTAAACTATAATATACACTTGTGTGAATCTAAGTGCCAAGGAATCATTTTTCTGTTCTTTCACAGAATGGAAGTCACCAAGTTTGACTTCCAAGTTACTGTAGTACTTTCTAACTCTTTCACCTTTGGCTTAAAGACAGACATTTTACCTTTAATTAACTTTAAAGTACACTTTAGAATTAGTGTTAAATTTTGTTAGAAATTTGTAATGTGAGGATTCTGCACTGTGCATATGAACAAATAACTTCTACTTTAGGGGTTTTCTTGGGTAAATTCAGCTGTCTTATTAACAATCTCCATAGTTGATGTTGAGATTAAGGTTATCAATTTGCTTTATCTTTATCCTTTGGGAGAGCTACAATCTTTGAATAAGAGTTTGTGTCTGGTATCATATTTTAGTTGTGGTCCCAGTTCTCATAGAATAGAAATACATAATAGATGAATTCAAGTAATACTACTACTTTAAAATTATGAAATCTTTTTCTTGGCACAAGCATGCATTTCATAGTTATGATTTTCCAACTCAGATTATTAGTGACAACAGATAGCCGTGAAGGGGTAGGACATTTCTGTTCCACTCAGATTGGGTGGAGGTAATTGAAAGCTGACTGTAAGACAAGTACACTTATTCATGAAAAAGAAAGCCAGAATAATTCCTTAAAGAGGAGTCTTTAAGACTTACTGTCATTAAACCTGAGCTGTTAATTTTCCTCTTTAAATTGTGGCATTCCCCCTCCCCTCAAAAGGACTTGAATTTTCTTAACACTCTGTTTCCATACATTGAATAATCACACTCTTAGTAGGTGTTAAATATATACCAATTCCAATTACTTCATTAGAAAATAGAGATCTTCAAAGAGGAAAATTGCTAGTGAGTTATAATTATAAGTAAATATAGTTTCAGAAAGAGTTTTATCCAACCTAATGGATTGGTCTACCTTCTTTCAGTCTTTCAAACCAGTTAGAAATTAAGATTTGTAGAACAAGGTACTTTGGGGCAGTTACCGTGTAAAGCCTTGTGTTTAAACCAAAATTACTCTTGGAAACATTACAAGCTATTTGATATCTTCTGCCTATTTATAATACCCAGAGATCTCTTGAACTAGTCTCCAGAGTTAGTAAACGGAGGACAGTTCATCAGGATGATTCTTTAAACATTGATTCTAATTTTTCTGTACAAATTTTAATTTATTCTTTTAACTTTTACTAATTAAAAATTAATTAATTTTTACTTTCAATTTTTAATTTTTTATGCTTACATTACCATATCACTTATACCCAGACATTAATCCCAACCTTAAATTGTCAAATGGCTGTTTCCTCATATTTTTTTACTACTTAATCTATAATCACTTACTAGATCTTTTAGTGAATTTAATAAATGCCTTTCCTCTATGAAAATACAAAAAGGACAAAGCAACACCCTCATACTTCTTGCATTTTGGTAGTGGGTTTGTGTTGAGATTACGCTTCATGACTGATTCATGACTGGAAAGGCATCTCAGTATCAATTCCACTTAATCGAAAATGGTTTTTGTTCCATGTGTGTTCTCCAACATTTAAACCAGTAGACTTAAATGATAGCATCAAAACTTTCCTGTGGCTTCATGGTTTATTATGGCCTAATCCTTTATACAATTTAGACATTCTATGAGTGATACAGAGCTACGAACACTTTCATAATTTTTGTTTTCACTTTGTAATATCTCCTGTGGTTTAAAGTTCATACATCCAACATTTTCTCATAGCACTTAAGAGCCAAAGCTCTTTTCTGAGTACAGATTTGCATCTAACTGATGATGCATAATGCCTGCATCAATTCTGAATTGTCTTTAAGATTAAACATCCAATTCTTAAAAATTCAAAGTATGATGACTTTCCCTCCCTTGCTTCTGCTATATAAAGCAATTGAATTTCACTTTAGCAACATATTTGAAGGAAATATACTTATCAGGGGATTCATTCATGTCAACTGCCATTCAATACCTGCCAAAGACTCTTTTAAGATACTGACATTTGAGGACAGCCTACAAGACATTTTTAATATCCATCAGAAAATATTTTCCAAGTTCTATCCCAGTATTAAGTAAACAGGCAAAAAACAAAACAAAACAAAACAAAAACACCGTGAAAAAAGAAATAAATCCTGCAATGTAATATATACCATAATTACTAATGGAAATCATAATTATCAACATGAAAAATGTTAGCTTCTCTTTTAAGAGAGAAGAGAGTCTTTGTCTCAAAAGTTAAAAATTATAACTAGTAATAATTGCTGATTTTTTGTTGATAATTAATAATTGTCAAAATAGAGAGTAGCTGTCTTTGTCAATGTATTTATTATATAAAGATTTATATGGAGGAAAATAAATCAGTGTGGCCTGTTGAGAGTTTAGTTTGTGGTGTTAAAGTCATAAATACTTATCAAAAAGAAATTTGAAGTCTCTCATGGACATAACATCCGCTACTGAAGAGCTGTGACTCACACATCACGTGTCTTTTCTTGACAAACGGCATGTCAGAAAGGAATGCTTAATAAGATGAAAAATTAAAAAAATATAAACTCCTATGAAGCACATTATAATCATGGGTACAGAATAATACAACTAGGTCTCATTAAAGGATTCTGGGAAAATATCTGGAGCACATACGGAATAAGACAGCAATTAGGTTGCTTTTTTAAGGTGAAACAGATTTATAATATCTTCATTATAATCCCCATATATTAATATCAGGAATTTCTAGGAGTGGTTATTATTCATGACATTAAAAAGAAAACAAATGCGTTTTTCTTTGAAAAAATCAGATTTTGCACATTAATTTTGAATTGACTCGAAGTGTAAGAGTAAGTAAGATGTGTTATTTTAGCCAAGACTGAAGAATGCTTTAAATAAATCCAAATGAGAAATGGAAAGTATTAAAAAATTGCAACTACTCTCAGTCATGCAAAAAACAGTTAATTGTTTCTTTTCATAAATTAGATTCCTCAACATCCTTTTACGACAATCTTATAAAGAGCATAAAGTAAAAATGAATTTAAAAACCTGAATGAATTACATAATGAAATGCAACTTTGAAAGCAATTGTGCCTTAGAAATCTGTTTACAACCATTACAAACTTAGAATATTTATACAGTCTCTGTTTCTGAATCTATGTCTGTCTCTCTTTGTCTCTGTCTCTGGCTTTCTTTCTCCTTTCTCCCTCTTTATCCAGACTCTGCTGTGTTCCAAAAAGACTTATTGATAAAATACCTTATATGGAAATATATGAAATTCAGCAAGATAACTGTCAGAGTGTAAACAGGAAAACAGAAACTTCTCTAATCATGTTTTAATAAAGTGAGTTTAACAGAAGAACTTGTTTGCACAGGGGATAAACTGGAGGAGAGTCCAAATAGGGGACAGAGAAATTAGCAACAGCAGGAAGCAGCTACCATCCTCAGCTGGGAGCACAGGGCAATAAGGCTGCGTCAGGGGATGTAAGTACTACAGTCTCCCCATAGGAACTAGACACACTGCAGGTCTGTCTGACAGGGAGGAACCGGATCCACATAACACTGAGTAAAGATGAGGGTAGTATAATTTAGTGTAAGTGTCTGACAATTAGCTTTTTTTTATTGTAATGTAAGTGCCTGACATTAAGCTTTTGATTGCTGAGGTATCCATTTCAAAGACATTCATCTCAAATAAACATATTGCCAGCTATACAACTAAATAAAGATTCAGGCCACTCCACCCATAAAGTTACTTTTAGAAAGCCCCGGGTGACCTAGATAACTGACCCCTTGAGTGATCCCTCTTTTCCCTTCCCATGCTTTAATTCCTATTCTTATGTTTTAAATTCACTGATAAAGAGTGAACTCACAAAATCCTGGGCACCCCATCCTCAACCCCAATAAAGGAAGAACCCTAGGTCATTGCTATGTCTCTGTCTTTCTCTGTGACTTAGCTGAGTGGCCCTAGGTGTCCTGTGTACCCTCCAGGACCTGTGAGTAATAAAACTTGCTTTTCAAAATTCCCTGATAGTTGTTGCTGAGGTACGTCCTGCAATCATAATAAGAATCAGAAGAGTTGGTCCATTCACAACATTGGCTCCCTCTGGAGAATGTCTAACGCAACTTGCCACAAGTAGTACAGTCCCATGTGGTACCCCAGGAAATACTAGCTGATAGCTGAGACCCAGCTAAAACATATACAAAACTGCCACAAAATTATAATAAATGATAAATGGAGGCAACTAGTTTTTAAAGCTTCCTTACCAACAAATCTAAGAGGAACATATAGGTAGTCACATACAGTGACAAAATTTACTCAGAAGAGGCAGAGCTTTCCTAATGACAAAACCAGAAATGAATTTGTTCTAACAAAAAAGACATAGTTTAAAGTAATGAATATTGTCCTCAAAATCCTTTCGGTGATGAATTTCATTCTTCATAATACTTAAAAATCTAAACAAGAAACTGTAGGGGTTCAGAACAAGCCTTCCCCAAAATGTGTCGCTTTTGCAAAAGGATCATTTTGAGCTAAAGACAATCTAGACCCTGCAGGTTCAAGAGAAACTACTGTCCATCCCTTAACTACCTAGAAGAAATTAAATGGGGTATTTTTCCCGGAAAAAGAGTTATTACCAGAAATAAATTTTATCTAAGTGGTCCCATCTATATGGCAGGGTAAAAATCTAATTATCAAACATCTGCTCATCTTATCATCCTGTGAATGACCCTCTTGTCCTTGGAAGCCCCGGGCTCCTATCCGATTCCTTAAACGATGGCATACATATCTCATTTTATTTTTCTGTCTCTGAACCTCTCATGTGTGTGGGATTGCCATATGTACAAAATTAAGTTTAATTCTCTCCTGTTAATCTGACTCATGTCAATTTAATTCTTAGACCAGCCAGAAGAACCTAGAAGGGTAGAGAAAAGTTTTTTTCTTTTCTGACAGTTTTGGTACCAAATGTAGGGCACTCGCTGGCTGGAAAAAAGTGCTTTCTCCCAAAGACTACTGCAGATGAAGACATTCTGGGACATCTGACAACAGCAGGCAGAAGGTTACATTTCTTGCCATGTCAGTCTCCCAGATCTCTGCCTGCGGTAAGGTCTGTTGGAAGTGAGAGTGGTTAGAGTCTTTTCCTTCTCCCCTTTCTCTCTTTTCCAAATTCAGATTACCGAAAAAAGTATACGTGGAGCTGGTTCTTTGGGCAAAAGGGACTCTAGAAAATATCTGGGATGAGTATACTCTGGTTTTCTGTTGATCCCATTCCTCCCAGAGACGGTCATTGTTTTCTCTCTGATCTCTGCCAGCCAGGGGATACAAATACACCTGGTGAGCAACTGAGTAGGCTGTGGATCTAAGCTTAGGGAACTAAAGAAATGGGTGACTTGTGGGTTGGTGAGTCACCCTATTCTGTTCAGTGAGGGGAAAACATGATTCCCTGTGTTTTGGAGCAGCTGCTTAAAAACAGAGCCCCTCATAGTAACTGACTTTACTTTCTTAGGCTAACTCTGAGAGTGAACTTCCTGGATCTTGTGAGGGCCGAATCATTTACACTCTCTTATGGGACAGCTCTTACCTACATGGTTAAGCCATAAAAAGGCTTATTGGTTTGAGTTGCTATTAAGATGAACAGATCCTACTCATCAATGGCCACATAATGGATTCTTTGAATTGGCTAAATTAAAAAAAAATTTTTTTTGAGAGCTCTCATATTGGTATAATGGCTAGGTTTTGGAATTCCTTTAGTAAGATGGAAGAATAGACATTAGAACAAAAATAAAAGTCCACTCACATCCCTTTCTATTTGCCTTCAAACATTTGCAAATACTGCTTTGAGACTGATATCTAGAATTCTTATTGACTGGCTACCTTCAGAACTCAGAAACTGGGATTATAGTCTACTCTAATCACTAACCATTGTTTCTCTTTTGTTTTCATAGAAACACCTCTTATTAAATACCTGATTACTTGCACCATAGGCCTAGCTTTGGAAGTATACCTGAATCACCACCTACTGAAATGAGATACAACTATTTAACTGAACTGACCTGTTCTCAGGACTAACAGACTAAGGGACTTTTCCCATACAAAGAGTTATTCCTGGAGATAAATTTTATCTAAATGGTTCCATCTATATGGCAGGGCAAACGTCTAATTACCAAACATCTGCTCTTCTTCTTATATTCCTGTGAATGACCCTCCTGTCTTTGGAAGCCCCAGGTCCCTATCCCATTCCTTAGCTCAGGATGGCATATATTCCTCATTTACTTTCTGTCTCTGAACCTCTCTTGTATGTGGAATTCTCTTTCATCTGAAACTGAATTTGATTTTCTCCTGTTAATCTGTCTCATGTCAATTTAATTCTTAGACCAGCCAGAAGAACCTAAAAGGGTAGAGGAAAGTTTTTTCCTTCCCAATAAAACATTTCAGAGAAATCTTTTCTAAGAGGAAAATGCACCCAATAAGATCCAGGTAGACTGTTCTCTGGTAATCCAGATTCTAGATTAATCCAGGGACTGACTTAGAAAAGGGATTGGGATGCAAATTCATCAGCTACTGTTCAATAACGATGAACCTTTGATAAAGATTAATTGAAAGAAACTCAAGATTAAACTTCCAAGTATGTTTGTAGAGCTATTTACTGTTGTCAGTCTAGTCTGGAGATTTTGTGCTTTAGTAAGCAGTTGGCCTGGATTAAGAGCCAAACACATATTATGTAATTATGATACAGCAGAACATGATAGCCCGAAGTGGGAAAATAGTTGCATATGATTAATGGTTTACCTACATTACTATGTTAAACATTTCAAGGTATTAATAGTTAATAACAATTTCATTCCTATTTAGAATGATAAAATTATCCAGATTTAGTGAGAAATGTAATTTATTCAGTAATCCTTGGTTTTTCCTTTCTTTATTAATTAGCTGAAATATGCCCTTTCTTTTCGATGACATTTTTTTCTTTTCTTTTTTTCCAGAGTTTTCAACTAATTGGTGGGTGGACCAGGGCTACAAAACCCTCTGGTGTCTAACAGTATAAGCATTTGGGGTCATTATATTATTGCTAATAGTTACATATCATAGCTAAAGTCTGCTAGGAAACTAGTATAGGCCCCAAATTAAAAAAAAAAAAAAAAAAGACTTGAAAGGTCAATATCCAAGTATACACAATCTTCTTTTGGATATAGTATTAGTGAAATAAACTATCTTATAATTACTGTTGTCTGCACACTATATGATTCTCTCAGAAAATATTATTTGCCAACTCTCACAAAATTCATTATGTATTTGGTGTTACATATTAAAAACTCTCACATCCTTCTTTTTACCAAGAGTGTAAAAAAGTCTGATAAAACATATCTGGCCATTCTATTAGTGTGGCAATATCTTTTACTCCCTAGAAAATAACAATCCATTCCCCTTTGCAGAATCATGCCAAGTTCAGTAACTATGTAGAGCAAGTGATAACTATTGAGAAATATAAGAATTATCTTAGAATACTATTACTTAATATTGGAAAAAACAATGTTTCTAAAAAGAGATAGCAAAAGTTCAGGGATTTATAATATTAAACAAAACTAGCTTTGACTTTTCTTTCACTACCCATAAGTGACTTTTTCTAGATGCTTTTTAAGTAAGGCAGCAGAGGCCTATGCTTAAGAACCCTGCTTCAGAAACCCAGCTCCTGGTGCTGAATCTGGCTTGGTCACTTACTAGCTGTGCAACCTTGGGAAATTCACCTTACTTCTCTTGCTCCAGTTTTCTTAACTGCAAAATAGAGGCTGTATTAGAAACTTCTTCATTAGTTCTTATCAGGTATTAATATTCGTTAATATCTGTAAATTGCTTAAAACATTGTCTGGCACACAGTAAGTGCCACTAAATGGCTGTTAAATTAAAACCTTCAGTATACTTGTTTTTAAAAATGAACAGTAGGGCTTCCCTGGTGGCGCAGTGGTTGAGAGTCCGCCTGCTGATGCAGGGGACACGGGTTCGTGCCCCGGTCCGGCAGGATCCCGCGTGCCGCGGAGCGGCTGGGCCCGTGAGCCACGGCCGCTGGGCCTGCGCGTCTGGAGCCTGTGCTCCACAACGGGAGAGGCCACAGCAGTGAGAGGCCCGCGTCCCGAAAAAAAAAAAAAAAAAAAGAACAGTAAAATTATCTGCTTATTTATAGTGTATGAACTTATAATATTTTATGATTCTAACCAGGCTAAAGTGCTCTAGGAATATTTTACAATGTTTTCATATTCATAAATAATCAACCACGGACCTCTAGGTGGTTCCCTGTGAGCAACGTGACTTATCAGATGAAAGCAAAATTGTTGTCTTTACCACATTTAACTATTCTTACCACCCCATTTTGTTAGAGCCAAAAAAAAAAAAAAGAAAAAAAGATAAAGGGAGAAAGAGTCAAAGTAGATGTTAGATGTCTGAAGCTGTCTGCATGCATAGAGTTAGGAAAAAATATGTGTCTCAAGACAAAAACACAGCTTAAGTATGGTTACGGCTAAATGCCTCAAATATAAACTTTTTGTTAAGTACTTAAATAAGTTCTACATCTGGCTGGCCATTTATTATTCATCGTACTTCCTAGGGGGAATATTGCAAATGACAAAGCATATGTTGATTTCGGATCATTTCAATAAAAACTCTTTCTTATGCAAATATTTATCTTAAATTCCTTAAAGCTACTAATGAAGGCAAAGATTTTGAACAGACAATAGAGTATTGCAAACCCTGGGCATACTGAGGGCCTAGATTTTCAAAGTTAAACTGACATTCTTACTGTGTAATATTTAAGAAATCAGTTATATCGTATAAATCTTGTTAAAATATGCATGTGTTGCTTTATAGGTGGGGAAAAAAAAACTATATACAGAGAAAGAGATTCAAACAAAAGTTAAACATGTACTCCTATAGTAGCAGTAGTAGTAGAGCTGTAATTTTTACTGTACTAAATGCTTTCCACATATTATCTTATTTAATCTCAGCAATAACCATGAAGTAGGCAGCATTTTTCTTAATTCATAAAAAAAGAAAATTGAGGTTAAAATGTATTAACTATCAAAAATTATCTTACTTATTATTATGTTTGCCTGATTACTATACATCTTTCTCACTAGAATGTAGTCTCCAGAACTTGCTCTGTGTTTTCATGACCATATCCTCAGTGTCTAGAATAACTTCTTGCAATTAAGTACTGAACTAGCAGAATGAATAAGATGATCATGCATTGGACCCTCAGCCACCAAATTTAAAAAACAACAATAAAAATGTCAAGCCCTAGCCAGTAAAGCAATTATTTCAGGCAAATACAGGACTCCAGAATGACTCCAAAATATAAAATGGAGATGTAGTGGTGTTTCACATAAGGAGAGTATACGGAGAAAATTTGTCTTTGTCTCAACTGATGCCAGTTTTTCTGTGCTAGTTGTCCAGAGTGTACAACTTGAGGTGTTAGACTTCATTGGGAGACCCCTTTCAAGTGGGCAATTTGGCACTGTGCATGTTCCTGTTGGGGGGAAAAGCCATTGATACATACTCTCTCTCCTCTCAGAGAATGGCATTTGGCCAGCCCACACTCAATATGCACATCCAGCATGTTCAAACTCTCCTACTTGATAAGTTCCTCCTTTGCTGAGCTGGGTGTGGCCTCTAGGGATGATCTGTCTTCCATAGTCTTTCAGGTGATACCTGACTACTAGGAAAGGTTTATCCTTCATCTCCACATTTGTTTCAGTTATCTATTTGTTCTTAGGAGATTTCTGAACTGAGGTGCAGCTGATACCTCTGAAATGAGGGCCCCATAGTTCAAGTCAGAACCAGTAGCACTACATGTACTCCCCCAGGCATTGTCCTTCTTCAGCTTTTGAAAGCCTTGTGTAGCTTTAAGGCCTTGACCAGCAGTAGTGGATCATGCCTCTAATATTCAATTTCTTTATATTCTTTATCCTTTTTAGGAAGATTTAACTGAGTGGGTACAAGTTCCAGTTGTTTCCTTTCCATCTTTAGTGCACTTGGACTAAAACTGGGTCAGAATGCTTTCTTTCAATTTCCTTTCCCCTTTTCTGTCTTACTTCAATATCTGTCCTGCCTTCCACTTTCATAATGTTCTATTTGTTGTCTTGGGTTAGCTCCTATAGGGTAAATAATGAAAATTAGTTCAGTGACTCTCCAAACCACCCACTGTCCAAATAACTCTTTTCACCTTGAAGTTCTTGATTTGAAAGAATGACACCCAGGAGATATTCTCCCATTAAAACATAACCTAGGCCTGGAATCAATCTGTCTCTTTCCATCTCTCTCCTCTATGTTTAGTGTGTCTCTTTTTGTGGACCTTCCCTCAGAGGCCTAATGTCACACATCCTTTAGGCATAGGCAGTATTTGTAGTTCCACTTATAATATCATCTTGAAAATCATTTACTAATGCCTTGAATATTTTAAATATTCTTAGTCTTCCCCTCTAAAGTTAATGAATTGTTTTCTGTAATCATGTGGCCAAAAGTCTCAAACTTTAAGGAGATAGCTTCCAAATTGCTCTTACTATGGCAATTTAAGAAACACTTCTCAATTATTTTTTTGGATCATAGCTTGCTTTGGAAGAATGATCCAATCTATTCTTTCAGACTTTGCTCCACTTGGGACTCAATATGATTTAGTAACAGCTAACACATTTTCCTCCTTTATTTATCTCTTTATGAGTAATTAGATCTGAAAACATTAACTTTTCCGTTCAATATATTTTTTTTTCAATTTATTTCTCTAAGGGTTGGACATTAATCTTTTCCCAAATGATATCTTTCTTTTCTTCCATCATCTTGTCTTCTTTTCTTTCCCTCCCTTCTTCCATCCTCCTTTCCTTCCTTCCTTCCTTCCTTCTCTCTCCTTCGCTCTTTCTTGTTGTCTCTTTCTCTTACTCATCAACTGCTCCTTTCTCATTTAAGCATCTTTTACAAATCACCACATTTTCTCTTTGAGGAAACCTGATTCCTAGGCACAGTGTTTCATTAAAGCCCTGTTTAATTACTTTCTATGCGTGGGTTTGGATAATTTCTCTCAGTTCTCTTCTAACCCAAGAAGATTGTACATTCCCTTTATAATATAGACCTATATTCCTTTCATTTGTTCATTGATGAAAACTATAATGTTTCTCTGGGTGAATTTGAGACCTGAAAGTCTATGATTTCTGATTCAAAGAAATGGAAATATATCCCATGCTCTTGGATTGGAAGAATTAATACTGTTAATATGGCCATACTACCCAAAGCAATCTATAGATTTAATGTGACCTCTATCAAATTACCCATAACACTTTCACAGAACTAGGACAAATAATCCTAAAATTTATATGGAACCATGAAAGATCCAGTATTGCCAAAGAAATCCTGAGGACAAAGAACAAAGCAGGAGGCATAACCTTCCCATACTTCAGACAATACTACAAAGCTACAGTAATTAAAACAGTGTGGTATTGGCATAAAACAGACACATGGACCAATGGAACAGAGTAGAGGGCCCAGAAATAAACCCACACACCTATAATCAATTAATCTTCAACAAAGGAGGCAAGGATATACAATGCAGAAAAGACAGTCTCTTCAGGAAGTGGTGCTGGGAAAGTTGGACAGCCGCATGTAAATCAATAAGGTTAGAACACACCCTCACACCATACACAAAAATAAACTCAAAATTGCTTAAAGACTTAAATATAAAACATGACACCATAAAACTCTTAGAAGAGAACATAGGCAAAATATTATCTGACATAAATCATACCAGTGTTTTCATATGTCAGTCTCCCAGGGCAACAGAAATAAAAGCAAAAAATAAACCAACAGAACCTAATCAAACTTACAAGCTTTTGTACAGCAAAGGAAACCATAAACAAAACAAAAAGACGACCTATAGACTGGGAGAAAATATTTGCAAATTTTGTGACCAACAAGGGCTTTATTTCCAAAATATATAAACAGCTCATACAACTCAACAACAAAAAAAACAAACAAACCGATAAAAAAATGGGCAGAAGACCTAAATAGACATTTCTCCAAAGAAGACATACAGATGGCCAACAGCACATGAAAAGATGCTTAACCTTGCTAATTATTAGAGAAATGCAAACCCAAACTATAATGAGGTATCACCTCTCACCAGGCAGAATGGCCATCATTAAAAAGTCTGCAAATAACCAATGCTGGAGAGGATGTGGAGAGAAGAGAACCCTCCTACACTGTTGGTGGGAATGTAAATTGGTGTAGCCACTGTGGAGAACGGTATGGAAGTTCCCAAAAAAACTAAAAATAGACTTACCATATGACCCTGAAATCCCACTCCTGGGCTTATATCCTGAGAACTAATTTGAAAAGATACATGCACACGAATGTCCACAGCAGCACTATTTATAATAGCTAAGACATGGAAACAACCTAAATGTCCATAGACAGATGAATGGATAAAGAAGATGTGGTACATATATACAATGGAATACTACTCAGCTATAGAAAGAGTGAAATAATGCCATTTGCAGCAACGTGGATGGACCTAGAGATTATCATACTAAGTGAAGTAAGTCAGAAAGAGAAAGACAAATACCATATGATATCACTTATATGTGGAATCTAAAATATGACACAAATGAACTTATATACAAAACAGAAACAGACTCATAGACAAAGACTTGTGGTTGCCAAGGGGGAGGGCAGGTGGAGGACGGATGGATTGGGAGTTTCAGATTACCAGATGCAAACTATTATGTATAGAATGGATAAACAACAAGGTCCTACTATATAGCACAGGGAACTGTATTCAATATCCAGTGATAAACCATAATGGAAAATAAAATGAAAATGAATGCAGGTATATGTATAACTGAATCACTTTGCTGTGCAGTAGAAATTATCACAACATTGTACGTCAACTATACTTCAATAAAATACATTTTTTAAAAAAGTCTCTGATTTCAAGGATGTTATCAGAATTTATGTAATTAACAAATTCAAGGCCAACTTAAGCCCATAAGGTGGAAGGTGAACCTTAAAATCCTGTGGACAGTCACATGAATCTAAGGGTTTAGCTCCTGCACTTTCAGATTAAAATGCAGAATGGAATTTGGAGCAGCTAGTCTAGCACTGCCTGACAAGTCTGGCAGTAACAACTGAAACTGGAACTTCAGTCACAGTGCCCTATAGCACACATGGAAATTGGGTATAGCCTAAGATCCTGGCCTGCACAACCCAGACACACGGTATTGCTTTTATTCTTTGACTCAGTGTTAACTGGAATGGGTGGGAGTGGTTCCAGCCAGGGGATGACACTTTTTGTTACCTATAATAAGTGTCCTTATTTCATGGGTCAGGAAACAAATGTGGACATTCTGGAATTGTTACATATATCTATTACCACTGTACATTCTGGGTAATTAATTTTCCACAGTACTGTAAGTGTTCAATGTTGAGGTATTGTAAATAACCTATTGACATGCTGTATGTAGTATCACTTTTTAAGGTTATGTTCTGTTTACAAATATGTATTCAATATGTAACATCATAAAAATATATTTGATTTTCATATTAACCTTTATCTTTAACCTTTCTAATTTATTAATTCTAAGAGTTCTAATTCTAATAGTTCAATTCTAAAAAAATTGAAATCATAGAATAGTATAATAGTACACTCCATACATTCTTTAAAGATTTTTCATTCATACAATCATGTTGACTATAAATAATGAGTGTTTTGCTTTCCTTTCTTATTTTTACTGGCTAAGATATTCAGAACAATGATCAGTAGGAATGAGAGTATTCTTGTCTTACTTCTAAACTTGGGGTGTGAAGGATATTTTCCAATATTTCATAAATATATGTGCCTGTTTTTCAAAACAAATTTAAGTATGTATGTTTTCTGGGGTTTTTCTTCTAAATTTTTATTGAAGTATAGTTGCTTTACAATGTTGTGTTAGTTTCTGCTGTACAGCAAAGTGAATCAGTTATACATATACCTGTATCTACTTGTTTTCAGATTTCCTTCCCATTTAGGTCACCACAGAGCATTGAGTAGAGTTCCCTGTGCTATACAGTAGGTTTTTATTAGTTACCTATTTTATATATAGTAGTGTAAATATGTCAATACCAATCTCCTAATTCATCTGATCCTCTTTTCCCCTCTTGGTAACCATAGGTTTGTTTTCTACATCTGTGACTGTATTTCTGCTTTGCAAATAAGTTCATTTGTACATTTTTCTAGATTCCACATATAATCAATATTATACGATATCTGTCTTTCTCTTTCTGACTTACTTCACTCTGTATGACAATCTCTAGGTTCATCCATGTTGCTGCAAATGGCATTATTTTGTTCCTTTTTATGGCTGAGTAGTAGTCCATTGTATATATGTACCACATCTTCTTTAGCCATTCCTCTGTCAATGGACATATAGGTTGCTTCCATGTCCTGGCTATTGTAAATAGTGTTGCAATGAGCATCAGAGTGCATGTATCCTTTCGAATTATGGTTTTCTCTGGATATGTGCCCAGGAGTGGGATTACTGGGTCACATGGTGCATGCTTTTTGAAGGTTTTTGTAATACAGATGCCTTATCTCAGATTTAAAATATACTCTTTAATTGCTTGTTTCTGAATATTCAGAAATTCCATATATATGTATGTGTATATATATATATATATATATATATATATATATCTGGATTCATTTAGTATTTGTTTTGAATTTTTGTGATGATGCTTATAAGAAAGACTGACTCATAATTTCCCTTTCTTGTGATGTACTTGTCAGGTTTTCATATCATTCTTATGCTCATCTCATAAAGCATAATTGTTTTCCCTCTTTTTTACATTCTTTGAAAAAGTTTATGTAATATTTTTATCATCTTGTTCCTATTGCTTTCTTGTTTAATTCAACTGGTCTATATATGTAACATACTATATATGCAACTGGTCTAGATATATGTAACAAATATACTCTATATTATTTACATCCTTAGAAATGTATTAAGTCTTCCTTTCAGCATTTTGGTAAATGTTCCATCTGCACTTGAAAATAATGATTTTGCTACAATTATTGGACATGGTACTCTATACATGTCAATTAGAGCTAGTTTGTTAATGTTGTTATTCAAATCTGTATCTTCACTGGTTTGTTTTTTCTACATTTTGTATCAGCTGTTTGAAAAGTCTATTAAAAAGTACCATAATACTTTTTGAGTTTTCTATTTGTTTCTAAAATTACATTGATTTTTGCTTTATATAGTTTGTGACTATGTTATTAGCTGCAAACACATTTAGAATTTCATATCTTATCAATGGATTGACCCTTTTATCACTGTTAAATATCCATTGTATCTCTAGTAATGTTTCTTGCCACAGAATCTTTATCTGGTATTGTATGGCTATTCAAGATTTCATTAGTTGTGGGTAGTGTTTACACAGCAAATTTTTAAATATTTAAAAATTTTTTTAAATGTTTCTGTCATTAGATTTAACATGTATCTCTTGTAAGCAGAATGCAGTTGTTGATTGTTAATGCAATCTGGCAATCTTGCTTTTGGTAGGACGGTTTAATCTATTTACTTGTAATGCAATTAGTTTTACAGCTACCATTTTACTATATCTCCTTAATCTCCTTTCTTTCTTCATCGATTTTCTTTTAATTATCCTGATATTCTCTCAACTTTTTTTTATGGTTACCTTGGGGATAGAAATGTACATCCTTGACTTTCTACAGTGTGATGTACATTAGTATTTTCATCATTTCTAAGACAATGCAGATATTTTAGATCAGTTAGATCTTTTTTTTTTAAAATTAATTAATTAATTAATTTATTTATGGCTGTGTTGGCTCTTCGTTTCTGTGCGAGGGCTTTCTCTAGTTGCGGCAAGTGGGGGCCACTCCTCATCGCAGTGCGCAGGCCTCTGACTATCGCGGCCTTTCTTGTTGCGGAGCACAGGCTCCAGACGCGCAGGCTCAGTAATTGTGGCTCACGGGGCTAGCCACTCCACGGCATGTGGGATCCTCCCAGACCAGGGCTCGAAACCGTGTCCCGTTCATTGGCAGGCAGATTCTCAACCACTGCGCCACCAGGGAAGCCCCAGTTAGATCTTCTTTTACTTCTCTTTAGTCTATTGTGCTTTTTTTCTTAATATATTGACTCATATTAATAATGTTTTATACAATCAGGATTAATTTGTATTTGCTTACTTATTTACCCTTCCTGGTGTTTCTTATTCCTTCGTGAATTTTTATGCTTCCATTATAGGTAATTTTCCCTCTGCTTGAAGAGCTCCTTTAGAAGACATCTGCTTAAACCAAATTGTCTGGTTTTTTTTTTCCCCTGAAAACGTCTTTATTTTGCTTTCAGTTATTTTTTTTAATCACAGGGGTAAATTTTTTTTTAACAAAACAGGGTGTGAGACAGATAACTATTTCAAACAGAAAAATATATGCAATAAAGTTTTACACGTTATTTTTTTTTAGTTACAGAATCTTATTTTCATTAGTGTTTTTGTTTTTTTCAGATATATACCCAGGAACAGAATTACTAGGTCATATGATAGCTCTATTTTTAGTTTTTTGAGAATGCTCCATGCTGTTTTCCACAGCAGCTGCCTAATGTAAATTCCCACCAACAGTGTACAAGGGTTCCCTTTTTTTCATATCGTTACCAACATTTGTTATTTGTGTTCTTTTTGATGATAGCCATTCTGACAGGCGTGAGGTGATATCTCACTGTGGTTTTGATTTGCATTTCCCTGATAATCAGCTATGTTGGGCATCTTTTCATATGCCTATTGGCCGACTGCATTTCCTCTTTAGAAAAAAAAAATATGTCTATTCAGTTCTTCTGCTTATTTTTTAATTAGGTTGTTTGTTTTTTTGATGTTGAGTTGTATGAGCTGTTTATATATGTTGGATATTAATCTCTATCAGTGACACCGTTTGCACATATTTTCCCTCATTCAGTAGCCCGCCTTTTCATTTTGTTGATGATTTCCTTTGCTGTGCAAAAGCTTCTAAGTTTAATTAGGTCCCGTTTGTTTATTTTTGCTTTTATTTCCTTTACTTTAGGAGATGAATCCAAAAAATATTGCTTGATTTATGTCAAGGAGTGTTCTGCCTATGTTTTCCTCTAGGTGTTTTACAATATCCAGTCTTACATTTGGGTCTTTAATCCATTTTGAGTTTATTTGTGTATATGGTGTTAGAGATTGTTCTGATTTCATTTTTTTACATGTAGCTGTCCAGTTTTCCCAGCACCACTTATTGAAAAAACTGTCTTTTCTCAATTGTATACCCTTGCCTCTTTCTTACAGATTAATTGACCATAAGTGTGTGAATTTATTTCTAGACTCTCTATTCTGCTCCATTGATCTATGTGTCTGTTTTTGTGCCAGTATCATGCTGTTTTGATTACAGCTTTGTAGTATAGTCTGAAGTCAGGCAGAGTGATTCCTCCAGCTCTGTTTTTCTTTCTCAAGATTGTTTTGGCTATTTGGGGTCTATGCTGTTTCCATACAAATTTTAAAATTATTTGTTCTAGTTCAGTGAAAAATGCCCGTGGTATTTTGATAGGGATTGCACTGAATCTGTAGATTGCCTTGGGTAGTATTTTAACAATATTAATTATTCTAGTCCAAGAACATGGTATATATTTCCATCTGTTTGTGTTGTCTTCCATTTCTTTCATCAGTGTCTTATAGTTTTTGGAGTATAGGTCTTTTACCTCCTTAGGTAGGTTTATTCCTAGGCATTTTATTCTTTTTGATGCAATGGTAAATGGGATTCTTTCCGTAACTTCTCTTTCTGATACTTTATTATTTGTGTATAGAAATGCAGCAGAGCTCTGTATATTAATTTTTTTATCCTGAAATTTTACCAAATTCATTGATGAGCTCAAATAATTTACTGGTGGTGTCTTTAGGATTTTTTATGTATAGTATCATGTCATCTGCAAACAGCGACAGTTTTACTTCTAATTTACTTCTAATTCAAAAAGACACATGCACTCCAATGTTCATAGCAGCATTTTTTATAATTACTAAGATATAGAAGCAACCTAAGTGTCCATCAATGCATAAATGGATGAAGAAGATGTGGTTTATATATAAAATGGAGTACTACTCAGCCATAAAAAAAGAACAAAATTTTGCCATTTGCAGCATCATAGGTGGACTTGCAGGGCATTATGCTAAGTGAAATAATTCAGACAGGGAAGGACAAATACTGTATGACATCACTTATGTGTGGAATCTAAAACACACACACATACAAATGAGTGAATATAACAAAAAAGAAGCAGACTCACAGATACAGAGAACAAACTAGTGGTTATCAGTGTGGGGGGTACAATATAGGGGTGGGGGAGTGGGAGGTACAAACTACTGGGTATAAGATAGGCTCAAGGATTTATTGTACAACATGGAGAATATAGCCAATGTTTTGTAGTAACTGTAAATGGAAAGTAACCTTTAAAACTGTATAAACTTTTTAAAAATTAAAAAAAAAGCTACAGTGTCTTATTTTAAAGTAGATCTACCTGTTTTGCAAAGCACTATACTTTCCTAGAACATTTCCATGTAACCCTAAATACTTAAGTGCTGAAAATAATAGATAAATCCTAATACTAAAATATTTACTATTCCCTCTTTGGAAGAAAACAGTATCATTCCATTCCTCCACTGAAATCAAAAGAGAAAATTTATATTTAGGGATGAACAACAAAACATGGCATTGTGTCATATTCCTTAGGTACAGTAATGCATATTTTCCTTGTGAACAAGATCAAAGATTCTGAAAAAAAATTTAGTTTTTACTTAATACTATGATGCTTACTCAAAAAGGCCCAAATGAAAACTTCAGCTTGCTTCATGTATGACACATTTCTTCTGAAGTATGCTTAGCCTTTATAATCTGTGTTCACAAGCAAAACATCCAACTCAGATTTGAAGGTAAAGGTTTCTGACTCAGTTACACAATTGACTCCTGACCTAAATTCTTTCTAACAGACTCTATTAACAAGTGTGTGAGAACTGAAGACTTCTACCAAGGAAAATCCTGATCAAATGGCATTTCACACATATCAGGTCTTACCTCAAAACAAAACTAGAACAGAGAAATAACTCACTCTAATCTTTTCTCCTGGATCTTATACAAAATCACTTATTACACCAGCAATCAAACATTCAAAATGTTCCTGAGTCTGTAGTTTCTAGAGAAAGCCAGCAAAAGACTTTAAACTGTTTGTAGTAACTAATAGAAATAGCAATGGATTTAATGCATATTTTTATTTGTAAATCAGATCTTAGGTAGGGCCTTGTATTCAAACCATAGTGGATGGCACAGAATTTCCATTTTCATAATAGAGCCATCTGTAGCTTCATTTTGTAGGACCAAAGCTGACCATTACTTTAGGAATTCTCTTCAGCTTCAGTTGCTTGAATGCTTCTGAGAAACCAATCTTTGTAAAAGCTTCTATTCCTTTGAGGTTCGTGGGAAAGTGTTGAAGGAGCTCTTGCTTTCTGGTGGCAACTGGCTTGGCGGTAACACAGCACAGGAACACAAAAGTACCATGTTTCTGAAATTCTCAAAGTGTTATTATCCCTCTGTCACGTTCCTTAAGAAACATGGAGCTTCAGTCTCTGAAGAGAACTTTTTATTAAGTGCTAATTGATGTCTAAACTAAGAACAACTCACTAGCGCTGATCATTCCATATTGATTGCAAGAGTATCTGCAGCATTTAAGGACATATATCTAAAGAGAATGTCTCATTGAAAATATTGTGTTTGGAACACTTCCTCCCAGTAACATGCTAATGATATCCATATCACGTACAGCAGCATTATGGAAATTTCCATCTGATTCTTTAAGAAGCTGAGATAAGCTGCTGGATGTGGAGTGCTAAGAGTAACTCTGTAGCCAGTGCATTTGGGTAGGTGGGGGAGTAAGAGTCTATGCAGATTATGAGGGCTAAGGCAGCCACTTCCTACCAGGTCCAACGTCTGCTGCTACTTGCTTCACATGGGGAGAACCTCAGTGCTGGTGCCAAGAGCCTCCAGCTATCCACAGCTCTTTTTCACATTCTGTGGGACCCAATCTAGATAAAATCCTAGGTTGCCAGTTATTCTTTTATCATTTTGAAATGTCAATTTTCTTTTGTCTTCTAGTGTTTCTACTGAAATGTCAGCAGTCAGTCTTACTAAAAATAATCGTTACTCTTGAAATTTTCTCTTAGTTTTTTTATTTTAGTGGCTAGGTATGTTTTTCTTGCATTTGTCCTGTTGTATATTTGTAGAGCTTTTTGTCTCTGTGGCTTGATGGTCTAATTTAGCTTTTGAAATATTTTTGGCCAGTATCTTTTCAAATACTGGCTTTGCCCCTCTATTTCTTTCCTCTTTTTCTAGGATCCCAGTTACCTATACATCAGAATTTTGACTGTGATCCAAATACCTCTTAAACTCTGTTGTTTTTTCAATTTTTTTCTTCACCTTTCTTCAGTTTGAACAATTCGAACTGATCAGTCTTGTAGTTCATCAATTGTCTTTCTGCCGTGTCTAGTTGGCCCCATTTATTGAATTCTTATTTAAAGTTGCTATATTTTTCAACTCTGGAATTTCCATTTGATTGTTTTTAATAGTCTAAAGTTCCCTGGTGAAAAATTTTGGCTTTTTAAAAATCTGTTTTCTTGAACACCATTTTTCTAAAATTCATGCCTAAAAATTAGAGTATATGGATCACCAATCCAATAACCTTATTTTCAGGTCTTTTTCTTGTTTTTTGATTGATTGATCCTCCTCATATATCTACAATTGCTGATTTGAATAACTATTATACATAAAAATTATTTATTCTCTTAGTTTATCTTATTTCAGGGGAGATTTAGTTTATCTGGCATTTTATTAGAATAGGTACAGATTAATATGCAGACTTGGGTTATATTTCAGCACTTGTGTAGAGTGATCCTGTTTGTCTCTCCTCTTATGGCGAGCCCTTTAGAAATCTCAGCTGAAGGCCTGGGTTATGTTCCAGGTACCTTCCTTCTTATTAGGCCCTGAGCTCCAGTTTTTGTCTCTCTAGCACTATGTTACTGTTAAAGCTTTGCTTAGCTTTTTAGATTCTGCTGCTTTAGGCTTGGCTTCTTGGCTACTTACCATATGCAACAGAGGGATTAGGAAACACCTCCAGAAAAAGCAGTGCACAATTACATGCTCATTTCCTTATAGTTTTGTTTTCTTTGTGACCTCAGCGCTTCAGTTGTAACATGTAGCTATAATTTGTAGAACTAATTTGTAGGCCTCAACTCCATTTTTTGTCTACCTACTCTCTTGTCTTCCAAAAGCACTAAGCTACTGATCAGTCTGCATAAGTTACACATATGCTAACACCTTGGGTTGAAATCGGTGTTTAGGACTTATCTTAATGTGTTTTCTTGTCTTAACAACCTAGTCCCTAAAGTCCTGTCTGCCTTAGGTACTATTCTAATGCCTCCTAACAGCTATTTAAATTTTTTTTATAGCTTTTATACTTATTCTCAGCAGGAGAATTTGTCTCTTGAAAGCAACTCCATCACAGCTGGAAAGATAAGACCAAGAATGTACTCATTGTGTCTTGTTTTCTGGGCCCCATCAGCATGTATCATTAAAATGTAACTGAGTACTATACAGTGGGGATAAAATGTATCTACACTATGGAATTACTGTAAAAATTGAATGAATTTAAATAACAGTAGATTTAAAACAGTACCTAGAAAGCATCCAATAAATATCTTAACAGGTTTTAAGTTTTGCATGATATAACCCCTGACTTCATCTTCATATTCTGCTCACATACTATTGCAAACCCTTGCCTACCAACCAAGCTTTAACTTCAGCCTTACTGGTCTTTTTACAGCTCTGTGAATACCTGGAGATCATTATTCCCTGAAGACTTCACACCTGCTGTTTTCTGCTTTCACTTCCAAAGTTTGGCTTTATTGTCTGATTTCAAACAAGGTTAGGCCTTCTTATGAATTGTTCTCATTGTGTCTCATTAGAAAGATTTGATTATAATGAGTTTAAATAAGTACTGTAGACTTGACTGCTCTCTAAGTTGAATGTCTCATACTGGGATCTTTGAACATTTTTTCCTCATTTCTCTGTCACTAGCACATGTAAATAGTGTACAGCACATATTAGCTACCCAAAACTTTTTGTTGAATTATGGTAAAACAATAAAAGGGATCTTGAACCTTCCAAAATGATAAAAATCCATTTGTATAGGAAGAAATGGAATGATAGGAGAGAGCTGATAATTATGTATTTGGGGAAATTGAGCCTGAGGATCTGGTGAGACGACTGTGAATTGATCAGGAGAGAAGAGACATTTTTTAATGTAAAGATAACTCTTAACAGTAAGTTCCAGAAATAGAAGACTGAATAGCTGGGATTAATACCAACTCAAATCTAGCTAAATAAATATCAAGCACAATTTTGTCAAGTATGAACTGTACCTAATATGGGTATTTTGTTTAACATAGTTAACAGAATAATTTTTTTTTCCTCTTGGGACATCTTTTGAGAATCCTTTATGTAGTCAGTCTTTTCTTGTCTGTTTCCCTTTTTACCTGCCAGCACCCCACAAAGATATTTTTAACCATATTAAGCCAATCTCTTTCTTCCCTAAGAGGTCTAAAACCATAAGAAACCACAAATAGGCATGTAGGTATTTGAAGCTGAAGGTTTGCCAAAGAAAAGTATTCCTGCCAAATCAAACTTGAAACTCTAATGCTTTCACACTTAAAACATTGCAGTTTCATGGTAATGCAACGTCCAAGAAAACCACAACATTAAAAAAATTTTCAACACTTCATGATGTGAAAGGATAAATAAAACATAACATTTTGATTAAACTGGAAATCAAATAAAATAAAGGTACATTTTTTTCTTCTAATTTTTTTTATTTCAGAAATTTAAAACATTTTTAAGCCTAAGTAAAACTAAGATGTAAAACATTATAATGTATGGTACAAAATGCATTTTTAAATATAAATGCTAAGGTTAAGTATGTACAAGAAATATTATAAAGACTCTTTAAAGAGAACCTGATTTCAAATTTAAAAATAAGCATTGGTTATGTGAAATTCAAGTATATAGCAATTAAACTTTCTACAGTCTGTTTTTGCTTAATAATAAACAAGGACTTTCGAATTTTTAAAGATATTTGTAGAGGTTGTATGTCTCCTTTGTTTTTCCAATAAATAGATTTAAAGTTATATAGATGCTCTTTTTGATTGTAGTGTTTTTAAACAGTGTCTAGTATAAAAATTTAGGGTCAGAATGTATTTTTATTATAAATTTATTAAGTGCATACTCTATGCCAGTATTCTAAGCACAAGTGCATTAACTCATTTATTTTCAGATAATGCTCTATGATTTAAGTACTATTATCAAATCTATTATACAGATGACAAAACAACAGCATGAGACTCTGAATCAGTTTTCAACATCTACACAGTTTTCAAGTGGAAGAATTGGGATTTGAACCTTGACAAGCCTGAATTCTTGTGCTTGATCATAAATAGGCTGCCTAGAATTTTTAACCATCTGTTTCCCTCTCAATCTAAACCAATCTGGCTTTCATTACAGTGAAACTCTCTTTGCTAGGGTCACAAAGTCCTTCCTAATTGCCAGATCTCTTGGATGTCTTTCTGAGTTTAACTTGTTTCACTTCTTTGCCATAATTAACATCATTATCTACTTCTTCTTTGTTGAAACTCTCTCCTGTTTAGCTTCCATGAAAACACTCTCCATTTCCTTCTTACCATTCTGGCCACTTTTTTTGTTTTTATTTATCTATCTATCTATTTATTTATTTATTTTTAAACATCTTTATTGGAGTATAATTGCTTTACAATGGTGTGTTAGTTTCTGCTTTATAACAAAGTGAATCAGTTATACCTATACATATATCCCCATATCTCTTCCCTCTTGCCTCTCCCTCCCTCCCACCCTCCCTATCCTACCCCTTTAGGTGGTCACAAAGCACTGAGCTGATCTCCCTGTGCTATGCGGCTGCTTCCCACTAGCTATCTATTTTACATTTGGTAGTGTATATATGTTCATGCCACTCTCTCACTTTGTCCCAGCTTCCCCTTCCCCTTCCGCATATCCTCAAGTCCATTCTCTAGTAGGTCTGCGTCTCTATTCCCATCTTGCCCTTAGGTACTTCATGACCATTTTTTTTTTTTTTTTTTTTAGATTCCATATATATGTGTTAGCATATGGTATTTGTTTTTCTCTTTCTGACTTACTTCACTCTGTATGACAGACTCTAGGTCCACCCACTTCACTACAAATAACTCAACTATGCTCAACATCATTAATCATTAGAGTAATGCAAATCAAAACTACAATGAGATATCATCTCACACCGGTCAGAATGGCCATCATCAAAAAATCTACAAACAATACATGCTGGAGAGGGTGTGGAGAAAAGGGAACCCTCTTGCACTGTTGGTGGAAATGTAAATTGATACAGCCATTATGGAGAACAGTATGGAGGTTCCTTAAAAAACTAAAAATAGAACTACCATACGACTCAGAAATCCCACTATTGGGCATATACCCTGAGAAAACCATAATTCAAAAAGAGTCATGTAGCACAATGTTCACTGCAGCTCTATTTACACCAGGACATAGAAGCAACCTAAGTGTCCATCAACAGATGACTGGCCACTTTTTAAAGAACTGTTTCTTTCACAGATTCTTCCATATCACTTAACCTTTTAGCTTTATTTTGTTTTTGCTTTGTTCTGTTTTTTTAAATTCAGCCCTCAGCCCAATCATCATTACTTAAATTTCACAGAAAATCTAATTCATATGCCTAAGTATTTTCTGGAAACTTATGCTTGGATATCCTACAGGCAACTAAAACTCAAAATGGTGAAGGAGTTTGGAATGCACTACCTCAAAATATGTTGATTTGGCATAATGACTATTTTGCGTTGAATGCACTTGAAAAGCAGATGTAAGAAAGACACTCTGAACTTCCCTCTTTTCCTTACAAGTAGATTAAATTCCAAGGTAAAAGATGCCTTCTCTATACCAGAAGGAAAGAAACATTTTCATCACCAAGGATGGGAAGTCAAGACCAAGAAATGTCTGTACAAACAAACCTTATTAAAATAAGTTTTATCCTCCTAGTCCCTTCTCCATTGATTAACTACCCCAGCCCAAGCCCCTTTGCTTTGTCACGTTTTCACAAATTCCTACTCTTTGTCCAACTCAATGTAAGCATTCAACTCTCCTTCTCTGGATCTTTGTATTTCTGGTGAAGGTCCGCATGTATATGTTAAAAAAAAAAATTAAAACGTGTATGGTTTTGGGACTTCCCTGGTGCTGCAGTGGTTAAGAATCCACCTGTCAATGCAGGGGACATGGTTTCAAGCCCTGGTCCAGGAAGATCCCACATGCCACAGAGCAACTAAGCCTGTGTGCCACAACTACTGAGCCTGCGTGCTACAACTACTGAAGCCTGCGTGCCTAGAGCCCATGCTCTGCAACGAGAAGCCACTGCAATGAGAAGCCTGTACACTGCAACGAAGAGCAGCCCCCACTCACTACAACTAGAGAAAGCCCACATGCAGCAGTGAAGACCCAAGGCAGCCAAAAATAAAATAATTAATTAAAAAAAAACTTGTATGGTTTTCTCCTGTTAATCTGTGTTATGTCAGTTTAATCTTAAGTACTAAGAGAGTAAAGAAAAAGACTTTCCTCCCCTACACTGACTAAACTTAATTCTCCATTTTTCCCTCTTGAAACTGGCTCTTTATCCTTTAATTCTTGTCTTGGTACATGGCACCTCTATCACCCATAAAGTCAACTTTGATTCCTCCCTTTTTATTTATCCTTCACCCTGAATCAGACATCATGTCCAGCCCTTTCACACTGTGCCACTGCCACTTCCTTGCTGTAGATAGGCCTTACAATTTCTTACCAGGATTAGTACTATAGCTTCTGATCAGTCTTTAACTTCTTTCTTACCATACCCTTCTCCCCCACCACATAAAGTGATCATTAAAACCAAAATACAGGGCTTCTCTGGTGGCGCAGTGGTTGAGAGTCCGCCTGCCAATGCAGGGGACACGGGTTCGTGCCCTGGTCCGGGAGGATCCCACATGCCGTGGAGCGGCTGGGCCCGTGAGCCATGGCCGCTGAGCCTGCGCGTCCGGAGCCTGTGCTCCGCAACGGGAGAGGCTCGCGTACCGCAAGAACAAAAAACAAACAAACAAACAAAAAAAAACACCAAAATACAGTCATCACTTCCTCAGCTTAAAATCTGTAATGCTCTTGTCTCATGCACAAATTCTTCCAGGTTAAAATTTCTAAGTTTGGAGTCAACCTGATATAACCCTTTCCCACTCTTCCCATATCATATCTCTTCCCTGTTTATATGTTACCTATGAATCTTTCACATACAGCTAATCTTTAATTTTCACAGATTCCATATTTGAGAATCTGACTACTTGCTATAATTTATTTGTAACCCCAAAATCAATACTCACGGATCTTTCACAGTCATTCATGTATATTTGAGTTCCCGAATGTACAAGTTCCCTGTGAAGGTCAAAAAGGTGATGTTCTGCCTTGTTTCAGCTCTATTACTGTAAAAATATTTTCCCTTCGCCATCGCTTTAGTGCTATGTTTTCTGCATTTTTGTGCCTTATTTGGTGGTGATTTGCTGTTTAAAATGGACACCAAGCATAGTGCTATCTAGTATTCCTAAGTGCAAGTAGGCTATTATGTGCCTTACAGAGAAAATGTGTCTGTAATTCAGAAGTCAAGAGCAAGTTTCATTCAAAAAACAAGTGATAGCTCTGTTGGCTTTGAGTTCAATGCTAATGAATCAACAGTACATGTTAAATAATGTGTCTTTAAACAAAAATACACATAAACAAGGCTACATAATTTTAACTTGTATCCATAAATAGCATTGTTATTTTTAAACATATTAGAGATAAAACAAGAAGTTATGTTAATGTTATAAATTAAGATTTCAGCACAAAAGAAAAGAGATACAGTATAAAATCACATGAGTTATGAAAAATATCTATAGTCTTATAAGTGATTTTGGAATATCAGAAAGATTTAATAGTTAATTTTTATCTTTCTAAAACAAATAACTATTCTCAAGCTCCATTCATTGAATAAGCATAGAAAAATAACAACCTAGTCTACAAATGATGACATTCAGCACTAATTAGCACCACTAACACCCAGATTTGGGTCTTTATGTACGATGTCCCACTAAAAGGAACCAGGACTCTTGAAGAAATGGTTGGTTACAGGTCTGGGGCAAGAAAAGTACAAGATGGTTCAGAAGCATCTTGTGCCAGAAACAAAGGAAGCTATCCAGTATCACCGGAATCCAGTAAAATTCCAAATAAAACTAACTAAACAAAACTAGGGAACCACTGAAAGTGTTCCCACTGGCCTAACATGTAGAAGAGCTATAGTATCAAAGAAAATAATAACTGCAATGATTGAAACCGCACGTTATTTTAAAGTCCATGAGTATATTTAAAAAGAAAAAACCTTACTTGTTATCTTTACCTTTGGTGATTGCTAGGAGACAAACTCTTCATTCTACACCAGGGGTTGGCAAACTTCCTGTAAAAGACCACATAACAAATATTTGAGAATTTGGGGTCCATATCCAGTCTCTGTTTCTTCTTCCCCTTCTCCTCCTTCTCTTCCTCCTCCTTCTTCTTCAACAAGGCTACATAATGTATCTGTTGCATATTCTTATTTTTATTAATACCCAGTGAAAAATGTAAAAGACAATCTTAGCTTAAGGGCCATACAAAAAGAGGCACGGGCCATATACAGTACATAGGCTATAGTTAGCCAACACAACTTCTAATATAGGTCAAGGTAAATATGACAAATTTAGTCCAGATTTCTTGTAGAAACTGTACTTTACAGTAATCAAGTAACTGATGAGGAAAATTTCTTTATAGAAGTCCAGCTAATGAGACTAATGATATCAGAAATAATGATAGAATTTTTAAAAGCCATATTTAGTATACTGTAAAGAAATAATAGATCTAAGCAATGATCATTACACTAAAACAGAATTAGGTAAATAGATGAATTAGGTTAGCGTCACTTTAATCCACTGGTTCCCAAACTTTGTCACGTATTAGCATCACCTGGGGAATTTTAAAAACTACTGAGGCCTTACTCTCAGCCCTGGATATTCAGATTTAATTGGTATGGTTTGCACCTGGGTCTCAAATAGTATCACAACTCCTCTGATCAATCTTCACATCATTAAAAGTGGAACAACCTGATATTATGTGCTTCCTGATGAGATGTAACAGGAAGTGCACAGCATTACCAAAATACGTAGCGCTGCCACATATGCATTACACACAAAAAAGACATCTAAGAAGATGTGCTGTTTTAATATCACTGCCCATTTTATATTCCACCACTTGAAGTAAGCTTCATTAACTACCATAGGTCTAAAAAGGCTATTTAAAAGCAGTGGTCATTATAAGATGAGAAAGTTTTTCTTTTCTATCCATTGACTTCATTCAAATTTTAAGTGGACAACAAATCTATAATTCAGTAAGACTAAATTTTTCTAATCTCATTATATGTTGCTCACATCTAAAATTTTCTTGTAATAAGTGTTTCTGATATATTTAAATTGATCTATCTGTATGATTTTTAAAAACTGATCAAAGTCCATATTTTCTTTTAGAAGAATCTCTCTACCTACATCTAATCCTTTTCAAACCAGGTATTATTTTAGTTTTAACTGTACTTAAATACAATCTGATCAAAAAATTCAATTTGAACTTACAGGAAAATTTACAATTTTGTATCTACAAAAGGATTCCTGTATAAAATAAGCTTTTTTTATTGAGAATATCTTATGAATCATGCAATCTTTATCTTTTGAGATTTAGTCTTTCCAAATAAAATATTGCATAATGAAATGGTCACTCATGCTGCTCTTTCGTTACTGGTTGTTCCCTGATTTTGAAAGTAAACTTGTTATTTTGGGAGTAAGTTGTGGGTAAGGAAATAATTGCTGTGCTTCCTTGTTTTTTTCCTATATGTTTAATTTACTTTAGCTTTTATTAATTTTAATGGCTAAATTAAATATCTTTGACAAAATGTTTATTCACACTTAAAATGATAGTTTCATCTGTATGTTTGGAAGGGAACGCAAAAATAAAAAATTCTGGGGAATTATATAATAGTAAGGGGTCAGGGGTATGGGTTGGGAGAGATACTTTTCTAATTGTCTAGTATGGGCTATTTTCCTTCATTTTACTGAGAACTGAGCGGATCCTTTCAATCAATTTCACTCAGGTGTGTTTCTTTCAGTATTTCCTCCCCTAGATTGTTTCTGGACTTGTGAAATTTCTTGATTTATCCTCTATTTTCCTCTCCCAAATTTTCTCAGATATACTGCATGTCTTTGTCTCTTTAAGTTTATGAGGATTACTTGATTTTATCTTGTATATCACAACTTGATTCATTTTATTATATAATTCGTTATTATTTCCTCTTATTTTAATTTCATTCATACTTTTAATTTCCAGTAATATTTCTGTTTATTTGAAGCACTATTTTTCAGTAGCCTTTTTCTGTTTAAGGGATGTCACATGAATATTAAGAGCCCAATTTATCAAATAATCTGTGTTCAACTCCAAACTCTAAAATGTATGTGTTTGACCTTGTGAAAAATAAGGATAAAAATAGTTCCCAGATCTATGATTTTTAGATCTTTATGATCTATGAGGGTTACATATATTCATACTTACAAATCACTTAACACTGTGGCCAGCACATATTAAGCCCTCAATTAATATTAACTATTATTTTAATTATTTGTCTGTGGTTATACTAATTAAAAACTTGAAACAAGTGTGTTTTCTTTTCCTTGAATTATTATTTTTTCCAGGTTGATTTCTTTGCCTTGGTCCCTTCCATTCAGGCTTTTTCTTCTCTTTATCTGATGATCCATGGTAGCTTGTTCATGTTTGAAAATGAAGGGTTAGGTTAATTACCTAAGTAGCTGGTGTGCTTTTCTTCTGCCTTGATTTAGGTAAATTTCTCCAAAGAACCTGTTTTTAAATGGAGCACAGCTGAGGGCTCTCATCCTTACTTACTGTCGATGAGGATTCAACGGGATGTGAGTCTGCAGCGAGCCGAAAGGCAAGAGTCTCCACCCTTAACAGAACAGGAAGAGATCTGCACTTGGCATTTGGGGACTTCAGTGTATTTCACTCTCAGGTAAGTTTGTCTTTGCTTTTATCCAGCCTTATGTGTGGTAGTCTAGACTCCAGAGCTACTTTAAGGTCTACTTTGCAAATTTGTTGCTTTGCAACTCCCATATTTGTATAACTCCCTTGGCAGATGACTCATTTTGCTTCCAGAGAAATTCTTGGTTTGCAGGCTGAGGGCAAAACCCACTGGGCTCATCTGATTCAGCTCTTCAGAATGAAGTTCCCTTTCTAAACTCTGATGATTAGCCTAAGGCCTACTCAAAATTTTAAGTTTATTGACTCCCAACTTGAAGCTTCTTAAGGGCCCTGATGCTCTTAGTTTAGGTTTTGAGCTGCAATACTCTTTCTTCCATTTCTCCTGTAATTCAATTCCATTTGTTTTACATCTTCAAGCATTTTCTCATGATTTCCAGATTGCTTAGGGTTCCTTTTTATGTTTTCTAAAACCATTATATTATAGTCCATTTCATATATGTATTTTGGTCTTATACAGTTAACCTTTGGATAGATGGAATATGCTGAATTTGTATGCTGAGTTTGACACTGCAGTCAAGTCCTAACTAACAATGTATAATAGACCTCTGTGTTTCTTTACCTTTCTTATTTTTTGCTAGCTTCCTTGTCATACTTTTCATTGCTTTCTTTAATCCTTCTACTCAAACCTATTCTCCTCAATCTCTACAAGCTCCCCTCCTGCTTTTCTTTAAGAAATTGATATGCACAATCACAGACAACTCAACTTCACTCCCATCCTACAGGCCAATTTATCTACATTACCCTATTGTAATATTTTCTCTCTATCCTCAGTACTTGAGGGGCCTTCCCCATAGAGGCCAATTCCTGCTTCTGAGCTCTTGGTTCCACCTCCTTTCTTGTAAAGAAGCACGCAACAATGCTGATCTGCTCTCTTCTCTATCAGCTCCATTGTTCAAGTTCCTTCTGTTCTAAATAACTTTCTCTCTACTCTTCAGTTCTAAGTACTGTTTGTTCATTCATTCTCTCCCTCTCTCTCTCTCTTCCCTTCTCTCATCCTCTCTCCCTTTTTAGAGGAATTCTTTTGAGTGAAACCTAGCAGTCATCCTTCCCATTCATCATTTTGACAATCTTTCTACTGATTGTCTTATATATATTTTTAATCATATTTTCCCATTCTCCATTGTGGCGTGGTCTTACTAGGACTTCTTAAATAGTGGCTTTTTAAAAAAGTTCTTCTTTGTTCTACCTTATTTATACCTAAGATACTAACAACCTTATGCTGTTTTCTCTGCCAGATATTTGCTTCTTGACCTGATCTCTATTCTAACCTTTAGGGAAAAAAAAAAATATATATATATATATATAACCTAGTGAATAACCACTTGGATGTCTCATGTGTAACCCAAACTCAAATAATCGTTCACTACTCTCTCCTTCCTCTCAACCAACGTCTCAGTATTCTTCCTGCATTTCCCATATTACTTAATGACACCTTCATCGATATAACACCCAACATAGGGACTTGGGGAGCCAGTCGGGCTACATCTTAATCCTACTAGCCATATCTACCTTTTCATCACTTACATATGATTTAAAAAGTGGTCCCCTTTTGTTCCATTTGTATTTATATTGATTTAGCTTGGATCCTTACTACTTATCACCTGAGTAACTGCAACAGAGTCCCATGTGATTCATGCATGGATTTTACCCCCCCAAACTTTGCAACACATTCAAATCAATGAGTCTAAAACACAAATCTGATTAT
The DNA here is from genome assembly GCF_964165515.1 of Mesoplodon bidens. Taxonomy (NCBI): domain Eukaryota; kingdom Metazoa; phylum Chordata; class Mammalia; order Artiodactyla; family Ziphiidae; genus Mesoplodon; species Mesoplodon bidens. Next base: position 4,466,483 of record NC_138166.1, read on the forward strand.
ATCATCCCTTTAAAAAAATCATCACTTAACAAGGTCATTGTGATCTTCTATTAAAGGCTCATCATCTGTCATGAACTCCTTCACACTTCACTCATTGTTTGAACTGATTTTTCTTTTTTATACACATAAATACATACACACACACACACACACAGATGGAGGAGATAGAGGAGAGAAGGTACTATATCATTTCATACTTCTGCTCCTTTGTTCATACTGTTTCCTCTCCCTAGAAGGGACTTCCTTTCATTTCTAGTTTGGTTAGAACATATAATACATTAAGACTCAGCTCGTGTATCACTTCCTCAAGGAGGAGTTTTCTGATTTTTTTTCTTTTTTAGACTTAATTAAATACATCTTCCTCACCTAAATTACTATAGTAGATTTAAATTATTTTTGTCTCATTTCCCCATGAAACTGTAATTCCCTTTGGGTAGGGATGGTATCATATTCATCTTACTTTCCTTAAGTTCTTGGTTCAGTAGTGAGGTAGGTGGTGGGCCCTTAACAGGGGTAGGCATTTTGAATTGAACAAATATATGTACTATATATCGCCTTGGGAAAAATACATAGTTGAAGTGTTTTAAGGCTTAGATTTAAAAAACATGGTATGATAAATGGAATAATCTTTATACTTATTAGTTTTTCTTTCTTTGATTATGGATATTTTAATAATAGTATATTATTTGTCTCACAGGTAGTGATACTGTAATATTAAAAATAAAGTGAAATTGGAGTCTGCTAAACATTATTTATCAACCTATATATTTAAATACACTACTTTCCAAAGATAAAATTAATAAATGTTTTCACATTAAAAATTTGACATGGGGAGCAAATTTAACATAATATAAACTATTAATAATCATTTTGATAGAAATCAATTGGTTTGAGGGTTTACCTACCACATAGATATTACCTCAGATGACTTTGTTATTCTCCTCTTACTTGAAATTCTGTGAAATGGAGTACAATATCTGGTGTTTTCTTTCGTTTTGATTTCCGTTTTTATATTTTTCTAAATCAATGAATTAACTATTTTTAATAAATGGCTGCTTCAACTAAGGTATTTTTAAAATCTGGACTCTGTGACATTCCACAAAGTTAAACACTATAATTATCCAGTTGAAAGATTATCTCTTGAAATGCATAAAGACATAAATCCTTCTATCTATTTGCAGTGTTCCATTTGTGGATCTCTTCATAATCTGGACTACATCTCCCCACCATGACCCCATGGCCTGATAGACACCAGAGAGCTAGACCATCATCTTGCTAGATTGACATGTATATTAGGAGAAGAGACACTCTTTAATCTATAACCCTACAGTATATCATATTTCCATTTATACTGTGTCACTACATTTTATTGACGCTTCCTGATTTGTTCAAGTAAGTTATGCTCTCATGCCAAAAATGACTGCACTGTCTCTGTTTTTACTGGTTTACCATTTTCTCTAGGGAACTAAGAGGCATACTTTTGAGATTGCTGTTAAGTGAAAGTTAATACTGGATCCTGAGCGAAAAAGTTAAAAGTTTGAAAAAAAAAGAAAGAAAAAAGAAAAGCTTGCTTTCCTATTTTTATTTTCTACCTCTAGTTCTTTAACCTGACTGTTCAAGTTCCTACAAATTAAAAATGAAATATGTTATATGACCTTTATAAGTGTGTCCAAATCAGGAGATTCAAGTGAAGAGTCACTTACATCCAGAGAGAATTAGTTCATCCAAAGGATAAATTTGCTGAAACGTGATTATATGGAATTAGACAGGATTTTGGCTAAGGAAATGTCTTCTTGAATACGAGTTTTCACATATTTTAGTCTATGGATCATTTTAGGGACACCAAAGATCCCCAGAATGGGCTGACTTATTGAATATTGTTTTCTTCAAGCAGAGTCAAGCTGGTTTCTACTTCTCTAAGCCTGTAATTCTAGTGACTACAGAATAACAACTCTGCTATGATTAGAGATTTACCATCTTTAAATCACTTCTGGTGACTGTGATACATCTATGATGAATTAGAAGGCCACCAACCTTGGCAATAGACAGACTTGTATTTGCCCTCTGATTATATCATTGATTGTTATATGAAAGCCTCTTTTTGTTGTTGTTGTTGTTGTTTTGTAGTACGCGGGCCTCTCACTGGTGTCCTCTCCCATTGCGGAGCACAGGCTCTGGACACGCAGGCTCAGCGGCCATGGCTCACGGGCCCAGCCGCTCCGCGGCACGTGGGATCTTCCCGGACCGGGGCACGAACCCGTGTCCCCTGCATCGGCAGGCAGACTCTCAACCACTGTGCCACCAGGGAAGCCCCATGAAAGCTTCTTTGATGTTAAATTGCAAAAGGAAAAAAAAAATCACCTATTTCACAGTGTTATTGACAGCATTAATGTAAAAATCAACAGTTACTGTACATAGTAGGAGATAACAAATACTTGTTCTCCATTCCCTGTAACGCTTCATCTTTCTTTTTTCTCCAAAACCTCAGCTCCTTCTCCTTGACATCTTTGGACTAGGACCTGAAAAACAAGGAAGATATTTTTCTGTTTCTTTGGTAATCTTTGTGTTGAAATAATATCTTCACTGCTAGTAATCATCTTGAGTGAGTTTTGTCCAACAAGTCTGAAACTGAATTTCAAGAAACAAAATAAAACCTTTTGATTGCCTTATTTTATTAATTCAGATAACAGAACAGTTAAAGGACAGCCAAATAATTACCTCATTAAAAATCATGAGAGCTTTAGTAGTACTTTTTAATCTCCACCTCTGATTAAATATGGAACAGAGGAGTAATGAAGAGAAAATAAAGTTGATGTTTCTAAACTTAAAAGTAAAGATTCCCTTCCTTTCCTGAGAATGGTAATTAAGAATTTAAAAATATATAATTTTAAAATGGATGATATTTTACTGGAAAAAGACCTAGAAAGTCCTCCCCTAGCACATAAAATCATCACTGTCAATTAAATATTTTTATACTTTAATAAACTTTATTAAAATACAATATACATACAGAAAAGTGTATATTTCATAAGTGTACAGAGCAGATTATAACAAAATAAACACATATATATCCATCAATGTGTTAAAATTAAAATATATATTTATTAATTTAATATAGCAATAATAAAATCATTAAATGTAACATAAATATTGAATTTTATGTAAAATAACTATATTTTCCCAAACAAAATGTAAGAAGTATCATTATTTACATTTTTCAAATTTCTTTAATATGTGTATTAATAGAAGAAAGTTGGATTTTTATATCAGTCTCTGCACTTTTTGCTACATGTTGTTCAGCTGAATATTTTGAAGGACATGTAATTTCATGCAAATATGTAGTTGGAAAAGAAAGGCTGTTTAAATATATTTTCAGTTAATTGTGCATATATTTAACTTTGACAGTACAGAAAATCTCTACAAGTGGTAATTTCTTTTTTTTTTTTTTTTCGGTACGCAGGCCTCTCACTGCTGTGGCCACTCCCGCTGCAAAGCACAGGCTCCGGACGCGCAGGCCCAGCGGCCATGGCTCATGGGCCCAGCCGCTCCGTGGCATGCGGGATCCTCCCAGACCGGGGCACGAACCTGTATCCCCTGCATCGGCAGGCGGACTCCCAACCACTGTGCCACCAGGGAAGCCCTACAAGTGGTAATTTCTTAAAGGTAAGTTAGAATGTGGAATTGAAACTGTACTAATCCATCGCCCCTCATACCTCTCCAACTTCCACCCCTAGATACAACAAATATCTGATTTATGCTATTTTATATTAATTTTACCTGTTTGGGGACTTCATATAAGTGGAATCAGACTCTGAATGCTTGTGAGAGAACAGGAGTGAAAATGGCAAATAACATCTTAGCATTATTATGAAAACAGTTTTGCCTTTGTAGACCACCTGCAAGGGCCTCAGGGACCATTAGGGTTTCCGCAACCACCCTCTGAGAACAACTATGATGTACAATATTTCATTATGTGAATACACATAATTCTAAAATCTTTTCTATTAATTAGTAAATATTTAGGTTGTTTATTGAAAAGATTATCCTTTCCCCTACTGTTCTTTTGTCTACTTTTGTTTTATTTGCATCTATTTCTGGGTTCTAGTCAATATAATACTGTGTTGCCTTAGCTATCTAATACTATAACAAGATAACAGAACCTTACTTATTATGGTTTTATAATAATATTAGATATGGTGTAGACTAAATCCTCCAATTTTTTCCTTCAATATTTTCTTCTTTATTTTTGGCTTTTTGCAATTCAACATTAAGTTTTGAATCTAAAATATCCCTGTGATTTGTTGTTTTCTCTATGGACTCTTACAAAACATTGGTTAGATTCATTCCTAGGTATCTTATGTTCTTTGACATTATAGTTAATAGGACTTTAAAATATTTTCAGCCTCTGATTGTGCTGGTTTATGGAAATACAATGAATATTTCTATCATGTGAACTTGTTAAATTTACTTGTTTATTTTAATAATTAAGTACAGATTGTTTATCTCATGCAAATTCATGTCGTCTGAAATGACAATTGTATTTCTTCTTTTCCATTATTTCTTTTACTTGTTGTATTGCATTGGCTAGAAATAACCTCAAGTAAAATGTTAAATAGAAGTAATGATATTATATAGTACTGCCTCATTCCCAAACTCAAGGAGAAATGTTTCATTGTTAATAACTTATCAAGGAATTGATTAATTAACTTAATTTTATCATTAAGTGTGTGTTTGCTGTAGAGTTTTGTAAGAAAGTTCCTTTATTTTCCTGTTTTACAAAGATTATTATGTAATGAATGTGAATATTATCAAATTCCTTTCCTGCACCTAAAATACTAGTTTCATTTTTGTATCCTTGTGATATAGTAAATTGTATTAATGAACTTTTAAAAGAAATTTGCATTCCTAGGATAAATCCAACTCGGTTGTGATTTTACATGCATACATGCGCACACGCGTGCACTCACACACCATGAATTTGAATTGCCAATGTTGCATTTAGAATTTTAAAATCTATATTTGTGAGAGAGTTTAGCTTGGAACTTGCCTTTCTTACTTTGTCTGGTTTTGGTATCAAGACACTGTAGTCTTAAACCAAGTTATTAAGTGTCACTTTTATTTTTGTGTGAGTGTGTGTAACTTAGAATTATTTTGTTGGAGGTGGAAGGGTGGATTAATTTCTTATTCAACATCTTTATTATCTTTTTTGTTTATTCATTAAGGTAAATATATACATAATAAAATGTCTATATCTTCAGTGTTAAGTTCCTTGAGTTTTAGTAACATTATATATCCAACTTTATATTCCTTTGTGTCCTTTCCTAGTAACTCCTTATTTCTTATTTCTGTCTCCTTAGATTAACTTCACCTGTTCTTGGACTTCATGTAAGTGGAATAATATAGAATATATTCTTTTGCATTTGCCTTCTTTCTTTCAATGTAATGTTATTGAAATGCATCCATGTTATTGCATATATGAGTAGTTTATTCCTTTTTATCACATAATCTTATTCTGCTATATGAGTATATCACAATTTATCCATTATCTGCTAATGGACATTTGGATTCTGTCCAGTTTATGGCTATAATGAATAAGACCATTATGTACATTTTTGTGAAGGTCTTTGTGTGGACATGTTTTTTTGGGTAAATACCTAGGAAAGGATTGTTGGGTCATTGATAAATGTGTGTTTAACTTTATAGGACACTTGAAATCAGGTTTTCAAAGGTGTTGTATCATATTTTACTCCCACACAATGTATGCATACTCCAGCTGCTTTACATCTTCCAACATTTGGTAATGTCAGGTTTTGTTTTGTTATGTTTGGCTTTCAAATGTGTTAAATGAAATCTCATTGTGGTTTTAATTTGCATTTACCTGATGCCTAATTTTGTTAGCATACTATTATGAATTTTTGGCCAATCAAAAATCTTTTGCAAACTGTCTGTTCAAGACTTCTATCCATTTCTAGTTGTGTTGCTTGTCTTTGTTTTTTTATTACTGACTATTAGAAATATTTTTGATGTATTATCCTTAAAAGTCCTTTGAAAGATGTATGTATAATGAACACTTTCTAATGACCTATAGCTTGTCCATTAATTTCTTAATGGTATATTTTGATGAATAGAAATTTGTAATTTTGATGAAGTTCATTTAAATTTTTTCATTGTTGAATTTTTTTAACCTGTAAAAAAAAATTGCCTGCCTAAAAATTCATGAAGTTATTCTCCTGTGTTTCCTTTTAGAAGTTTCATGGATATATATTTTTAGTTTAGAAGTGTATTTTGAAAGTACAATAATTCCATTTTACTGTAGTGTCCATTATTCTTATTGAGAAGTTACTGATTAGACTCTTTGTTCCTTCTTTGATGCTAATATGTATTTTTTTTCTGATTGCCTCAAATTTATGTATTTCATTTTAAGCTAATGCATATGAATTGTATGTAATGAAAGCAGATGTGATTTTCTTTATTATTTATCTTACTTGGGTTGATGTAGTACAGTTTCAATCTGTGGCTTGTTATCTTTTTTCTTCTTTGGAAAATTCTTGGCCATTTATCTCTTCAAGTGCTGTTTCTTCCCAATTCTATCCTTTCTCCTCCTTTGTAAAACCAATTACACATATATTATCCTTTTAAAAAACTCCCTTCCATATGTTTTATTTTTTTTTTGCATGTAATTTCCATGCTCACATCCGTTTATAACTGTAGGATGGATATATTCTTCTACTTTATCTTCCAGTTTGTTAAGTCTCTCTTTCACCTTATATAATCTCATCTATTAATTTCTTAGATTCAGTTATTTCATTTTTTCAATTTTTAATTTTGCTGTGAGTTCATTTTTTATGTTTCCTATTTTGTGATGATATCTTCTATTTAGCAAAATTGTTCAAATTTGGTCTTTAGTCCTTGTGAAATCTGACTCCTGTGATGTAGATCAAGAGTCCTATCTGAAAACCTGTTGGATTTATTAGTATCCTCTTCTTTAGGTGTTCCTAATTCTACTGAAAGAACTGCTTAGCTACTCAGCTTCTCACTTTTACCTTTCAGAATAAAAATTTGTCTTAAGAAGAGGGAAAGAATTCTTAACTTATTCTTACTTTCTCTTCTTTGGTATTTGGCCTTGAAATTCTAGTTCTCCAATGACTCAATCAGATATTTCAATTATAAGATAGGTGTGAAACACCCAGGTACTTTTGTCCAAAATTTATATTTTAAATTTCTCATTTTTTCAATTGTCAATATAATATAAAAGAACTGAAATGGTTGAATAAGTTAGAGAGTGTGAGGAAAGAAAATATATTTCAATTAATTAGAAAAATTAATTAAGATAAAAGGCAATATGTTTTGCAATCTTTGAATTTTTAAGTTAATTTGCTTTCTGATAAATTTACCAGTCTATAAAACTTATAACCTATCTAATTATATTTCAGTTGCCTTTAATCTAGATATTCACATTTTGATCAATTTAGTACTAGAAAATATATTTCATAACCCATTGAAACCAAATATATACTAAATAAATACCCATCTTAAAATGGATATTTATATAAGAAATCTATATTGGAGTTTAAAAAAATAAATATATGAAGCAAATAAATACAGAATAAATATATAGATCCTTTAAAATATTTATTCCATATCAGAAACATAAAAGTCATTATTATTTTCTTATTATTTATATATTATTATGGTATAATAATATAAGTGTTAGAACATGGTCCCACATTTTTTGATATTTCCCCTATGGAGAGGTGGATTCTAACTTTTCTTGGTGTGTCTGTCTATGCTTGTGACTACTTCATCCACAAGAATATAACAGAAGTTAACTCTATGTGACTTTCCAAGTTAGGTAATAAAAGACTAAATGGTTTTCACCTTTTGCTGGAACACTCACTCTTAGAAGCATGTCATCACATAAGAAGTCTAACTACACTAAAAATTCCATGAAATGAGTAAGCCAAACCAAATGAAGAAGGCTGTGTAGCTGTTTTGTTCCATAATTTCAAATCAGCCTATGCATTGAGTCCTTTCAGCCCAGGTGCCAGACATACGAGTGAAGAAGCCTCCAGATCATTCCAATCTCATCATTTGAGTTACTCCCAGTTGTTCTGGCCTTTCCAGCTGAGATTTGAAATATTGTGATTCAGAGGCAAGCTATCCTCACCCTGCTCTGTTTTAAATCTTGACCCATAATACCATAAGCAAAATAAAATGATTGTGTTTTGTTATTAAGATTTGGTGACTTGTTATTTTAAAAAGTAGAAAACCAGAACATAATTCGGGAGTGGAACCAAAAATCTGGGGAGTTTCATAAAAAAATCTATGACATTCTGGTTTGGGGACCAAATATATGAAAGCCTGCCAGTCCTTGAAGAGCTTGTTTATGCAAGATTGAAAGAAACTGAGGAAAATGTTACTGGAAGCTCTAGAAAAATGAATTTTTATCTTTGACAGTCTTTCTAGCCTGCAAAAGGATCTCAAAGTAAGAAAGACCTCAGGAAAAAGATCATATCTGGAATGCTGCCCGAAAAACATGGCCTCAGGGTGTAAATGAAGGCAAAGTTTGAGAGAAAAATTCTTTGTTGAGGTCTCAGAGGGATTTAAAGTGCTTTCTCATAGATATTTCAGAAACACATAAGGTTTTCTAAGGATCTTATGCTTAGGCCTTGCAGATACTGTTAGATAGTAAGAGTTGTAAGACTCTTTAGGGCTTTTCATACAGCAGTCTCAAAGTTGTGGAACCTAAAGTAGTGAAAGGCTTAAGTGGAAGATATTTGTAGTGATGACTTTTGTCTAAGGAATTGAATTACAAATTATGCATTAAAGAGATAATGTTTTTAAAGGAATCATACCAGTCTCCACTGAAGGGGATAAATACGATACAAAAGAAAAAGTGTTCTTTATATGTTTACACTACTGTGAGCAATAAACTCAAATGTGAACATGAACAAAGTAGAGCCACACGGTGCAGAGAATTATTTTCAGGAAAGAAGACTAAGCCCTAATTAAGTAACTGGCTTGTGGGGGTGCCTGGTTTATAAAACTGCTATGGACAAATAACTGTTGTATACCTTCTCTTTTCCTCTATTTTTTTGAGATATAATTTATGTATAACATTATATTAGTTTCAAATGTAAAAAATAATTATTTGATGTGTATATATTACAAAATGATCAACACAATAAGTCTAGTTAACATTCATCATCAAACATTGTTACATTTTTTTTTCTTGTGATGATAACTTTTAAGATCTACTTTAAGATTTAGTTTTGAAAATAATGTCTGTTGAGGTGATTTTATTATGGTCAATTTTATGTGTCAGCTTAGGGATGCCCACATAGCTAGTAAAACATTATTTTTGAGTGTGTCTGTGAGGGTGTCTCTGGAAGACATTAGCATCCAAATTAGTAGACTGAGTAAAGAAAGTGCCTTCACCAAAGCCCTGGGGGCTGATCTAATCTGTTGAGGGTCTGCATAGAACAGAAAGATGGAGGAAGGATTTTAGCTGAGATATCCATCTCCCCCTACCTTTGGACATCAATACTCCTGGTTCTTGGGCTTTTGGACTCAGACCAGGACTTTCCACTATTGGCCCCACAATTCTCTGACATTCAGACTTGTACTGGATTACAGGCATACCTCAGAAATATTGCAGGTTTGATTCAAGACCACTGCAATAAAGCGAATGTGGCAACAAAGCAAGTCACACAGATTTTCTGGTTTCCCAGTGCATATAAAAGTTACTTTCCACTATAATGTATTCTATTAAGTGTGCAAGAACATTATGTCTAACAAATAATGAATATACCTTAATTTAAAAATAATGCTGTTGGAAAAATGGTGCTAATAGACTTGCTTGATGGAGGGTTGCCACAAACTTTAATTTATAAAAAAACGTAATACTTGCAAAGCACAGTAAAGCAAAGTACAATAAAAAGAGGTATGTCTGGGCTGCCCTGGTGGCGCTGTGTTTGAGAGTCCGCCTGCCGATGCAGGGGACACGGGTTCGTGCCCCGGTCTGGGAAGATCCCACATGCTGCGGAGCGGCTGGGCCCTTGAGCCATGGCCGCTGAGCCTGCGTGTCCGGAGCCTGTGCTCCACAACAGGAGAGGCCACAACAGTGAGAGGCCTGCGTACCAAAAAAAAAAAAAAAAAAGAGGTATGTCTGCCCACCACTGGCTTTTCTGGTTCTCTAGTTTACAGGTGGCAGATTGTGGGACTCCTCAGCTTCCATAACTGTATGAGCCAATTACAAAGTCGATATACATAGATCGCCTATTGGTTCTGTTTCTCTGGAGAACCCTGGCTAATACACCTATGCTGTCTCACCAAAGAATATTGGATGTGGTAGTAATGATAGGAGGCAGGGGCTGATCAAGATGAACTGTAACTAAAGAATTACAACTTAGGAACTTCATCTGTATTTGGATCTGATTTAAATGATGGCATTCATGACCATGGTCTTGATCTTATATGGCCATTGGATAAAATTTTTGGAAGATCTTGGAAGGAATTTAGTGCATTTGCTTATGGGAGGTATATAAATAATTTATGGTAAGAGGCATACGGGCATAAGTTTAAAAGAAGAGAGCAAATTCTTTGATATTTCTTGATAAGGAAATTGAATCTTGAATGGGCTATGACTGTTTTAGCCAATAGAGCATGACAGAAGTAATACTATTGACTTTTGAGGCTGTTATAAAAGATCAGGCACCTTGTTTCTTAGATAACTCACTCTTGGAGTCCTGAGTCACCTGGATTATTTGCATATAGAGAGAATACTACCTGCATTAACTTCTAATTAACCTCCAAGCCTAATGTCAAGATTTTATGATTTTCATATTAAATCAATATATAATTATATATTATCATCTAGCTCTCTATTTGCCTTAAAATTCTAGTAATTATCATATTCCCTATCAGTTGATACAGGTTTATGGCTGGCTAATTCTTACCAATGTAAAAACAAATCAAAAATAGGATGTCATGTACATTAACTTGAGAATATATTTTTAAATGGTTATTATTCTTGTTTCTGGAAGTAGGTAAGAGGCTAAAGTGCTGGTAGATAAGAAAGGAGAATCGTTAAATAAAGGCAAAAAAGAGCCTAGACCAAATATGAATTTCAAGGATATAAGCTCCTGTGGTTTCCATTTAGAGGTAGAGGATACAAGAGAATATATGATGAATATGCCAAGATTACTACTAAATGGCTGATTGTCTTACTAATTTATCCTTATTTTGTCCAAAGTTTAATTTGCCCAGATTTAGGTATAGATAACGCATAAAGTAAGAGTCTATTGTTTATCTACTCAATTAACCTTTTGAGTTTTTGTTTCAACTTCATTTATTTTAGGAACCACTTTATATGTTTTGGTTCGTGGTTCCTGTTACATTGAATTTTAAGTAATTCTTTGTGCTGAAAGTAATAGGGACTTTAATTTTCCATAGATTTCAATGTATTGTGTTAAAGATTTATTAAATGAATTTTAAAAACAAGTGCTTTGACTTTACAGGACCATGCTATTTGTGGACTAACATTGAGTTGCTATAGGAAGTTTTAACTTCCTTAAGGTTACTCAATTTTATTGAATCAAGATCTTCTAAATTGTTTGCTCAGTCTTACTCACCATATAACAGATGTAGAACCTAGCAGTTTCCCATAGGTACATGAGGTCATTTATGAAAGGAAACTATTGTTTACAAATTCATCATTGGAGTCTTTTGGTACCATATATTTCAACACAGCTTTCTAAACTTAGTATAAAGGAAAATGATGTCATGAATTTATTCTTATTGGAAATTCCTAAAATGAAGTTATTTTCATTTTCATGGAGCATGGAAGATTGACTTTCAACATCTGTGTCCTTTGGAGATTATTGTAATGCAGATAATCATTAAAGTACCATTTACCTACACTCTGACTACATTTGTAAGTATAAAGTATCAACTAGATCTTCTTGAATTTCTGATTTAGAAAGGCACAAATACAGTTTTCAGAATAAGTGAGAGTTATATAAATAGATTCAGAAACCCTATAATCTATCCCAATTTATTCTTAAGTGCACATGAAATACAGTAAAGCGAACATTCTAAGACAAATTTAATTCACAGGAGACTAACTTTATAAGTCCCAAAACTATTAAAACAATTATAGCTAAAATAATTTGTTAATAAATACACAATATAAAAAGAGGTAGGGCTTCCCTGGTGGCGCAGTGGTTGAGAGTCTGCCTGCTGATGCAGGGGACATGGGTTCATGCCCCGGTCCAGGAGGATCCCACATGCCGCAGAGCGGCTGGGCCCGTGAGCCACGGCCACTGAGCCTGTGCGTCCGGAGCCTGTGCTCCGCAACGGGAGAGGCCACAACAGTGAGAGGCCCGCGTACCGCAAAAAAAAACGTAAAATGGGATGGGTGTAAATGGGTAGAGCTTTTGTGTGACAGAAGTTAAGTTGTTATTCATGTAAAATAGACCATTGTAACTATAAAATGCTTTTTGTAAGCCTCATGATAATCACCAAACTAAAATCTATAGTAGATTCACAAAAGATAAAGAGAAGGGAATCAAATCATATCATTACAGAAAATCATCAATTCACAAAGGAAGGCACACAAGAGGAAGAAAGAAAAAAAGTATAAAACAATCGGAAAACAATAAGATAGAATTAGTAAGTCTTTAAATATAAATAATTACTCTAAGTGTAAATGGATTGAATTCTCCAATCAAAGGTATAGAGTGCCTGGATGAATAGTACTAAAAATAAAAAGATCCAACTATATTCTACTACAGGAGACTTACTTCAGCCTAAAGACACACATAGCCTCAAAGTGAGGCGATAGAAAAAGATATTCCATGCAATGGAAACAAAAACAGTGCAGGGGGAGCTATACTTACATTAGACAAAATAGACTCTAAACCAAAAATAGTAACAAGAGACAACGGTTATTATATAATGATCAATTTATCAAGAAGATATAATAATCATAAGTGTATATGCACCCAACATCAGAGCACCTAAATTTATTAAGAAAATACTAACAGATCTGAAGGGAGATATTGTCAATACAATAATAGTAGAGGACTTCAGTACTCCACTTTCAACAATGGGTAGATCAACCAGACAGATGATCAATCAACAAAGAGACTTTGGACTTGAACGATACTTTAGACCAAATGGACCTAACAGATATAAATAGAACAGTCCATCCAGCAGCAACAGAATACACATTCTTCTCAAGTTCACGTGGAACATTCTCTAGGATAGATCATATGAGAAGTCATAAAACAAGTCTTAGCAAATTTAAGAAGACTGAAATCACACCAAGTATCTTATCCAACCACAGTGGTATGAAACTAGAAATCAATAACAGAAGGAAAGCTGAAAAATTCACAAATATGTAGACATTAAACAACACACTCCTGGTCAACCAATGGGTCAACGAAGAACTCAAATGGAAATTTAAAAAATCTTTAAACAAATGAAAACGGAAAGGCCAAAAACTGTGGAATGCTGAAAAAGTAGTTCCCCTAGAAGTTTATAGCAACAAATATATACATTAATACAAATAAAGATCTCAAATAAACAAGCTAACTTTACACCTAAAGGAACTAGAAAAATTTTTTGATCTTTTATATAGAATATCCTAAACATGCCACAAAAAAAACCTGTTAGAGCTAATCAATAAATTCAGTAGTTATAGGATAAATAATTGACATACAGAAACCAGCTGCATTTCTATACACAAATGATGAACTATTTGAAAAAAATGAAAAAAATCTCATTCACAATAGTTTAAAAAAATACTTAGGATGATTTAACCAAGTAGGTGAATTATCTGTACACCTAAAACTACAATACTTTGAGGAAAGAAACTGAAGAAGACACAATTGGTAACATATCCTATGTTCATGGATTAGAAGAATTGATATTGTTAAAAGGTCCATGCTATCCAAAGTCATCTACAGGTTCAGTGTAATTCCTATCAAATTCTAATGGCATATTTCACAGAAATATATATAAAAAAAATCTTAAGATTTGTACATAGGCACAAAAAGCTCCGAATAGCCAAAGCAATCCTGAGAAAAAGAATAAAGCTGGAGGTATCACACTTCCTTATTTTAAACAATATTACAAAATTACGGTAATCAAAACAACAGGATACTGGCATTAAAAACAGACACATAGACCAGTGGAACAGAATCGAGAGCCCAGAAATAAATCCATGCATATAGGATCAACTAATATTTGACAAGGGAACCAAGAATACTCAATGTTAAAAAGATAGTCTCTTCAATAAATTAAAATTGGATAACCACGTTAAAGACAATGAAATTAGACCTCTATCTTACACTACTCACAACAATTAACTCCAAATGAATTAAAGACTGAAAACTAAAAACTTAAACCATAAACTCCTTGAAGAAAACTTAGGGCAAAAGCTCCTTAACATTAGTCTTGGCAATAATATTTTGGATATGATGCACAAGCAACAAGCAAAAATCAATTAGGTGGAACTACATCAAATTATAAAGCTCTGACAGCAAAAGAAATAATAAATAAAATGAAAAGACATCCTACTGAATGGGAAAAAATATTTCAAATCCTGTATTTGATAAGGGGTTATGTCGAAATATCCAAAGAATTCATACAACTCAATCTCAAAAACTAAAATAAAATAATTTGATTTAAAAATGGTAAGAAGAACTGAATAGATATTTTTTCTAAAGAAGACACCCAAATAGTTAACAAGTAGATGAAAACATGGTCAATACCAATAATCATCAGGAAAATGCAAATTAAAGCCACAATGAGATATCACCTCACACCCATTAGAATGCCTATCACCAAAAAGAAAAGGCCTAAGTGTTGGCAAGAATGTGGAGAAAAGGGAACACTGTGGACTGTTACTGGGAATGTAAATCGGTGCAGCTTCTATAGAAAGCCCCATGGAGGTTTCTCAAAAAGCAAAAATAAAACTACCATATAGTTCAGCTATCCCACTTCTGGATATATATCCAAAGAAAAGAAATCAAGATCACAAAAAGATATATGCACTCCCATGTTCATTGCACATTATTCACAATAGCCAACATATGGAAAGAATCTAAGTGTCCATTAATGAATGAATGAATAAAGAAGATACATATATATATATATATATACTGGAATATTCAGCCACACACAAAAAAAGGAAATTGTATCATTTGGGACAACACGTATGGACCTGGAGGGTATTATGCTAAATGAAATAAGTCAGACAGAGAAAGAAGAGATATGACCTCACTTATAAATTGTACAAGTTGAACGTGTAGAAACAGAAAGTAGAATGGTGGTTACCAGGGGCTGAAGGTTGGGGGAAATGGGAGGTGTTGGTCAAAGAGTACAAACTTCCAGTTATAAAATGAATAAGGTCTGGGGATTTAATGTACACAATGTGGATTATAGATAACTAAACTGTATTATATACTTGAAAGTTGCTAAGACAGTAAATCTTAAGTTTCTCACCACACGAAAGAAATAGTATTAGGTGAGCTGATGGAGGTCTTAGCTAACTCCATAGAGGTAATCAGCTTGTAATATATCAGTGTATCAAATCAACACATTGTATACCTTACACGATGTTATGTCAATAAAACTGGAAAAAAGATAAGCCAAGGATATTATAAAAATTTATATGCCAATGTATATGAAATTTTAGACAAAGAATATTCTGAGCAATATTTTTAAATAGACAAAGGTATTAAGTCATCTTATCATAAAACAAACACAAACTATGCTTGAACCCAAGACAGATATTCCAGCAGTTATCAACAGATTAAAAAGAAGGAATAAGGGGTTCCCTGGTGGTAGAGTGGTTAAGAATCTGCCTGCCAATGCACGGGACATGGGTTTGAGCCCTGGTCTGGGATGATCCCACATGCTGTGGAGCAACTAAGCCCGTGCGCCACAACGACTCATCCTGCGCTCTAGAGCCTGCGAGCCACAACTACTGAAACCCGTGCACCTAGAGCCCATGCTCCACAACAAGAGAAGCCACCGCAGTGAGAAGCCCGCGAACCACAACGAACAGTAGCTCCCGCTCACTGCAACTAGAGAAAGCCCGCACGCATCAACAAAGACTCAACGCAGCTAAAAATAAATAAATAAATGTATTAAAAAAAAAGATATAATAATAAACAATGTTCCTAACCAAGAGTGCTTTTATAACATTAAAATAGTAAATTTTCCAGAAAAATACAGAGGTAGGATGTCTTAATTAAATGTAGTATAAAATCATCTATTTAGTTTGAGTGAAACAAAGAGATATTCTTCTCTTTTATTCTCCCATTAAATTTCCCATCATATATATTATGTCAGATTGAGGTAATAGTAAAGTGGTCATATTTTCTATTTATAACTTAATTTGCAAAGAAAACAAAATAGTGCTATTAAGGAAAAATATAAATAGATGGGTGTTGCTTTTCCTTTTCCAGATAACACAAAAATATTTTTGAACATACATTTTACTCTGCTGCTAAAAATTGCCTTTTATTCATAATTTTCCCAGCCAACAGCCAATTCCAATGGGTCATTTAAACAATCTATGACTATTCCACACTCTTCGGGCCTTGCCTAGCCTTGTGATCTGGAAAAATGATTTTTTTCCCAGTGATATCAAACTGGTAGGGCCACTGGAGAGGTTTTGGAACAGGGCCAAGATCTCAGTGTTCTTTTCCTTAACTGAATTCTAGGAGAACCCCAGATTTTCCCCAACATGTAGCCATTCTTGAGACCAATATCTTGCAATTATTCCAAGTGATCATGTGGCAAAAACTTAAGTAATTAACATAGGATGAAGAGTATTTTTTTTAGGAACATGACCTTTATTTGAATAACTGAAATTTCATTGGAGAGTCAGTGACAGAAGAGAATAATAAAAAGATATCTAACAAATAGAGATTAATGCTACCTGGAAGAAAAATCTATATAACATAGATATGAATACTTTCCACAAAGACTGATACCTTAAATGAAAACACTTGAAAGTGGAAAGATGTGGGGGAAGAAACAATGGTTTTTGTATCAATCTAATGACTAATATAAAAGTCAATATTCATTTTAGTATTTTAATCTCCTTTTTAAAGCTTTATTTTACTTTATTTTATTTTTATTTATTTATTTTTTTTTTGCTGTACGCGGGCCTCTCACTGTTGTGGCCTCTCCCGTTGCGGAGCATAGGCTCCGGACGCGCAGGCTTAGCGGCCATGGCTCACGGGCCCAGCCACTCCGCAGCATGTGGGATCCTCCCGGACCGGGGCACGAACCCGTGTCCCCTGCATCGGCAGGCGGACTCTCAACCACTGTGCCACCAGGGAAGCCCTAAAGCTTTATTTTTAAAAATAACATTTGTATATCACAGTGCTCAGTCTATGGAAGTATATTCTGGATGATAGAGATTGCACTCTTTCAATGGATATATAATAATTACAGTTTTGCTACTTAAAACAATATTTGGACTTTTTTTTACTCATTTAAATATCTAAGATAGGGAATATAATTTTAAAACATCTTCTTGTCTTTCAGCAAGCTCCTCACATATCACAGGTTAAACTATAAGAGCACATGTTAAGAATAATTTGGTTAAAGGAAGTATTATATTTTATGACTTAAAATAAAATGAGGTTCTTAAAACAGAAAACTATAATCTTGCCAAGATCATTTTATACTCTGTCACGTACACAGTAGTCCATTCTTGCAAAAATAAGAAAAACTTTTGTTATTCTTATGATATTTAAAATTCCTTTTACGTTTCAACCTGCCAATTGCAAATAAATTTGATAAAAAGTTTCTACATAACACACATTTTGATAAGACATTCTGTAATATCTGTATGCAGTAGCTACTGATGGCACACCCAGAAGCTATGCTGTCATTCTGAATAGATCCATCTGACTTATCACTTAGAAGTAAGGTAGTTCCCTTTGGATCAAACACATACAGATGTTTAAGACTTATGGTACAAATTAGAGGGGGAAAATGGTCTTAAAAGAGCCTTCCTATTTAAAATGCAAAATTGTCTTTTAAAAATTCTCCTTATGGAAAATGAAAGCTTTCACTGAAGTTTTGTCTACACTGGTAATCATTCTCTATGAGATTTGCCAACGTTCACTGTCTATCCCCACTAGAAAGAAAGAAAATGGATGTTTTCCATCTGAAGCAAAATAGAGTCAAAACAAACGTATTTAAATTGGAAACATTTGTGGCTAAAAGAGCTGTTCTCCATAAAAACATCTGGTTGTACTTTTAAGTCATTGCCAAATAAACACATGCTGGAAAATCTATTTTATGCCACACATGGTCACCCATGTAGATGTAGCTTCAAACTGTTTTCGTTTGAGGTCAACACCCTATTTTAGGAAGGGAAGTACAGATTTGTGAGTGTGCAGTGATTTTTTTAACAGTACTACTGGAATGGCCATGGAAGTTTGAACATGTCTAGTTTCTTCCAGACGAGGAAGAGAATATGACAGACAGTGTTTTTGATAGTTCTCAGGTAGACAATGCAAAGACTGAAATAACGATGGTTGTGGAACAGATCAAATAGCTACTTATTTGTGCACAAAGACTGTTTGTGGTTTCTGGTTTCAGCTAATTTGGGTTGTTTTTTTTTTTCTTTTTTACATTGACTCAGAGAGGTAATCAACTGAAAAGATGTGAAGAGAGAGAACTTCAGACTATTTGGTTGACTAGGTTTATTTGTTAGTATAGGTAACCCCCAGATAACAATGACTTAACACAGTAGAAGTTTCTTTTTTACTCAAGCTTAATGCAGATGTTTCTGGTTGGTGGGCAGCTTTCCATATTGTCTTTCAGGGATTCAGGTTCTTTTAGTCATGTGGCTCTCCCAATCCGTAAGGCTCAAAGACAACTGAAGGTTTTTCCTATCTAATCATAGGACAGAGTTTAAAGGATTATGCTGGATATTTTTACATGCCAGGCCTGGTATTGTGTACTACACATCTTTCCACATCTTATTGGCCATACCTAGTGAAAGGAAGGCTCAAAAATGTCTTCTAGCTGTGTAGCAGGAAATATAGATCATGGGTTTTGGTAAATGCAAAGTTATCTCTGCTGCCCTCAGGAGTAGAGTTAGGAAGTTCTTCAAATATTAGAACACAGTATTTTATATTTCATTATATATCACGCAAGTGTCAGAACGGGGTCATATAAACTATTTCAAAATACGTATAACTGGACTTTGTCTCTCGTTTTCACAAAGGATATCAACTACCTATAAATTAACCCTCAAGTGTGCTTCTAAATATGTGTCACAGGCACTCATGAATATATCCACTACTGCCACACCATCTTTTATCTGCTTAGCGGCTTCTGGGTTCCACTATTTTCACTCACCATGTACCACTTATTGCTACATCTGCCACCATCTCCTGGTGGATCATCTGCTAGATTCTGCTGTATCTAAACTACTCTGCACATTTAAAGACAAGACAGGACAGACCTTTGCAATGTCAAATTTATACAGTGTTCTGTTGCAAAATGAAGAAAAGGCTGTTAGAGGTGTACCCATATGTAGGGGAGACAAAATTTTACTCTACCTTCTTAGAGTCTCCACCTGGGCCTGGGAATTAAATGGACATAAAACAGATCAACAGGAGAAAAGCATATACATTTTTACACGTATATGGAAGCTTCCAAAGGAAAATACTCAAAAAGCCAATAGGCCCAAGTGCTTATATATTATATACTAGGTTGAAAAAAGAAAAGCGATTGTGGAAAAATAACTAAAATATATGGGAAGACTAAAGGAAGATAAAAGTAATTTTAACATTGTCTATTTGTACAGATTTCTCTTGGCTTCCCATCTCTGGTGATAAGTTTTCTTTCGTCCTGGTGTAGGGAGGAAATCTTTCACATGAGAGTTTTATCTATTATATGTGCTTCATCTTTATATATTTCTCCCTTCTTTCTCCCCTCTCTAAAATGTCTATCCCTTTTTACTGAGAACAGTGGTGTTCAATTTAGAACAATCCCTAGTTTTTAAAAACTCTAATAAAACTGACCGAATCCCAGGGTCAAATTCATGCACTAGTGGTGAATGAGAGAATCTGTATATAAGAATATAGGGACAGGGACTATATGTGCCAGACTAGAGGGGGCAGCTACCATCTAACTTGAGCCAACAGTTGTCATAAAGGAATGCATACAGTGTGTTGCCAAATCTTATGATTTTCCAAGGAAGTTAGGAATTTGGTTTTTTTATGTGCAATCTCCAGATTTTTAATTACTGGCATTTTACTCACTTTTTTTTTTTAAACAAAGTGGGTTTCTAATGTGCAATGCCTGAATGAGATCCATTTGGACCCTCAGTTATTTTTATGGACGGGAAATAAAGATACTGCATTCTCCATAGTTGGCTGTATTCCAGATTTAATAACCATTACATATTTAGAGGTTCACTCATTCAGTTTGTACATTCATTCAGTATTCCATTACTCAACAAATTTTGTACTATGCGCAATGCACACAATACTAAGATGAAAATAAATTATCTCTGCCTTCGAGGTGCTCATAACAAGTATGTCTTGTTAGAGACATACTAACAAGCAACTAAAATGCCTCTTTGTAAGTGCATTAATGATAGAAGGAGTGATTAACTCTATCTGAGGATGATATTTAATGATAACTGGGAGTTTTCCAGGGAGAAATGGCATGGGAAAAACAGTATAGAAAGCCTAGGTGGTTTAAAACAGAGAGTACAGTTGGGAAAACCTGCAGAAGTTCTATATGGCTTGAGCAGAAGATGCTATTGAGAGTGGTGGAAACCAAAAAATATAGATTTGTGAGAATAAACAATACCTGATACAGCACTTATAAGATTGCTAAATATGAACACTGATCGTTATCATCACAACTATATTCATTAGCATATTATTTGATTACAAAACTGAGTCACAGAAAAGAACTATTTGTGATATGAGAATTTGCTAATTCATATAGCAAATATAAATTTTATTTTACTAAAAGATGAGCACTTATTATATTTTTATTCTGTCTTAGAGATTATTTCCTCTCTCAAGAAGGTAAAGGGATTGACTAGTAGAGCTGCTGTTTTAGATTTAAATCTGAAAGAACAAGGATTAAGTAACATTAATGCTATCTGGGGAAAAGTGACCATGTCATTTAAATGTGTTTGTGATGGCCAAGGCAGAAAACAATGAGTGTGAGCAAAGATATCTCCCATACATTAGACATATGGGCTTCCTCAACTTCAAGGAAAAGACTTTACAGCTTAAAATTCTTGTGGCTAAAAAAGAGAGGGAGTATTTCCAAACTATAATTTCAAGATTAGTTCCTTTCAAGCAGGAAAAAGGTAAATTAGCTAAAAGACATGTGGCTTATTAAAACACTCTATAATGATGAAAAACTAAAATTATGACACAATAATTCCCTGCTAATATCACTATTAATTAATGTGTGTTCCATGTGCCAGACACCATAATCAATACAACCTGGGTATTAGTATACTTATTTTATGAAAAAGACCCAGGAGACTTAAACTCAGCATTTCCCAAAATAATGTAATAGATGTTATGGGATATATTGTAGGCTTTGTGGCTATGCAGTTAGGGTTCCAACCAAAGTATCTTTGATATAATTATTAACACTCATTTTGTTCTCAAATATAAAAGAATACAAACAAAAGTTAGTAGAATAAAATATCACTTCTTACCATTATTATGTAAGTATAACATACACCTTGGAACCAATCAACCTTCCTTTGCGGGTATTGAATAGAGTTCAGAATACTGCATTTCATAAATTTACAGACATGCCTTTGGAAAAAATAACTACATTTTGGAGAACACTTGAGATAATATCACCTAAAAAACAATGACAGGACTAGTGATGTTTAAAGTAGATAATAGGACCATTGAATAATTGAGGAAAATACCAATATTCCTTTTCAAATTCATGAAACAATAAGAATTGCAATGAGGCTTGTTTAGCTCCAGAGAACAAATTTGGGATGATGAGTGGACAATAAAGAGAAAGGTTATGGATATGAATACCTCTACGAGCCAAGAAATGTCATAGATGTCATACATATGCCATATATATAATAATAATTTTTAAAGCCTGTGAGGAAAACGTTGCCTTCATTTTAAAGAGAAGAAAAGTGAGGGGTTTGGACAAATTATAAATAAGAGAGTTATTAAGTGGTAAGCAGACTTCCAGCTCTCTTCCCCATCAAACCATGTATACAAATAGAGTTCTCCAAGAATGGAGTGAAATGTCAACATATCCATTCGTGATCTTGGTTCCCTTATGTGCAAAAGGGAATACTGGAAGTGAATATTATGTTCTCTCTAGGTCCAGAAAAGATTGCCTCATGTTATTCTATTAGAGTCATCACTATTTAGATTGCTTTCATATGTTCAGTTCATATATGTAAGTGTATGAATAAATTCTTTCGTTATCACAACTTTAGGAAGTAGAGGGATTAGTGTAATTAACTTTGACTCTTTAAGACTATTTAAATCTCAGCAAAATATTTTCCAGCTTTCATTTTGTGACAGATTGACTAGGCATGACCCATATACTGGTTGATAATTTTAAGACTTCAAGGCCTGACTACTTCTCCAAACTACATAAACAATGAAACTTGCAAAGGAATATTTTATGGAAGCAAAAGAGAAAAAGAAATTTATTTGTCCTTGATTTTTTTTTTCTCTTCATTCTCTATTTGTCATCATAAACATTCTATTCAGGAAAAACAAAGCCAAAAACAGAGTGCCTTTTGCAGTGGTTAAGCATCGCCTGCCAATGAAGGGGTAAAGGGGTTCGAGCCCTGGGCCGGGAAGATCCCACATGCCAGGGAGGAACTAAGCCCGTGCACCACAGTTACTGAGCCTGCGCTCTAGAACCCATGAGCCACAACTACTGAGCCCACGAGCCACAACTACTGAAGCCCGTGCACCGCAAGGAAGAGTAGCATCCCCCTCGCCGCAACTAGAGAAAGCCCGAGAGCAGCAACGAAGACCCAATGCAGCCAAAAATAAACTAAATAAAATAAATAAATTTAAACAAACAAAAAAGACAGAGTGCCTTTTAACTGTGTGCCTTTTCTATCAGGGGTAAATTAGCAATTTATTTTAAAAAATTTAGGCTCTTTGAAGATTTTTGGGAGATTTCAGAAAAGAAGGTAATTAAAAACCCACCAACCAACCAAATAATAGACAAATACTTGAATGATTTTTAGTCTTAATGAAATAAATTGTATAATACT
Organism: Mesoplodon bidens; assembly: GCF_964165515.1. Taxonomy (NCBI): domain Eukaryota; kingdom Metazoa; phylum Chordata; class Mammalia; order Artiodactyla; family Ziphiidae; genus Mesoplodon; species Mesoplodon bidens. Next base: position 4,489,776 of record NC_138166.1, read on the forward strand.
AAATAAACAGATCAACCTGAAAAATACTACTACTGTGTAAAATCTTTATCTGTTAGTTTGAAATCCTATATGAGGGAATTCATATATTAATGGGATTTTTCCAGTTATAAGATTAAATAATATATGAGAAAGCAATTATAAACTCTCATTTCCTCCAAGGGTTACTTAAGCCTTTGGTTCAAAAGACCTTGAGTTGCTCACAAAAGATCTGTATTTTTCAGACACGCAACCAGTGACTCAACAGGATGAGTAACAAACAGACCAGCCCTCTTCTTTTCTCCCTGCACTACCCTCTGTTCTTCCCTGCTTAGCCAAAACACACAAATCAATTGATTGTTTTTAGCCTGCCCTTCTGTTGCTTATTTAGTTCTTGAATTTCAAAGATGCTTTAAAAAAAAACTATAGTTTTTTCACACAGTAAACTATATTTTAGAAGGAGTTGTCTAACATAATCATTGAGAGGAAAAAAACATTATATAAGCATATAAATTTATATCTATCTATCTATCTGTCTATCCAGGTCCCGGGAGGAACTATGAAATCTGTACTGGAGGCATTCTAAAGTTCATTTCAATATGATAAATCAAATCCTTGAACTTTTCTCTGAATCAGTTTTATAAGATGTTGAATTCAGAAAGAACTCAATGAGAAACTCTTGTCCATAGTTTTCCCCTTATAGTAATTATTTCAAATAATCCTTAAGCCTAGTGTTCTTCCAGTTATTGAGATGGCTCCTTGAAGAAAAGAAAAAAAAATAATCCCTGACCTCATATAGTTTACATTGCAGTGAGTGGAAACTGACAATAGATATTATAAACAACTGCATAGTATTTTAAAGGATGATTACTATAGATGAAAATAAGACTGGGAAAGAAGGAAGAGTTTCTATTTAAATCAGAAGTTTACCAACTTCAAAAAGAAAGTGATAATTGAGCAAAAACTTGAAGGAGATGACGGATCAAGACATGTGAACATCCAGGGGAAGAATGTTCCAGGCAGAGAGAATGGTCATTTCAAAGGGACCGAGGCAGCACTGTGTTTGGCAGGATGTGCCTGCCAGACAGTTTTGGACTTTAAGATTCTGTAAGAATATACATCCTTAAGATTCAAATGAATTAAATTCTCACAGTAGAATTTAAGCCATAATATCATGGTAGACACAGAGTCTTTTGTTCATTCCTTCATTCAAAGACCAAAAAGATAAATAACAAGCCTTTCATTGTCCTGAGCAATGGAAACACAAACGTGAGTTAGACAATAAGGAAACACTCATGTAAGCAAATCTTTACATTCTATGTTATAAGTGCCATAATAAAGTGTGTCCAGAACTCTTGTAGATGACAGTAGGCTGGGTGACTAACTATCCTGGGGAAATCATGAATGTCTTCACTGAGGAAATGATGTTTGATTTGATTCCTGAAGAATGAGTAAGATTTTACAAGGAATAAATCAGAGAGAGGCTTTTTTGGACACAGAATCATATCTGTAAAAATGGAGGCATTAAAGAGACTATGAAGAAGCCTTGATTTTACTGGATGTGTGGTACATGAGAAGGGGAAAGGAGACATGTGCAAAATGTGAGATACTGCATGCTAAGTTGTTTGGCCTCTCTTTTGTAAGGAGAATGTTTTAGCAGAAAACTGACATAATCAGGTTTGTAAATTAGAACTATTTGATGGTGGGTTGGAGGATGAATTGTACCATCCAGGCAACCTTCCTCATTTACCATCTGTTCTTAAGAGATCCCTGTAGATATATGTATGAAGATGCTTTAACTCTTTAAGGAAAGGTTTATAACATTACAGAGGAATCTTACTGCAAGTGTTGATGTTGAACAGAACTCAGAATAGGATAGATTACTTCCAAAAATATTCAAATCACAATCCCATGGGGTGTACGATGTGAGGATCCACAAGATTCTGTTCTAGATTTTGAACTATTTAATGAGGTATCCTAAGTAACTCTAAAGCAATATAAAATATTTGTTGAGTGCTTCTCATATATCCTGTACTGTGCTTGTGCCTTTCATGCATTACCTCAAACACTCTTCATAACAGCTCTGAGGTAGTTACTATAACTTCCCACCTATTATAAATGAGGGAGACGATGTGTAGGAGGGTTAAATAACACCCATAGAAGTAACAACTTTACTGAAATCAGGTACCTTTGATTACAAGTACTTTGCTATAATACTTCCCTGAAAATTTGGCCTCTCTATATAAGAATCTCTAGTAGTTTACCATTAAGGCATAGCACACGTAGGAAATATTTTCTTTCTACAGTTTTGAACTTGCTCTAGTTATGCTTTGGATCTGTTTGAGTGATTAGAAAGATATATTGAGGTTTACCATGGCAAGAACTTGTGAAGGGTATGAAATTTTGCTTTATTTGTAAGCAGAGAGGTTTGCTTCCCATAGCTTCATGGTTGCTGCTATGAGAACCATGGTTGCTCATGGTGGAAGATATAAGTCTCTTGGGTCAGAGACAAAGTACATTATTACTCAAGGGAACTGCAGAAGCCAGAGTGTCAGCATTCACACGGGTTCTTAAGTCCTGAATTTCAAAGAGTGATTCAAAGAGGCCATGTGATGCCTGCATATGCAGTGGGTTGAGTTATAAGAGAGGATCTTTGAGTTTAGGGAACTCAAATCTTTTATAAGCGTTATTATGTCTGCCTGATTTTTGCATTGGAGGGAGACTTTATTATATTGGACAATAAACAAACTAATCTCTTATTCTAGTTACATTATTTCTATCTTTCAAGACTGTTCCCTACACAGAAATCCTTAAAGATAGTCTAGAACAAAGATGGTCAGGTTCTGTGTTCACAAGACCAATAGAAATGCAAGAAATCCATGGAGAATTGTATCCTAGCATCTCACTCAAAAGGAAACTGTGTCTAGAGTAGATGTGACTAAATCTAACCTACCACCATTTCTAACTTACATACCTGGAGTCCCATGGCACCCTTGAGATGCAAACATTTCCTAGAAATTAATTGGGTCATCTAAGCCAAGTTCAATACACTGCCACAGCTATATAGAAGCTTGTTGATTTCATTTCATGATTAATAAGGCTGTGTGGAATTGATTTTTAATCCAATATAGAAAACTCTCAAACCTTGGTAGATTTTGATGCCACCATTAAAGGATGATGTGCTTCAAAGGATTTTTCTAGCACTGTGACTGGTTGAGTCCTATATACCCTTGTTTTTCTCAGTGGTAGAGAGACACTACTGGCAAAATAATTTAAATTTTAAAGCATTTCTAATCTAGATAATGCTCTACATCATCCTGATTCTCTTAGGGTCATGAACGAAAATGTGAAAATTTTCTTTTTACCACCAAACACAATTTAATTTTTCCAATCAATAGATCAAGAAATCATTTCAATTTGTAAAGCCTATAACCTTAGATTGTTTTTCAGGCGGGCTATTGACACAAAAACTGAAGATCACACAATTTCCTTAGCTGATTTTTGGATGAAATATAACATAAAGCATGCACATAAAATCATGAGAGCATCAGGAAAGAAGGAATAGCAAATAATATGCATGCAGTATGGCAGAAATATTTACCACATTGTGCAAATAACTTTGCAGGATTCCAATCAAACACAAATGGAGTTAATATAAGAAACAGAGGATTGTGGGAATGTTGACACTGCCACCATTTGAGAAACTCCAGATATGCAGCCAGAGGAACACAGTGAAGGTGACTTATCAATGAAAATGAAGAAAATGGTTATGATAAAAAGGATGAAGCTGTCCCAGAGGTAGTGACATTGTCAAAAACTTCTCATTAAAGGAAATCTCAAAGGCATGTAACCACGTTGAAAGTGCAAATGATAAAATATGGGAAGCTCATCCAGCCTAGAAAGAAATAGGACAACTTGCCATGGCACAGAAATGATCCTTGTTCTATATCTCAAATTACATGATGAGAAGAGAGCAAGCACTGTTCAAACTAATCTGGATAAGTTTTTTTTTTTTTTACAAGGAAATAAAACATTTTGATTTTCATATGAATTACAGTGAATCAAATAAATATCCTTCTATTACTTTTAAATTACCTATCCATATATGTGTGTACATATATGATTGTTTATAATATATATATTCCACATACCAGAGATTATTCTATAAGTATAAAGTATGAGTATCTTTCTATATTCCTGACAACAACTTATTTTGGGTACTCCTTACCTCTCATATAGAAAGCTAGAAAAGTCTTTTTTACCACTGTACCCTCCACTTTCTCACCTTGCTAGTCAACCCTTAGTGTCCCTTCATATGAATCTTTCTAAAATGCATTTGTAGTCATGTCATAGCCTAACTCAAAAGTGAATAATGAGAAACTGCTGTGTATTTCATTTTACAAAAATATTTTTCCAGGGCTTCCCTGGTGGCGCAGTGGTTGAGAGTCCGCCTGCTGATGCAGGGGACACGGGTTCGTGCCCCGGTCTGGGAAGATCCCACATGCCGCGGAGCGGCTGGGCCCGTAAGCCATGGCCGCTGAGCCTGCACGTCCGGAGCCTGTGCTCCACAACGGGAGAGGCCACAACAGTGAGAGGCCCGCGTACCGCAAAAAAAATAAAAATATATATATATATATATTTTTTTTTTCCAACATCCTAATTTTGTTCATACTGCCTTCACCACCAGTTTCTCATTCTCCCCTTTTCTTCTTCCCTTTATTACTTGAATGCATAAATTAATGAATAAATTAGCAAATATTAATGGTGAAATATTTCATATAAATGAAGTAAATTAAGGTAACATTCTCCAAAGTGTATTCTAACACATAAGGAAATGTGGAAAATAATCTACTGTACTGTTGGAAGGAAACATTAGAATTTCTATTTACACTTAAAAAATCTGAAATATAAAAGAGAAGCTAAGTTTTAATATTCATTTAGGCAGTGGCATTATTATGGGTCCTCATGTCAAACACTTACAAGCCACATGGAGGTCAGAGTAGGAATCCCACTGTACAGACAAGGGATATTTGCTTATATCCAGCATGTTGCATCATTTGCACATCATGTAAATATGATTGAAGTGAATTTATGTATTATATCATCTTGTTTAAACTAAATCTCCCTTTGCTAATTAAAAAATAAATTTAAATTCAATGAAACAAGAGTGAAGAAAAACATAGGGGAAGCAATAAATGACATTGGACATGCATGCTTGATGCTGGTATTAGGAGTTAAAAATTGATCTACCAATAAGGCAGCCAAAAACCTTCAATATTATTCAGAAAAAGTTGTTGCAATGTGGATTTGCATGTATTATTATTAATAAAGAATTTCAGCTGAAGTGCATATTCTTCTTGGAGATATTAGCTCATGGTGGCTTGAAGACATCAGAGTTAGCAAAATGTCAGTATTATGTGATATTTTTAGCAATTTTGCAAATTAGGAGTATATTTGGAGCCTGACAAAATTTTACCAATTTGGCAATAAATGCATAATAGCAAAAGTCAAAAGTCTACATTTGATTAAGGTAATAATTGATATTTATACAGTAGAAATAGATGTAAAGAAATGTTAAAGTTTTAAATAAACTATTACTAAAACTAACCATTTAGTATGAGGTTGTTGCACTATAGTTGGATAAAAGTGCAGGCTTTAAAAATGCTTAGCTTATAGTATTTATTAGATTCTATTTTGGTAACAAAAAATTTGAAGAATTACTTTTTTTGAACCACTAAAGGAAAAATTCACTAAAGAAAAAGGGCTCTCACACACACACACAGATGAACACTCTAAAGAAGATAAAATTAAAGGGGGGAAATCTAATGATAATCTCTGATAAAATGGCTGTTTTGTATTAAAAATAAACAAAGGAATCAAGAATTAGCTTATAGAAATAGCATCATATGTGACATATCAATATGTTCACTTTCATTATTCACAGCAAGTTATTGCAGCAGAGATGGAGAAGTTTAAGACAGAAAGGAAAAAAAATAATCATCAAAGTGGCTACTTTGGAGATTGAGGTGAGGAAACAGATCTTTAAAAATCATAATGTTTTATACAGAGGTGAGGAAAATAATGAGAATACATCTTCCTATACATGTTTACTTGTTATTAAATGTCACAGTGTTCAAAGAATTGTCAAGTTTAAGGATGAGTTATATAACTTTCCTTACAAAAAGAAAAGTCTTCCAAATATGTTTACCATTTCTGTAATATTCAAGTACTTTGTGGAGGATAATAATAATAGAAAGTACTCTATCAGTCCCCTAGAGATCAATGTGGCATTTAATGACGAATAAGAAAGCAACTGCTTTTGGAAAAAAACTCATGCTATGGAGAGATGCATTTGGAAATGTTTCCACCATTCTATGATTCAAATCACTGAAAGTGTGCCACCTACAAAAACTCTTATGTCAGCCCACTTGTACTGGAAAACAGAATTTTCTAATCAGTTTAAGAATCTTCCACATGAAAAGACTCAGCAGATTTTAAACTAACTGATTAAAAATGTAAAATGTAATACTTTCCTATTAGTTTGAAATAAAATTAGATTTACATCAAAGGTTAAGAACATTTTATAGCTGTCAATATTCAATACTTTTGAGCACTGGAAGATAAAACTAAAAGATGAGTTCATGATTTATTAACTACAAAATGATGTACTTCTTCAATTTAGTTCTACACATATTTGTGAGGGATCTATGGCATCTTTTCCATCTTTAACAACCACCGAGTTAAATATAAACTGACCTTTGACCCTGGCTATGAATATATTACACAATGCAAAAATTGGACCGTCAATAATAATGAAGCATATTCATTTGCTCTCACTATAAGTATTATTTAATATAATCAACATTATATTTATATACCTAAATTATATACCTAATTATATAAAATATAATTAAGAGTTTAATATGTCAAATGCTTCTTGGATGATTAATAAGTTTTTAAAGAAACATTATGTGATTTATCTCTAGCAGATTCTTCATCTCATTATGAAATAGTATTAATAAAATAATAGAAAGCACTATGTACCATATTATTTATACTTGAAAGAGAGAAAAACATTTTATTGTAGTATATTCATGTCATTTTGCATTCAATAATATTTATAATAAATATAATACAATATGCATAACAATGTGATAGTCTTTTTCATGTATCATTCTTTTAAATTTATTCTAATTTTTGTTTATATTTTATAGCATATATTATGCCATATTTGATATAAATAGTTTTTAAATATATAAATGTACATATATTGATAGACACCCACTAAAAGCATTTTACTGATAAGATCAAAAAACTTTGGTACTTAAAAGCTTCATTTTATAGAAGTCACATCCTCCTTGAAGCTTTCTTTCTTTTCCCCTTTTTGGAAGTGTCTCTTCTCTCTCCTGAACTTGGATACTATTTTACTGAAACCTATCACCCACTCTGCTATGCTGTAGTTATTTTTATCCCTCCATTATCTTTGCTAGGTTACAAACAACCTAAGAATGGTTCTTGCTCACTTCTGGAGCTCCTCAGACATCAAGTGAGTACTAAGTGCATTGGTGGTGGCACTCAAAAATACATGTTGACTGAATCGTCTTAGGGTATACAAATATATACAGAGTAATGTTAAAAATAACTCTTTAGGGCTTCCCTGGTGGCGCAGTGGTTGAGAGTCCGCCTGCCGATGCAGGGGACACAGGTTCGTGCCCCGGTCTGGGAAGATCCCACATGCCGCGGAGGGGCTGGGCCCGTGAGCCATGGCCGCTGAGCCTGTGCTCCGCAATGGGAGAGGCCACATCAGTGAGAGGCCTGCGTACCGCAAAAATAATAATAATAATAATAAAAATAAATAAATAAATATCCTATTATAGAGCACTTTCTATTAGGTAAACAAGGATTAAATTGCAAATTACCTGGATTGCTTGCCAAAAAGTCTCCATAGGATACCCCATCTCAACTCCAAATACTTATAATTTAAATTGATGTTACACAATGATCCTGGCTTTGCTGATAATCTTCTCACCAGATATACACAGGAGACAGACACAGAAGTAGAGATATGACCTATGTGCATAATCACTCAGTTAAACAGAAGAAAATGATTGGTTTCAACATTGAGTAACAATTTGACCTGTTGGCTTAAATTCGAGTAAAGATTGAATTTGTATAAATACTCAAAGCCATGCATTTATTAGTAGGCATTGTTATGGGCTTTAGGGAAGTTGGTCTAGATATGAACATCTTCAAGATTTTATTAATATGCACAGGTTTGTTTAACTTTTGATGTTTCCTTAGCTTTTAAGATATTTAAGGTTAAGTGTTATAAGGAATTTGAATCCCTGCTGAGATCCTTTTAAATCATTGAATATTATTTTCTCTTATTCTGATTCTCACTTTGTCTCTTCTTGTGTGTGTGTATTTAAATAAAGAAGAAAAACTCAGGACAATGTTGGATTATTTCAAACAAGGGGCTACTTTTGGTATTATTTTTTACCTTTAGGCCCTCTTTTATTAATTTGTTTTATAAAAAAACTCTGTTATACAACAAAATGTTACATAAAATACTTAATTTGACTATTGTTTTAATATTGGGCTATTTTAAATATTATTTATATTGACTTTTAGTCACACTACATACTCTGGGAGTGAGTTACAGGATATGCCAATTTCTGATTTTTGCTCTGGAGGTGCAGCATAACACAATTTACAATGAGTCACAACTTAACCAAAAACAGAGACTCTTTTTTTCTAATAAAAAGAAAAGCAATGAAAATAAATAAATAAATTAATGCAGAAAGGATGTTTCACTGATTTTTTCAACTAGCATTTAAAAATACAATACAGCAAACTTTTAAATGAAAAATATAGCTTATTCAAATGTGCAAACTGATTTGATGGAAATGATCAGTAAGCTAAAGAAGAGAATTAACGAAACTGGCTTTTAACTTAAATAACCATTCTACATTATAGCTGTTAATGAAAGGACTGAAATAAGTTGTAGTAAAGCTGGGATCTCAACTTGTTCTTTAAGTTTGTTCTGCACAGCACAACACAGAACAATAATGAAATGTGAGTTAAAAGGAAAAAAAAATGACTTAGTTTTAAACTTTTTTTCAAAATTACAATTTTACTTGTGAATGTAATTTATAGGGACAAACACACGAAATAATTATTGATAAATTTGTTCATTTTAATAGCTTAATTTAGTTTTAGTTAAAAGTCTGTTTTCTCTTCAGTGTTTTCACACATCGCAGCAAAAGATTCAGATCTTTTTTAACCCAGTGAATTTTCCTGAAAACACACTTCCTGGGACACAACTGAGTAGAGCTTATGACAGCGATGTAGCTGGAAAAGCAGATGTCTGTCGCTTTCTGAGTAAAACAAAGGATTTTATCATCGACACAAGTAAATGAATTTTAGCATTTATATTATTTATTTATTTTAGACATTACTTTTAAGACTCAGAGTTTAAAGAAAAGTAATTAGACCTAAGTGTTACATTAGATTTCTTGCAGAAGCTTCTCATTACTACCCTGCCTCACAATCCCAGTGTTGCCACAAATGTTTCCTGAAAAAATAAAAATTTTTGTTTATTAATTTGGCATGAGAGTCACCCCATACTTTTCAGAGAAAAAAGTGTTCTTTGAGTAATAAGAAAGATGATCCAGAATACATGTTTTTGTATTAATTTCAAGAAAAATAATTTTAAAAATTCTGGCTAAATGAATAGAAAAGTTTCTGAAAAAACAGAATTAATAAATTATTCACTTAAGGCAGGGAATATGTGCTGTGCTGTGTTCCCCATAGCACCCCGTGCCTCAGCAGGTGGCTTGCACAGTAGGTCCTCAGTAAGTTCAAAGAAAAAGTGGAGCAGTGTCTCTCAGTTAAAACTCGTTCAAAAAAAACTTTGTTTTCAAAATCATAACTGAATCAGGGTCAATCACAGATACAAATGATATTTCTGAATTCCTCTGAAATAGGGTCCATTTATTTTCTTACCAGGATACTCTTGACTCAGGTTATGATTTCTATAGTTAAGCACAAATTCCACTTAAATTCCCTATTTCTCATATCCCTGTTATCCTTGGTAATCGCCTAGGATGAAAGCTCGTGCAAATATGTGTTTATCCTCTTTTCTTTTTTCTATTCTCATCTCCATACTGCTCCAGGTTTCCTCTCCCCTAATCTAACCTCACACTCTTCTTGCATTCTCACACCTTTCAATTATGGATTGTGAAATCCCCATTATGTGGCAAACAAATAAATAAATCTCTTTTAAAATTTCTTTTGTGACATTTCTCTACCTCTTGCTTTAACTGAAATGTATTGTCTTGTGGGACAACCACAGCATGCCTCAAGCTGATGTTACTCATTCACCCACACATCTCATATCCCTGGGTCAGGAAGTGGGGAGTCAGCATTCTTCCCACTCCCCAAGCCAATCCCTGACCCTTACTCCAGTTCTCTTTAGAAACTTCCCTTGCTCATTTGGAGCTCAGGATATTTGGCTCCTTACCAAATATACTAATCATGCTTCCTTAAGCCCTGGGGACTTGAATATATCACTCAGTGTATCTCCCTATATCAAGTCCTGCCACCATCTCTTAGGTTACTTCAATATTCACATTATGGCCCATCCAGCACCCCACAAGCTCAGTTCCTCTACATTATCTAGTGTAAATCCTGGTACCTAAATTCTTGTGACTTTAAAATTTACTTCCATCCACACACTCCTGTGGCCACAGCCAGGACTACATTAGCATCTAGGACAATTCCACTTCTGCACTCAATCCCAGACATCTCGCTCCTACATTCTTTTCACCTCTTTTACTCAGTTATCCCTACTACTATACTGTTTTGTCAACATCACCAGGGTTACACAACCGCTGGTTGATTTTCTCTCAGTTATTCACCTCTTCTCTTTACTTCCCTATCTAGCATTATGACACATCTTTCATCCCCTCTGTGATAATATCCTCAGATAACTTGCCTTGTTGTTCTTCTATAACTTTTACCCAGGAAAACTCAACATGAGATAAATCCAATAGTTGATATTTTCTGCTACATCTGGGCTAATGAGTATTGTTAGAGAAAATCACATGAGCTGGCATATTAACCCTAAATTTTACTTGTCTCATTATACTTTCTGTTAATCCTTCAAAATTTCTCTAGTTAAACCTTTCTTTCATTGCCAACTTGGCTATTTAAAAATTTCTCCAGTCTCATCTCAAATCTCCTAAATCTTTCCTCTTATCAGATGAATTCAACTTATGTATTTGAGGAAAAATATAGGCCATGAAGAGGGAATTTCCTTCTGTCGTTATATGTAGACAGAAGGTACTTTGCAACCTATTCCTTCTTTCTGCTCTCTTGTCATAAAGGAAGATGTATGCTTTCTTTCTTCTACTTCCATTCCCTTCAACTTTATTCTGAGTTCTATTTTTTACCCTCTTCAGACATCTTGCTATGCTTCAGACATCTTGCTATGCTGTTTTTTCTTATATTTTTTCTTCTTTTCTGCTGCTTCCATTAACTATTAAGTTTTCAGTAGTCTCTTAAGCCTTTCCTATGTTAATAAAATTCACTCCTGACTGATGTCTCTTTCCTTTAACTGTCTTCCTTTTGACCTTTTATAGAATGTCTCACTTCTCCTCTAACTGGCCAAACATCTATAAAGAATTCTCTACACCACTTTTTCCACTCCTGCAACTCCACTTATTCTTGAACAAAGTTCAGTATAAGTACTGACAAATCACAACACCAAGACATGTCACCATACATAGCAATCTTATTTAATGTTAAATACAATACCATATTTTGTTCCTCATCTCATATAATCTCCCTTTAGCATTTAGAACATTTAGTAACATTCCATACTTTTTAAACACTCCCATCCTTTGATTCCTATGACACTATATTCTACTGGTTTTCCCCATCGCTGTGATTCTCCTTGTCATCGTCCTGCCTCTCCAACTCCTCCTCTTCCTCTATGTTCTGCTTTTCTGACATACCTTCTTCCTCTATTTATTCTGTCCATGTGTGTGTGTTTTCAGGGCTATTTAGGTTTCCTTTCCTTCATACTATTCATATTCTACCCGAGCAATCTTATCTATCTCTTGGCTACAATTACAAAACATGTTCTGATGATCGCCAAATATATACACAAACTCAAACACTGTGACTAGACACCAGACCAATACATCTACTTTATTGAAATATTCACAAGAAGATGTGGCCCATATATACAATGGAATATTACTCAGCCATAAAAAGAAACGAAATTGAGTTATTTGTAGTGAGGTGGATGGACCTAGAGTCTGTCACACAGAGTGAAGTAAGTCAGAAAGAGAAACACAATTAATATTAAATTTAGTTATTCAAATCTGGACTGGTTATTTTTTTCCCCAAATCTACTTTTACTTGAACTTTTGTGTTAAATTAACCTAGGGGGCAGAAGGAGCCAAGCACTGCAGTATAGAATCCTCAACCCCCTAATTATCATCAACCAATTGCAGGACATCAAAAACACCCTCATGTGTGATAAATTTGTTGCCATCTATCTTTCAAAATACTGTGTGATAGGCATGACTTATTGACTCATTTTGCCACAACTTCCACCTCTGTCCAATCACCAAAACCTACAGATTTTAAATCTCTGGTATATTCATCCCATTCCCATTATCGCTATATCAGGTTACTTCCCCATTACCTTTCCTCTAGACTTTTGCACCTACCTCTTCATTTGTCTTCTTGTCTCCAGACCTCTTCCACAATTTTCCCTTCACTGACTTGGTAATGTTATTAAAGGACAAATAGAACACTATAATTATTATTATTATTATTATTATTTTGTTACGTGGGCCTCTCACTGTTGTGGCCTCTCCCCTTGCGGAGCACAGGCTCCGGACGCACAGGATCAGCGGCCATGGCTCACGGGCCTAGCCGCTCCGCGGCATGTGGGATCTTCCCGGACCGGGGCACGAACCCGTGTCCCCTGCATCGGCAGGCGGACTTTCAACCACTGCGCCACCAGGGAAGCCCCACTATAATTATTTAATATCTATCTATCTACCACTTATCATCTATCAATGTCATCCCACTTACAACTCTCTGACAGCTTCCAATTCCCTCACAGTAAAATCCAAACTCTTTAAACTGACATACAAATCTCTTTAAGATGTGGTTCCTGTTCATTTCTCCAGACTCAAAAGGCACCACCCTCCATTACATGCTATTTATTTTAGTCAAAATATACATCTCCTAAGGCAAAACTACCTTCTGCCTGTGGACCTTTGCACATATCATGACTTTTCCTTCTTTATTCCTTTTCATGTGACCAACCCCTTCACATCTTTCAGGCATTAGTTAAGAAATAATTCCCTCCAAGAAGAAATTTCAGTATCCATCCTGATTCCAACATTTGGTAAAATGCTCTTCTTATGTATTTTTACATCACTCTTCAGCAATTTTATTTCCCTGGTTGAACCTCTTGACACAAGGCCTATTCCTGATTCAGTCTTTTTCCCTCTTGATTTTATCTCTATGAATGTTCCTACACCAATAGACTCTTGGTGGTATTTCTAATTATTCACCCAACTCTTTAAGCCTGTATGCCTCTTATTTCAATTTTCTGGTGCTGCATAATAAATCACTCAAAAATATAGTTGCTTAAAACAACACTGAGTTTTGTTTCTCATAATTCTGTGGGTTGGCTGAATGACTCATCTGCTATTTTGCCTGGGTTCACTCATATGACTGAATTCCAAAGGTGTGTTCATGTCTATTCCAAAATAAAAAACAGGTTAACCTCTGAAACCTAGTCTAACAACCAGTCCCTAGATGAATCCAACTGATTAAACTGAACCACAAATTGTTTGACATGTCAATACTGATACTGGAACTCTTTCTCCTTTGTATCCTTCATGCCAAAATAAGGGGTAAAAAAATCTTTCTTGGGCTAGGGGCATTGGGGAGAATCACAGAATTATTCAATCAAGTTTTAGTTCCATTAGTATGGCTGTAAGAGACTTCTTAGGAGACATTATAATAAACAACCACTCAATGGTTAAACCTATTAATATTCCCTCTAGGTTTGATCCACCACCACACTTTGAGACTTATTGTCCTATTTGGAAGGGATATGCAACCTCTACTTCAATTTGAAAGAAGTTCTGCATTGGGTTATTCTTGTTTCTTCTAATGATCTAATTTTGCTTGACTCATTATTCCATAAAATTGAAAAAGAAAATACAAAAACTTGAAGGAAATTAATTTGTTATGGACTGATTCTTTTGCCCATATTAAATCCATTAGCTAATATTTGTTAGTACATACTTTTAAAGAGTTGCCTATCAATAATAGCGACTTTCCCCAAATTAAGAATAATATTTCTCCCTCTAATTCAACAGCCTTAGTGACTCAGGGCTTTCTAAGAATATTCCCAATATTTCATTCACTTTAAAAGACATTCTTTGTTAAAAATGATGAAAATTTCTTAAAAATGCCCAGATTTAATGGAACTAATCTTGCCCACTATAACAAAATATTTTAAAATATAGTGTCTGTGTTTTTCTTCCCTTCATCCATACTTTATTTTCTTGTCTTCACTTAAAACAGCTAATTATTTTACACCCAGGTCTTAGGCTAGCTCAGAAGGGAATTAGTTGCTGTTGAACTTAGTAGCATATAAAAATACCTTCTCAGAGGCAGTGTGCCTTCTTTGACAACAAGGACATCTTCTTGATAAAGTTTACCTTGGTGCCAGATCAAAATTATACCAAACCTATTTTATGATTTTTGGTAAACTCATAATAACTAATGAGGTTGGATATAAACAAACAAAAATGTGTTTTTTTTCTGTTAACAAAAAATAGGCACGTATTGTAATCACAATACAATCTCTGGGACTGATGTTCCCTGTAATCTTTGGGAATAATTTTCAATGAAAATGTTTGAAAGCAAAATGCAGTTCAATAAAAATAGAAGTCTGAATTGTGAAACACTTTGAAAAGAAAATAAGTCAACTATTAGTGTTTGCTATTTCATTTCATGTTTTAAATCTTTTCCTTGTGAAGTAGTGAAAAAATAAAAATTGGGACACTTACACTCTTGCTTTTTTCTTTTCCTTCAATTAAAGATTCATGCCATGCTTGTTAATTGTGTGACTTTGGGTAGATGACATAATTTCCCACTTAGGTTCTTTATAAAATAGAAGAGTTAAAATATGAAATTCTAAAATCTTTCAAAATTCAAAAGATATGTTTCTATATGCTTATGGTAATTATAATTTATGGATTATCTCTTAACTAGGTTCTGGTGTAATCATCTACCAAAATTTTTAATTGTGAAACTGATCCCAGAAGGTTTCTACTAATAATTGATACTGAAGGTCTCTCAAGACATGTTTTGACCGTTAATATCATCGATGTTCCAGAACCTCTGGGCTGTCCTGCTGATCCGCAGTTTTCTTCAGGTACAGGTGTGATCATTTCTTATGGTTTACTTTCAACAGCTATATATAATGAAAGATGCCAGGCATGTTTCTCCAGTCGGATATGTTCAGTGATTTTTTATTATGTAAATATACAAAAACATGTGCAGATATACATGTATATAAGAAAACATATAACCTCTCTATGGAATAGTCTGGAAAAAATGTTTACCATGTAGAAATTCTCACTTCTCAATTAAGAGGTTAGAAAGCAAATACATTAAAAACAGCAACAGAGATTCTTAAAAAGACTTACTACAAGAAAAGTGAGGCAGGAGAGAAAATAAATAAATAAAAGGCCTTGACAACGTAATACATAAATTTAAACCCTTATTTGTGAAAATGCCTCAAAGAATAATTTATTTTTAAAACCCTTAAGGTTCAAAGGGTATTTTCATATTACAAAGGCAAATAATGTGTGTGTGTGTTTGTGTATAAGGGCTGACCAAGTTAGACATAGGGAAGCTTTCTCTAAAGAACTGACAATTTACTTTAGATCCAAGCTCTAAGTAAATAAACAAGAGAGGGAAGAGTATGTTCATGTCAAAGGAATTGTATGTACAAATGCCTTGAGACAATATAGAACAAGGTAAGAAGAACTGAAAATCTAGTGACTGAAATGGAGAGATCACTAAGCAAATGTGACACAAGATGAATATTGAAAAGTAATACAGGTATTTTAAGAGTGCTGATCTTTGCCCTAAGGGCAGTGGGAATCCTTTGAAATATTATAAGCAAGTAGGTGTTTTAAATAGATACATCTGGTTGAGTGGAGAGAAATATTTGAAGGGGATAAAGGTAGAAGAGGTGTCAACAGATGCTGTGAAGGGTCAGAGTAAATATGTTGGGTTTTGAAGTCCAAAAGGCAAGGTCAAAAATATTACTTATGTTGTACTCATATAACAATGGAGGAAGCAAATTTCTATATTTTTATTGAGAAATAAATTTTTAAAATATAATAATTCTAAAAATTGGTTATAATTTTTAATACAAGTATACTAGTGAGAAGAATGGACATTCCTTTTTGGGAGGATAGAATTTCCTTTTAATGGTTGGAGGGGCTAAATAACTCAACATCAGTGAGTGGTTTTCCTTGCTTAGATAACAAATGAGCCACGCAGAATCTTATTTTGGTTGTGGCTTCATTTTGATTTATTTTTGTGAATAAAATCTGTCATCATGTGATATTTTGTTATACATTTACCATTTTTTCTGACCATTGTTTTCTTGTCAAATCAGAATATAGTGATGAGTGCTTAGTCTTCTTTTATACATCATATTCCTTTATCAGCTATAATGCTTCTGTATAAGCATGATGCTTTGCAACATCTGTCGTGCCTTAAAAAAATCCACACTCCAATTCGTGGTTCCCTCCAGGTTGGGGCGGGGGGCGGGCCGGGCGCTGTGTTCGTTGTGTACCCGCGGTGTTTTTCGTTGCTTTGGCCTTCTTCCTACGCTCTGGTCCTTCCGCCCGCCTCGAGCCCTCACCACTCTCGGTATCTGTGATTGTCTTCAGGGAAAGATTTCTACAAGTGAGATTGCTAGAGTAAACGAAATTCTATTTGGGACCCCGGAGGAAGATGGCGGAAGAGTAAGACGTGGAGATCACCTTCCTCCCCACAGATACATCAGAAATTCATCTACACGTGGAACAACTACAGAACACCTACTGAACGCTGACAGAAGACCTCAGACCCCCCAAAAGGCAAGAAACTCCCCACATACCTGGGTAGGGCAAAAGAAAAAAAGAATAAACAGAGACAATAGGATAGGGACGGGACCTGCACCAGTGGGAGGGAGCCGTGAAGGAGGAAAGGTTTCCACACACTACAAGCCCCTTCGCGGGCGGAGACTGCAGGTGGCGGAGGGGAAAAGCTTCTGAGTAGCGGAGGAGAGCACAGCAACAGGGGTGTGGAGGGCAAAGCGGAGAGATTCCGGCACAGAGGATCGGTGCCCTCAGGCACACACCAGCCCGAGAGGCTTGTCTGCTCGGCCGCCGGGACGGGCGGGGCTGGGAGCTGAGGCTCGGGTATCGGCTTTCAGTCGGAGCGCAGGGAGAGGACTGGGGCTGGCGGCAGGAAGAGAGCCTGAAGGGGTTAGTGCACCACGGCTAGCCCGGAGGGAGTCCGGGGAAAGGGTCTGGAGCTGCCGAAGAGGCAAGAGACTTTTTTTCCCTTTTGTTTCCTGGTGCGCGAGGAGAGGGCATTAAGAGGGCTGCTTGGGGAAGCGCTGGAGACAGGCGCGGACCTCGGAGACGGGCGTGGGACGCTGGGGCTGCTGGTGCCGCCGCCGCTGCGGGGCCTGTGTGCGAGCGCGGGTCACTGTCCGCCCCACCTTCTGGGGGGCCTGTGCACCCCGCCACTGCCGGGGTCCCGGAACCCGGGGACGGCTTTCCCGAGAAAGCGCACGGAGCGCCTCGGGCTGCTGCAACGTCACGCCGGCCTCTGCCGCCGCAGGCCCGCCCGACACTGCGTGGCCCTCCCTCCCCTCTGCCTGAGTGAGCCAGAGCCCCCGAATCAGCGGCTCCTTTAAACCCGTCCTGTCTGAGCGAAGAACTGACGCGCTCCAGCGACCTACGCGTAGAGGCGGGGCCAGGTCCAAGGCTGAGACCCGGGAGCTGTGAGAGCAGAGACAGAGAAATCTCTCTGTGCAGTCTCGGAGGCAGCGGATTAAAGCTCCACGGCCCATTTGATGTGTCCTGTGTCTGTGGAGTGCATAAATGGACAGCGAATCATCTCAAATTGAGGAAGTGGACTCTGAGGACAAGATTTAAGACTTTCCCCCCTTTTCCTCTTTTTACAACGAATTATCCCAAATTAAGGAGGTGGACTTAGAGAGCAAGATTTCAGACTTCTCGCCCTTTTCCTCTTTTTACAACGAATTATCCCAAATTGAGGAGGTGGACTTGGAGAGCAAGATTTTTGATTTTTCCCCCTGCTCTCTTTTTGTGAATGTGTATGTGTAATCTTCTGTGTAAGATTCTCTCTGTATAGCTTTGCTTCCACCATATGTCCCAGGGTTCTATCGGTCCGTTTTTTTTTCAATAATTACTTTTTAATTTTAATAACGCTACTATATTTCATAGTTTATTCTATTTTACTTTACCTGCTCTTTCTTTTTTTCCTACCTTCCCTCCCTCCCTCCCTCCCTCTGCTCCTCCTTCCCTTCTTTCTTTTTCTTTCCTCCCTCCCTCACTCCTTCTTTCCACTTTCTTTTTCTTTCCTTCCTCCCTCCCTCCCTCCTGTCTTTCTTTCTTTCCATCCTTCCTCACTCCCTCCCTCCTTTCTTTCTTTCTTCCTTCCTTTCTTCCCTTCTTCCTTTCTTTCCCTCTCTCTTTCTTTCTTCTACTAATTCTTTCTTTCTACTTTTTCTCCCTGTTATTCTGAGCCGGGTGGATGAAAGGCTCTTGGTGCTGCAGCCAGGAGTCAGTGCTGTGCCTCTGAAGTGGGAGAGCAAACTTCAGGACATGGGTCCACAAGAGACCTCCCAGCTCCACATAATATCAAGCAGCGAAAATCTCCCAGAGATCTCCATCTCAACATCAGCACCCAGCATCAGTCAAGAACCAGCAAGCTACAGTGCTGGTCACCCTATGCCAAGCAACTACCAAGGCAGGAACACAACCCCACCCATTAGCAGAGAGGCTACCTAAAAACATAATGAGGCCACAGGCACCCCAAAACACACCACCAGACGTGGACCTGTCTACCAGAAAGACAAGATCGAGCCTCAACCACCAGAATACAGGCATTAGTCCCCCCCACCAGGAAGCCTACACAACCTACTGAAACAACCTTAGCCACTGGGGACAGACACCAAAAACAACGGGAACTACGAATCTGCAGCCTGCAAAAAGGAGACCCCAAACAAAGTAACATAAGCAAAATGAGAAGGCAGAAAAATACACAGCAGGTGAAGGAGCAAGATAAAAACCTACCAGACCTAACAAATGAAGAGGTAATAGGCAGTCTACCTGAAAATGAATTCAGCATAATGATAGTAAAGCTGATCCAAGATTCTATTTCCAAGATACAAAATCTTGGAAATAGAATAGACAAAATGCAAGAAACAGTTAACAAGGACCGAGAAGGACTAAAGATGAATCAAGCATCAATTAAAAACACAATAAATGTAATGAAAAATACTCTAGACGGGATCAATAGCAGAATAACTGAGGCAGAAGAACGGATAAGTGAGGTGGAAGATAAAATAGTGGAAATAACTGCTGCAGAGCAAAATAAAGAAAAAAGAATGAAAAGAACAGAGGACAGTCTCAGAGACCTCTAGGACAACATTAAACGCAACAACATTCGAATTATAGGGGTTCCAGAAGAAGAAGAGAAAAAGAAAGGGACTGAGAAAATATTTGAAGAGATTATAGTTGAAAACTTCCCTAATATGGGAAAGGAAATAGTTAATCAAGTCCAGGAGGCACAGAGAGTCCCATACAGAATAAATCCAAGGAGAAATATGCCAAGACACATATTAATCAAACTGTCAAAAATTAAACACAAAGAAATCATATTAAAAGCAGCAAGGGAAAAACAACAAATAACACACAAGGGACTCCCCATCAGGTTAACAGCTGATCTCTCAGCAGAAACTCTACAAGCCAGAAGGGAGTGGCAGGACATAATTAAAGGGATGAAGGAGAGAAACCTGCAACCAGTATTACT
This sequence comes from Mesoplodon bidens, assembly GCF_964165515.1. NCBI lineage: Eukaryota > Metazoa > Chordata > Mammalia > Artiodactyla > Ziphiidae > Mesoplodon > Mesoplodon bidens. The sequence goes on from NC_138166.1 coordinate 4,509,924, forward strand.
CTACCCAGCAAGGATCTCATTCAGATTTGATGGAGAAATTAAAACCTTTACAGACAAGCAAAAGCTGAGGGAGTACAGCACCACCAAACCTGCTTTACAACAAATGCTAAAGGAACTTCTCTAGGCAAGAAACACAGGAGAAGGAATATACCTACAATAACGAACCCAAAGCAATTAAGGAAATGGGAATAAGAACATACATATCAATAATTACCTTAAATGTAAATGGACTAAATGCTCCCACCAAAAGACACAGAGTGGCTGAATGGATACAAAAACAAGACCCATATATATGCTGTCTACAAGAGACCCACTTCAGACCTAGAGACACATACAGATTGAAAGTAAGGGGATGGAAAAAGATATTCCATGCAAATGGAAATCAAAAGAGGGCTGGAGTAGCAATTCTTATATCAGACAAAATAGACTTTAAAATAAAGACTATCACAAGAGACAAAGAAGGACACTACATAACGATAAAGGGATCGATCAAAGAAGAAGATATAACAATTGTAAATATTTATGCACCCAACATAGGAGCACCTCAATACATAAGGCAAATACTAACAGCCATAAAAGGGGAAATCGACAGTAACACAATCAGAGTAGGAGACTTTAACACCCCACTTTCACCAATGGACAGATCATCCAAAATGAAAATAAATAAGGAAACACAAGCTTTAAACGATGCATTAAACAAGATGGACTTAGTTGATATTTATAGGACATTCCATCCAAAAACAACAGAATACACATTTTTCTCAAGTGCTCATGGAACATTCTCCAGGATAGATCATATCTTGGGTCACAAATCAAGCCTTGGTAAATTTAAGAAAATTGAAATTGTATCAAGTATCTTTTCCGACCACAATGCTATGAGACTAGATATCAATTACAGGAAAAGAGCTGTAAAAAATACAAACACATGGAGGCTAAACAATACACTACTCAATAACGAAGTGATCCCTGAAGAAATCAAAAAGGAAATTAAAAAATACCTAGAAACAAATGACAATGGAGACACGATGACCCAAAACCTATGGGACGCAGCAAAAGCAGTTCTAAGGGGAAGTTTATAGCAATACAATCCCACCTTAAGAAACAGGAAACATCTCGAGTAAACAACCTGACCCTGCACCTAAAGCAATTACAGAAAGAAGAACAAAAAATCCCCAAACTTAGCAGAAGGAAAGAAATCATAAAGATCAGATCAGAAATAAATGAAAAAGAAATGAAGGAAATGATAGCAAAGATCAACCAAAATAAAAGCTGGTTCTTTGAGAAGATAAACAAAATTGACAAACCATTAGCCAGACTCATCAAGAAAAGAAGGGAGAAGACTCAAATCAATAGAATTAGAAATGAAAAAGGAGAAGTAACAACTGACACTGCAGAAATACAAAAGATCATGAGAGATTACTACAAGCAACTCTATGCCAATAAAATGGACAACCTGGAAGAAATGGACAAATTCTTAGAAATGCACAACCTGCCAAGACTGAATCAGGAGAAATAGAAAATATGAATAGACCAATCACAAGCACTGAAATTGAAACTGTGATTAAAAATCTTCCAACAAACAAAAGCCCAGGACCAGATGGCTTCACAGGCGAATTCTATCAAATATTTAGAGAAGAGCTAACACCCATCCTTCTCAAACTCTTCCAAACAATATCAGAGGAAGGAACACTCCCAAACTCATTCTACGAGGCCACCATCACCTTGATACCAAAACCAGACAAGGATGTCACAAAGAAAGAAAACTACAGGCCAATATAACTGATGAACATAGATGCAAAAATCCTCAACAAAATACTAGCAAACAGAATCCAACAGCATATTAAAAGGATCATAGACCATGATCAAGTGGGGTTTATTCCAGGAATGCAAGGATTCTTCAATATACGCAAATCAATCAATGTGATACACCATATTAACAAGTTGAAGGAGAAAAACCATATGATCATCTCAATAGATGCAGAGAAAGCTTTTGACAAAATTCAACACCCATTTATGATAAAAACCCTGCAGAAAGTAGGCATAGAGGGAACTTTCCTCAACATAATAAAGGCCATATATGACAAACCCACAGCCAACATTGTCCTCAATGGTGAAAAACTGAAACCATTTCCACTAAGATCAGGAACAACACAAGGCTGCCCACTCTCACCACTCTTATTCAACCTAGTTTTGGAAGTTCTAGCCACAGCAATCAGAGAAGAAAAGGAAATAAAAGGAATTCAAATTGGAAAAGAAGAAGTAAAGCTGTCACTCTTTGCAGATGACGTGATACTATACATAGAGAATCCTAAAGATGCCACAAAAAAACTACTAGAGCTAATCAATGAATTTGGTAAAGTAGCAGGATACAAAATTAATGCACAGAAATCTCTGGCATTCCTGTACACTAATGATGAAAAATCTGAAAATGAAATCAAGAAAACGCTCCCATTTACCATTGCAAGAAAAAGAATAAAATATCTAGGAATAAACCTACCTAAGGAGACAAAAGACCTGTATGCAGAAAATTATAAGACACTGATGAAAGAAATTAAAGAGGATACAAATAGATGGAGAGATATACCATGCTCCTGGATTGGAAGAATCAATATTGTGAAAATGACTCTACTACCCAAAGCAATCTACAGATTCAATGCAATCCCTATCAAACTACCACTGGCATTTTTCACAGAACTAGAACAAAAACTTTCAAAATTTGTTTGGAAAAACAAAAGACCCCGAATAGCCAAAGCAATCTTGAGAACGAAAAACGGAGCTGGAGGAGTCAGGCTCCCTGACTTCAGACTATACTACAAAGCTACAGTAATTAAGACAGTGTGGTACTGGCATAAAAACAGAAGGATAGATCAGTGGATCAGGATAGAAAGCCCAGAGATAAACCCACGCACATATGGTCACCTTATCTTTGATAAAGGAGGCAGGAATGTACAGTGGAGAAAGGACAGCCTCTTCAAAAAGTGGTGCTGGGAAAACTGGACAGGGACATGTAAAAGTATGAGATTAGATCATTCCCTAACACCATACACAAAAATAAGCTCAAAATGGATTAAAGACCTAAATGTAAGGCCAGAAACTATCAAACTCTTAGAGGAAAACATAGGCAGAACACTCTATGACATAAATCACAGCAAGATCCTTTTGGACCCACCTCCTAGAGAAATGGAAATAAAAACAAAGATAAAGAAATGGGACCTAATGAAACTTCAAAGCTTTTGCACAGCAAAGGAAACCATAAACAAGACCAAAAGAGAACCCTTAGAATGGGAGAAAATATTTGCAAATGAAGCAACTGACAAAGGATTAATCTCCAAAATTTACAAGCAGCTCATGCAGCTCAATAGCAAAAAAACAAACAACCCAATCCAAAAATGGGCAGAAGACTTAAATAGGCATTTCTCCAAAGAAGATATACAGACTGCCAACAAACACATGAAAGAATGCTCAACATCATTCATCATTAGAGAAATGCAAATCAAAACTACAATGAGATATCATCTCACACCAGTCAGAATGGCCATCATCAAGAAATCTAGAAACAATAAATGCTGGAGAGGGTGTGGAGAAAAGGGAACACTCTTGCACTGCTGGTGGGAATGTGAATTGGTACAGCCACTATGGAGAACAGTATGGAGGTTCCTTAAAAAACTAAAAATAGAACTACCATATGACCCAGCAATCCCACTACTAGGCATATACCCTGAGAAAACCATAATTCAAAAAGAGACATGTACCAAAATGTTCATTGCAGCTCTATTCACAATAGCCCGGAGCTGGAAACAACCTAAGTGTCCATCATCGGATGAATGGATAAAGAAGATGTGGCACATATATACAATGGAATATTACTCAGCCATAAAAAGAAACGAAACTGAGCTATTTGTAATGAGGTGGATAGACCTAGAGTCTGTCATACAGAGTGAAGTAAGCCAGAAAGAGAAAGACAAATACCGTATGCTAACACATATATACGGAATTAAAAAAAAAAAATGTCATGAAGAACCTAGGGGTAAAACGGGAATAAAGACACAGACCTAGTTGAGAATGGACTTGAGGATATGGGGAGGGGGAAGTGTAAGCTGTGACAAAGCGAAAGAGAGGCATGGACATGTATACACTACCAAACGTGAGGTAGATAGATAGTGGGAAGCAGCTGCAGAGCACGGGGAGATCAGCTCGGTGCTTTGTGACCGCCTGGAAGGGTGGGATGGGGAGGGTGGGAGGGAGGGAGATGCATGAGGGAAGGGATGTGGGAACGGATGTATATATATGACTGATTCACTTTGTTATAAAGCAGAAACTAATAAAAAAAAAATCCACACTCCATCATACCTTAAAAGTGTGGCATTCAGGGCTTCCCTGGTGGCGCAGTGGTTGAGAGTCCGCCTGCCGATGCAGGGGACACGGGTTCGTGCCCCTATCCCGGAAGATCCCACGTGCCGCGCAGCGGCTGGGCCCGCGAGCCATGGCCGCGGAGCCTGTGTGTCCGGAGCCTGTGCTCCGCAACGGGAGAGGCCACAGCAGTGAGAGGCCCGCGTACAGCAAAAAAAAAAAAAAAAAAGTGTGGCATTCAAAGTCCACATTTCTCTTCTTTTCTTACTTGGCCATGATGGGTAGGCATGGTAACAAAAAATAACATGGTGCTTGGAATGCTATTGTGACTGGAGTACTGCAATTTATACTATGTGAAGTGATAAGAGCATCATTTATGGTCTCTATCTCTGTTATCAAATCTGCCAGCATAGCAAGAATGCAGCAATAGACGATGCAGAAACAAGTGCGTTTGTAAGTGTTCTGTTAATACTTGATAAACAATGAAATTTGAATTTCATGCGTCACAAAATATTACCCTTTCTTTTGATTTTAAAAAAACATTTAAACGTGCAAAAACCATTCTTTGATCGGAAGACCATATAAAAACAGGCAGCAGTGTAGATTGATTTGACTCGTGGGCAGTAGTTTGAAGACCCATGGAGTAGAGAGAGGAAGGCCAGTTATCAAGTTATTTCAGACTAGAAATGGTATAGTTTGGCTAAGGAAGGTGACGGAGATAAAAATAAAAAGACATTTTTGAGATATTTAAATGGTAAATGAATCTGGTATTGAATTAAATATAAAGGAAGAGAGGAGAACTCTGAGGTTTCTGATTTGCATAACTGGTTTGGAGATTCTCAGTTAGGATAGGAAAATCTAGAAATAGACCAAATTTGCAGAGAAAAATTATGAGTTCACTTTTGAACATTTCATGCTTCATATGCTTTTGTTATATCAAAGGAGAGATTTAAATAAGCAGTGGAGCTCATAGGTCTTGCCTAGGTCTATACATGTGTTGTAATTGAAAACGCGAACTTGGATGAGATTACTCAGCTAGAGAGTAGAGAATTAGAAGAAAGGAGAGCATAGGGCCAAACCATGAGGAACTCCTACACTTAATTATGTAGGGAAGAAGCTCAGCCTGCCAAGGACAGCAAGGAGCAGTTCAAGTGGTGGTAGAAAAAAGAGAAAGTTGTACCCTGAATGGCAAAGGGAGAGAGTGTTGAAAGAGAGTGCTAGTGGTTAGTAGACTTGAATTCCACAATCAAGTAAGATGATGTTAAAATGTCCATTGCATTTAGTTAGTGATATGGGGATAATGAAACCTAATGAACCTACTAAGAACTGTTTTATTGGTATTATAGGGGAGGAAGCCAGAACAGAGTGGAATTAGGAGTGAAATTGTGAAAATAAAAACCATGTCTTAGAAATCTGCATATGAAACTGGAGAGAAGGCAGTGGCAGAACTATTTTGGATTGAAAGCTGTGTCTGGTGCATTTGGTTTTAAAGGGAGACACCTGAGTAATTTTACAAAAAAGTGGGGATAATTCATTAACTTGGTGATTGAAGATACATGAAAGAGAAAGTAAAAGAGAGATGGGATCAAAGCCCAGGCGGAATTAATCAATCTAATCTGCTCATCTCAAAAATTTCAATGTCTATATTTACATTTTCAATTTATTTTCATACTTAACAAATTCGCTTTGACTTTTCTTTCAGACTAGTAGCTCTAATCTCTGAAAAACAAGTAGTGAATTGAAGGTCCCAGTTTATTTGTGTGCCTGACAGAAATTTTCTTTATCATTCCAATTAAAATATAGTATTTTGAAAACACACTGTCATCCCTTGATTTAACACCCCACTTATATCAATGGACAGATCTACCAGACAGAAAATCAATAAGGAAACACTGGCCTTAAATGACACATTTGTGAAGATAAACTTAATACATACAGAACATTCTATCCAAAAGCAGCAGAATACACATTCTTTTCACATGCACATGGGACATTCTCCAGGATGCGTCCATCAACAGAGGAATGGATAAAGAAATTGTGGTACACACATACAATGGAATATTACTCAGCCATAAAAAAGAACGAAATAATGCCATTTGCAGTGACATGGATGGACCTAGAGATTGTCATACTGAGTGAAGTAAGCCAGACAGAGAAAGACAAAAATCATATGATATCACTTATATGTGGAATATTAAAAAAATGGTATAAATGAACCTATTTACAAAACAGAGAGTCACAGATGTAGAAAACAAATTTACAGTTGCCAAGGGGGAAAGGGTAGAGGAGGGATAAATTGGGAGATTGGGATTGACATATACACACTACTATATATAAAATAGATAACTAATAAGAACCTACTGTATAGCACTCTACTCTACTCAATACTCTGTAATGACCTATATGGGAAAAGAATCTAAAAAAGAGTGGATATATGTATATGTATAACTGATTCACTTTGCTGTACAGCAGAAACTAACACAACATTGTAACTCAACTACACTCCAATTTAATTAATAAAAAATACACATGTTCAATAATGATATTGGCTATGGATGTGAATAAGTAACCTGAATCCCTTCATAGTTTTATTTTTTTTTTCTTTCTCTCTTGATCAATGGGTAAGACTCTAGATAATCTCTCCCAAGCTCTCCTGGGCTCTCAGCCCTCTTCTATGTCACACTAAGGGCCCTTGAGTCCTTTCTGTTTTCCATTCCCAGTGCTGGCTCTGCCCAGGATGTGAGGTGGTGAAAGGTGTGCACTCAAGGATTACAGACTAGGGTGGTAGCTAAAGGAGACTGCAGGTTACTTAGAAGTTGTTGGTTAATATTTGAAAAGCTGTAACAAGTATTTTGTCTGATATGAGAACTTAATGGCTCTTCAGGAATCATGCCAAGTTTGAGTTTCCCAGGCAGTTTTTCCAAAGGTACTGAAAATTTTAGAGCAGAGTCTATTGATTTGCAATGATATTTTTCTGCCAAGAGAAAAAGCAAGCGTCAACTGTGTAGACATCAAAGAGAAATCAAATAAGATCGACAGTGAGTATTAATTGGGTCTGTCAGCATGGAGGCTTTTGATGACTTTTTGGAAAAAAATTTAGTGTTTGTAGGGGGGAAGAACCTCTAGTAGAGTGGACTAAAGACTGAGTGAGAGGTGAAAAAATATACAAAACTCTAGCAGAGAGACAGGACCATAGCTAAAGTGAGCTTAGGGTTAGGGAGATTGTTTTAATGGATGAGATTTGAGCATGTTCCAATGGTAATACAAAGTAGACAGTAGTGAGGGAGTATTTGAAAGTGGGAGATAGAGTTAAGTTCCAGAGAAAGTAGAAGGGGAAACACCTCCCAGTGGACATGGATTATCATTAATAACAAGCAGTTTGCTCCTCTGACTATAAGGGGAGGGAAAATGGTGCAGATGTAAGTGGGACTATAGATCTTAAACGAAAAAGTGAGCTATCACTAGTCTAGTGGTTTCTCCTTACTCTGTGTCGTAAGAAGAGAGATCTTCTATGGGAAGTAAGACAGATGGGAAGGAGTAACAGGTTTGGGGCAAAAAGCCAAAGTTTGAAATAATTTTTGTAGAAAGGTGAAGAATAAATAGAACAGGACTTGCTTAATAACACTGAGGAACAAATACACTTATTCCTCTATTAATTTTCTTTGCAATTAATAGTTCAGTTTTATACATATGAAGTATCACAGAATCTGGCATTTGTCTAAATGTTGAAGAATTTAAAAAACCTTTTAAGTTCAATTTTCTGATTGAGTCAAAGACAAGTATATAGATGCCAGTATTTGAGTCAAAGACAAGTATATAGACGCCAGTATATCTCTAGCACACATTTTACTTCATTAATTGTTCAGTTTAAAAGTATTTATTATATCTTAAAATCAGTTTTATTTTTATTATTTACTTGCCCTTAAGAAAAGAAATTGGGGATTTGGAACTTGCTTTTTTTCATTATGTATTTCCCTACAGTACTAAGTATGGTACTTTCAACAAAATAGATGTTTTAGGGTTTTTCTTTTACATTTTGACTTACTCTTTCTGACAGCAGTTTTACATCAACCTTAGGCCTGTAGTTTGCGTTATCTTTTACTCTAACCAAAAACTTTTCTGCATCATCCTTTGCTAGACACGAAGCCTCATGGTGGGATGAAAACTTGAGATATTATTTGCCAGGATTTGTTAAATTTGTTTCTTTTGGTTTTTAAAAAAATTACTTAAAGTTATTATTAAGTTTGGTCATGTTCTATCTTCAAGTTATGCTGAGGGTAGGATTTTGTGTAATTTTATTTCTGCCTGTTTTCTGTATTGTTTTTGGAGAAAATATTGGGAGATATGCTTTAGGGCAGCCACCATTATTTTATTATCTCACTATCTTCACCTACACTGACATTTCCTGGTCACTCACTTTAAATGTAATTACATTAGAAAAACAAAGATCAATTAAATTTAGTTAGGTAATCTGTTAAAATTTAAATTTATTAAGATGTATAAATTTGGTCCATAAATGTATGTGTGTAAGAAACAGAAGATTTTAAAGTGCCTGATCACACAGCTTGTGTTACTCTATTTCAAACTCATACTTATGGATTGTAATAAAACACACACACACACACACACACATATACAAGGCACAGAAAATATCAGAGAACAAATAAAGCAATTAACCTGAGTCTTTCCTTAGGTCACTCCATCCATGTTGCATTGTAGTTTGCATTTTTTTACCCATGGTCAAGGCTATGGGGAGATTTTAGAAGGTGTGTGAAAGATAGAGGTCAATCACAGATGTCCACAAATGTGTTTCTGTAAGAAAGAGTTCCTCCACGCACAGCCCCATCAGGTTTAGAAACTGGAGTACAGGAATCTATTTTGAGGTTACTTGGCTGGCTTCTCCTGGGACAATCTGTCAGCATATATGTCATGCTCTTTTTGTTTAGGCTATAGTTGCCATAGACAGTGCTAGGAAGTAAGGAAAAGCACTCTGTAGGAGCAGGAAAGATGGCAGGAAGCCAAAGGGAAAAATACAAAAATAGATCGCTATCTTAAAATATTACCCCAGCCCTACCATCCAATCTACAATTAGTTTTGTTCTGTTTTTATTATATAAAGAACTAATGAAAGAATCATATATGTTAATTTTTGATACATGTTGATTTTTACTTCACAGCTACCTTAGAAATTGATGAGGACTATCCATTATATCAGTCAATTTACAGAGTGACAGCCACAGATGAAGACTCTTTAAATGGTGATATACTGATGATAGGTGGTGATCATTGTGTGAGACACATATATCGCTTTGGCATGCACTTAGAATGGCAAACACATACGTAGCCAAAGTAAGATGGGATATAAGCTTTACAGATGAATTTGCAACTAATCCGGTAGGAAAGAAGAACAATTTCTGATATTTCCATGAGAAAAATAAGGAAGGCATTGTTGGGAAGATTTTTCTGAGTACAGTGCTATGCTTTGGAGATATTTTTCAAGAGTTAATATATTTAATTTGATAATTAAAGAAAGCATAATGAAGCTGACAACCACTCTAATGCAATATTCGTGTTAATGTTGGAAATAGCATTTTTATAAGAAATTTTCTTAATGAGTATAAGAAAATTATACAACTTCTAACGGAGGTGGGCAGCTGCAAGAAAGACATCAACGCTGAGCTGAAACTGGGGCTTTGTGTTTTGGATTCTATTCAGAACTGTTCCACTTGTCTAGCTATTTCAATGTCACATGTGAATGTGATTATATTTTTTTGATGTTTCAGTATCCTGATTACTAGATATCTACTATAAGAGACTTGCTTTTCTCATAATTGATTCATGATTGTAAAGTCTCTTAGAGAGTTGGCAAAATAAAAAGAACCCATAAAGCTCTAAGTGGAGAATTTAGCAGTACACTGGACTACAAAAGTCAGCATGCTTTCTCTGCAGCTGTTCTTTTTAAACATGTATTGAAAGAGTTTACTTCTAATTTGGTAATTCACAGTATGAAGTAAGGAGCACTGTATGGGGGTGAAGTAATGGCGCTTCAGGTAACTTGGGTCAAGTTAGGAATTTACCACTAACTAGCAGTGTAATCCTAGGGAAGTCACTTAATCCCTCTCGCCCTTGATTTCCAGTTAACCTCCAGTGATATATGGGCTGTTGTCAGTCAAGGTACTCAAAATCCCTGCTCAAAAATACTTTGTTGTAGACCAGCCAGTATGCAATTTGTATGAAATTGTTAAGAAATACGAGACTTTTCCTAATAGATGATGTCTTTCTAATAGATTAAAAAATAACCTATGGTCCAGCTGAAAATAGTTATTACCAGTTCTGTCATTTGCAGGAAAAGAGCGCAGCAGGTGTGTTTTAAAATTTAGTGTTTTGGGAAACAGTTACATTGCTAAAGGCTTAATCCTTATCAAATTAAAAAAATATGCAGTTATAATTGAACTTTAATCAAATTTTACCTCATTTCAAACTACATTTTTTTCAGATACTTTTGAGAATGATTTATCTACTCTCACCTCTTCTTAACTATGGTGGAAAATAAAAAGTGCAATCAAGAAGTAAGATAAATTATAAACTGTATTCAACTGTATTAATATTTGCAATTGGTTTATATCATTATAATTCTTATTTTGTTTCTAAAAAGTCAAACAGTGACAGTGAGTTTATTTTGTACATTCTTTCAGAGATGTATTAATTTGCAGAACCAAATCTAATTTTTTAAAAAAAATTCTCTTAAAGGAATGTGTATAGTGTTATGCAGCTCTGCAAAAATATAGCAAATCTTTCGGTTGTGTTAATAAGCTAAACAACTCTTACTTTTCCTGTATTCTACATCAGTATATTCCAATGGTTTTAATACAGGCATAGATAATAAAGAGAGAAATTAATCAATGTAAAAATAAAGAACTTTCTATATATTTGCTCCATTATTGTATCTGAATGATCTTCCAAATACATTTTCATTTATTTTAGTGCGATTCATGTATGCTTTATTTTTCTAGTACTCCATTGAGACACAGTTACCTGGACCAAAGAAAGGAGCAAATTCTTTTGGAGTGGAGTCTGTAAGTGGCATTGGTAGTGTGAGAGGCAATGATCCCTTGGGCTTTGAGGCTGGATATCATGTAGTTAATATATTTATTTATTATTCTGCAAAGAATGACAAGAATCTTTCATAACTGAACTCTACCTGAAAGATTAAACAGATTATTATTTTAAAGGAAGAGTAATATTTTGTGATTCATTAATGAGGATTAGTGCAGTTAACCAAATATCTAGAACCAGTCTTGGTGGATATCAAAACATAGAGATCATGTCTTAACTTTTTAGATCTATCTAAAGAAGTTTCAGGAAAAAAAAGACTTTAAGTAGCTTTCTAATTAGGGAAAACCAAATCATTAAATTTAAAAATTTTGTGAACATCACATGGGAAGAAATTTAAAACAGTCAAGGTGTGGTACTGAAACAATTTATACCCTGCCCTACTTAGAATGACAAAACACATAGGTAGCCAAGGTAAGATGGGGTATAAGTCTTTCAGATGAATTTTAAACTAATGAGGCAGGGGAAAAGAACAATTTCTGATATTTCCATGAAAAAAAGAAGGAAAGCATTGTTGGGAAGATTTTCTCAGTAGAGAATGACATGTTAGTAGGAACAATGATTGGAAAGAAAACAACTAGAGGGCTATTGAGATAACCTGTGCACACAGAAATGGAGTGTGAAATTTGAGAAATAAAGGGATTTATTATTATTATTATTATTACTGGTATTGGTAAACCATTTCCATTTTCAGAAATCCTCCACATGTATTATTTCAATAAGGTGGTTGAGAAAATAGTAATTAGAGAGCAAATGCAAGAATTTATAGAAAAAATAGAGAATGTGCTGCTGAATAGATATTTAGGAGAAAGACTATTAATAACTAAAGATGATCTCAACCTTCTAGACTAAAAGAACATAAAGGGTAGAAGAAAGCCAATGACTTCTATTTCAATTTCAATCTGGAAATGTTAAATGTCACAGAATGGGGAAGAAGCCAATGATACATATCTTTTAAGCAATTTGAGTGTTAAGACTACAATGTGAGGTTAATATGAGCTTAAAACTAAAATTAGGTGGGAAAAATGGAGATTGTGCATATCAGCTACCTACATATTTAAGCAGTTCAGCTCCATACTTGTGCCCATTCCCTGCCTCACTTCCCTTGCTTACCTTGACTCACACATTCAACCAAACTTGGTAAGTCCTTTAAGACCAACTTACTTCCTCTTTCTACTACATATCTAACCTATAAATTTTATGACATTTTATAAAAGAGATTTAAATATGCTCATTGTCAGCCCCTCACTCAGCACAGGTTCTTGTACATTGTAAAGGCTTTTTTAACGTTTGCTTAAAAATGTTTTAGTGGATACCTTCCTGCCTCGGAGTGTTTTTTTCTTTTCAGAAGGACACTTGCTGATATGTATGAATAAATAATATTTAAAGGGTAAGGCGTGTGACAGGATGATGGGGAAAATATTTGAGATCTGATGACAGACTAAACTATTTTCAGAAATTACCTCCTGTTCTGATCGCAAAGAGTAATTCATGGTCCTGTTTCCAGGGGTTAGCATTAAACAGTCTGCTTTGTGAATGGTTTCAGTGCATTGTACTTTTAGTTAATAATTGAATCTGTAATTCATTCATTTTTTTGTTCAATTTAGTCTATATTTAGGCATGCAGCCAAGCTACACAGACCTTTGAGATTTAATGGCAAATGACATGAAGCTATTTTGAAATATATAACTAATCTAGTTAACTAAGAAAGCACTTATATTTCTTTTAGTTGCCTAGAAGACAAATAAAACACTATATTTAATTGGAGAACACTACAACAACAAAAAAACCTAACAGGAGACATATTATAAAGATACACATGATTTACTAAATAGTATACTGTAAAGTTTTTTTTAAAAAACTCTTTTCCGGGTTTCCAGCTTACACTGAGAGCAACAGATACAACAGGTCTATTCTGTCAAGGGACACTAATTATCATGATTAGAAACATAAATGATGAGAAGCCTCAATCTGAGTAAGCAATTTATTTTAAAGTGTAACCATAGAGAATGGCTAACTAAACTTTTCACACATATTGTAAATAAAAATAATAAAGATTATATAGCTACATAAAAATATTTTATTGTTATATTAAAATATATTACTATACACATAAGTGATACATATGCTGATAGAAAGTAAAATATATGACAGAAAATATTGGTAAACAAATATAGAAGTGACCAACATCGTAATATGATATGGTGAAAAGATTTTTGTGTGTCTTTTTGTTTTCTTCCCCAAAGGTTTTGTAAAGTTGTTGTGTTGCTTTTAAATAAATATATTAATTTTAAACAATGAGAAAAGTAGACCTTTAAATGTAGTTTGAGATGTTTAATTTAAATTACTTTACTTCCATACTCTGAGATATAATTGTAGCATTCAAAAACATTTTCAGATTACGAATGTCTGTTAGATGTTTTTCTATACTTCAAAATGTAGTAGTCAAATACATTACTACAATCTAAGAAAAATTAAATACTACTTAGATTGATGAAGAGAAAAAGAAAAATGGTAGTATTCAAATTATTTTCCTTCCACCCCTAAGTTATATCTCTACAGATAACTAAGGAGAGTAACATTGTTTGAATCCCCAAATTCATTTTTATATTATCTGAACCAGAGAAGCAAATATGGAGCTTAGTTTTTCTCTTATTTCTGGGGATAGTTACTCTACCTGTCCTACTACATTTTGTGGTAGAGGTGCTGCCAACTTCTTAAAGTAATTTTTTGTCACCTGCATGCCTATTATAAGCATAAACTTATTGCCTTTACTTATTTAGTAGAATTCAATGCTAGGTAATATAAGCAATACCAAAATTACTAAAATATTGGTATGGCCCCAAAATATTGTTTTCATTTCTTAAGAGACATAGTATGTTAAATTACAATTAATGAAACAGAAAAGGAAATGATTCAAAGTGGTCCAGAATGTAAATACTGTGAGTTATATTATATTATGGTATAAAGGAGAAACCACACTGTAAAGGAGAAACCACATTAGACTGGTGGTCAAGAAGGTTGCTCAGAGGAATGGCCTCACCCATTCACCTCCCTTTTCCTTTAAATTCCTTGAACCTCACTCTCAAGCCCAGATTTAGCCTCTCCTTCCCTTTAAAATGTGTAGCAAAGTTATGGTATCTATCACACAGCACTAGTTATTTATATCTGTGTTCCCCTCTTGCAGTGAGATCTAAAGAGCAGAAGCCAGCTTATTCTTATGCATATAAACTGGAACAACATACTGTAGGTTACTGATAAATGTCTGATGCTTGAATGGAAGGTTGAATAAGAAAGAAATTTAAGTTTCAGAATTGTTCTGGAAATTGATCAGGGACTTGAAATATACTTTAAAGAGATGAACAATAAATTTAAAATAAATGTCCTGATAACTTGCTTGTCCAAACTTGTCCAAAGTTATGACTTTGGACAGCATTTCATCATACCAGATAACAAAATGAAAATGAATATATTTAATCCCTTATGTTCAATTGCCAACTATTCCATACATTTGGTATTTGGAATAATAGAGGTGCACTATTTCAATCTGTTTTCCAGTTTTCATCTCTTTGATGTCATGCTATCTTTCATATCTGGCATGATGCCAGAGACTAAATGATTAAAAATTAATGCTTATGCAAAAAAGTTGTGTAACTTTGTGCCAGAAATGGATTTTCTCAACATTTGAATACTTTTGGAACTCTTAAATTCTTGACAAGATGAAGGTAATATTATCACAAATCCAAAAGATTCTTTGCAAGTAATCAGAACTGAGCAGGTATGTGCATACAAATCTGCATTTGCAACATTTTTTCATCAACATATTTTTTTTCTTTAGACCTTTTCCTCTGAATTCTATTAATGTAACTGAAGAAAAACCTGTTGGAGAAATTATAGCAAGGGTAAAACCAACAGATCGAGATTAAGATGGCGGCATCACTTATACCTTTAGATCACAGCAGGAAAAGTTTGCTTTGGGACCTTGTAAGTTTTAAATACATAGTTCTAGCTGTCTTCATTTAAGCATTCACTATCTAATCTCGGCATTTCCTTTGGACTTCGAGCTAGTAAAGCTACCCTTTCAAAATTAGATTAAATATGGAGAAGGGAACACCAAAAAATGTGTGGCATTTGACAGTTGTTATTTTCCTACTTGTGAAAATGAACTTCTTGTGAAATAACGTCTGTCACAGTACTTATTTTTATAACTGGCTATTGGCTTTCAGAGGCAATCAGTACAATGCTTCTGTGAAATCCTTGTAAACTACAGGACAGATAAGTCATATCTAACTCCTTAATTTCATTTGTGAAAATCGGAACATTTCCTTAATAATTATATTTTGGATACTTGATTATGGATATATTCCTACCTATGTGTACAGAATTACTACTCTGAAATATTTCCTATGGCTTGTCACAGTACTTGATTTAACTGTCCAGCATTCAACCAGAGGAAAAAAAAACCCCACCAGCAACACAACTATGAGACCTTCTTAAGCAGACCCTGTAAGGCTGCTGTCTCTGTGTCTAATGCCAGAGCTTGAGGTCCACAAGCCCAGAGGTCAGGAGGGAAGATGAATATAAAGTGGGAGAGATCAAGGGTAGACCAGACACACAAGCAGGCTCTGGACTCTATGAGAATGCACTAAAACCCATGTCTGTTCTTATTGCCGCTGACCTTGGTAGTGAGGGTATCACGCAGAAGCTGGGGCCTTTAATTATAAGGCTGAGCACACACACCTGTTCTAGGAGTCAGAGAAGCTGAAAGAGGATCCAGAGGTGGATAGAGCAGCTGCAGAGCCAGCTGCTACTTTACGCCAATGATGAGATAGCAGACCAGCAAAAACATAGTTAAGAAATGAAATGTCTGCTGCTAACTTTCAACTCTCCCAGTCAACCAAGATTCTCCCTTGGAGGCAACAGGGATGAACAGTCATTTCTGTCTTCACAAATTTTCCTAAGTTTGACCCTTGAGCGCATTTTTCATCTTTCTATAAAATATATCTCTTATATGTGGAATCTAAAAAAAGGGTACAACAGAGTTATAAATGTAGAAACAAACATTATTACCGGGGGTAAGGGTGGGAGGGATAAATTGGGAGACTGGGATTGACATATACACACTACTACATATAAAACATAACTAATAAGGACAGGGAACACTACTCAATACTCTATAATGGCCTATATGGCAAAATAATCCAAAAAAGAGTGGATATATGTATATGTATAACAGATTCACTTTGTTGTACACCTGAAACTAATACAACATTGTAAATCAACTATACTACAATAAAAAATATTTAAAAGAAGAATTAGTTAAGTTGGATGGCAGAAACAATACATGATTAGGATTTTAACATAGTTTGGCTAGTTTTTTCAGGCTCAAAAACACTAATAATCTATTATGGTAATTAAAATCAAATACTGTGTTCTGGTACTTTTAAAGTCGAGATGCTACCTATGCCTGGTAAATCCATAAATTACAATTTAGAGATTTGGAGGAAAATATGATGAAACCATTTATAATATTAAATTATATTTTAAAGATAAGTATAAAGCAAGTGGGCATTTAAAAAAAATATTTTCAATGATTGTAGAGCTGCTAAACATCACTTTCCTTATCCATTAAAAGTGTATACTATTAAATGAATTAAATTACCATCAATATGAATAAATTAATATATGCTTAATTATTTGAGTTTGGTAATTTTTATTTATTTATTTTCATTAGATACTGGCATAATCACTCTTCTTCAGCCTTTGAATCTTGACAACCCAAATAATCCTAAAACCTATTCTTTGGAAATTGAGGCCATAGATAATGGGAATAATACCAGTACCTATATGTTTACAGTTTTTGTGGAGGATGTAGACAATCTTATTGTCTGTGATTCGAGTTTTTCAATAGGAGCAGGTAAATTACAAGTCTATTTTATTGATAACATTCATGAAATGAAAGAGTAAGAATATTTTAAAATAAAATTTTTAATAATAACTAAAGTTTTTTTTTTTTAGTTTTAATAAAAGAGGAGTAAGTAAAAGAACTCAATAAAGTGAGAGATATACTCCTACAAAGAAAAAATATAGAGTTGGTATGAATTAAAATAACTTTCAAATAATTATTTCTTTGTGTGGAAGATTGGGTATAGGAATAGTTACAAAATTATTCTGTTTATCCATAACATATGAATTAACAGGTTGTTTAACAAGTTGTCATATGTGTGAAAACCTAAACAATAAAATACAATTTTTATCTTCTAAATTGACCAAGACTTAAAAATAACAGGAAAAAGTCAGTGCTGGCTAAGGTATACAGAAATTAACACTTACAATGGAATACTACTCAGCCATAAAAAAGAATGGAATTTTGCCATTTGCAGCAATACAGATGGACTTGGAGGACATTATGCTAGGTGAAATAAGTGAGATAGAAAAAGATAAATACTGTATAATATCACTTATATGTAGAACTGAAAAAATACAACAAACTAGTGAATATAACAAAAAAGAAGCAGACTCACAGACCTAGAGAACAAACTAGTGGTTAGCAGTGGGGAGAGGGAAGGTGGGAGGGAGGCAATGTAGGGGTAAGGGACTTAGAAGCACAAACAAGTAGGTATAAAAGAAGCTACAAGGATATATTATACAACATGGAGAATATAGCAAATATTTTATAATAACTATAAAAGGATTATAACCTTTAAAAATTGTGAATCAGAGAGGAATCAAGATGGCGCAGTAGAAGGACGTGCTCTCACTCCCTCCTGCGAGAACACCAGAATCACAACTAGATGCTGGACAATCATTGACAGGAAGACACTGGAACTCACCAAAAAAGATACCCCACATCCAAAGACAAAGGAGAAGCCACAATGAGACGGCAGGAGGGGCGCAATCACAGTAAAATCAAATCCAATAACTGCTGGGTGGGTGACTCACAGACTGGAGAACACTTACACCAGAGAAGTCCACCCACTGGAGTGAACGTTCTAAGCCCCATGTCACGCTTCCCAACCTGGGGGTCAGGCAATGGGAGGAGAAATTTCTAGAGATTCAGACTTTGAAGCCTAGTGGGAATTGATTGCAGGACTTCAACATGACTGGGGGGAAACAGAGAATCCACTCTTGGAGGGCACACACAAAGTAGTGTGCACACTGGGACCCAGGGGAAGGAGCAGTGACCCCAGGGGAGACTGAAACAGACCTACCTGCTAGTGTTGGAGGGTCTCCTGCAGAGGCGGGGGGTGGCTGTGGCTCACTGGGGGGACAAGGACACTGACAGCAGAAGATCTGTGAAGTACTCCTTGGTGTGAGCCCTCCCAGAGTCTGTCATTAGCTCAACCAAAGAGCCCAGGTAGGTTCCACTGTTGGGTCGCCTCAGGCCAAACAACCAACAGGGAGGGAACACAGCCCCACCCATCAACAGTCAAGTGGATTAAAGTTTACTGAGCGCTGCCCACCAGAGAAACAGTCAGCTCTACCCACCACCAGTTCCTCCCATCAAGCCTCATAGATAGCCTCATCCACCAGAGGCCAGACAGCAGAAGCAAGAAGAACTACAATCCTGCAGCCTGTGGAACAAAAACCACATTCACAAAAAGACAGACAAGATGAAAAGACAGAGGGCTATGTACCAGATGAAGGAACAAGATAAACGCCCAGAAAAACAACTAAATGAAGTGGAGATAGGCAACCGTCCAGGAAAAAAATTCAGAATAATGATAGTGAAGATGATCCAGGACCTTGGAAAAACAATGGAGGCAAAGATCGAGAAGATGCAAGAAATGTTTAACAAAGACCTAGAAGAATTAAAGAACAAGCAAACAGAGATGAACAATTCAATAACTGAAATGAAAAATACACTAGAAGGAACCAATAGCAGAATAACTGAGGCAGAAGAACGGAGAAGTGATCTGGAAGACAGACTGGTGGAATTCACTGCTGCAGAACAGAATAAAGAAAAAAGAATTAAAAGAAATGAAGACAGCCTAAGAGACCTCTGGGGCAACATTTAACACACCAACATTCGCATTATAGGGGTCTCAGAAGGAGAAGAGAGAGAGAAAGGACCAGAGGAAATATTTGAAGAGATTATAGTAAAAAACTTCCCTAACATGGGAAAGGAAATAGCAACCCAAGCCCAGGAAGCACAGCGAGTCCCATACAGGATAAACCCAAGGAGAAACACACCGAGACACATAGTAATCAAATTGGCAAAAATTAAAGACAAAGAAAAATTATTGAAAACAGCAAGGGAAAAATGATAAATAATATAAAAGGGAACTCCCACAAGGTTAACAGCTGATTTCTCAGCAGAAACTCTACAAGCCAGAAGGGAGTGGCACAATATACTTAAAGTGATGAAAGGGAAGAACCTACAACCAAGATTACTCTACCTGGCAAGGATCTCATTCAGATTCAATGGAGAAATCAAAAGCTTTACAGACAAGCAAAGGCTAAGAGAATTCAGCACCACCAAACCAGCTCTAAAGGAACTGGTTTAAGGAAAAGAACTTTAGAACGCTAAAGGAACTTCTCTAAGTGGGAAACACAAGAGAAGAAAAGGATCTACATAAACAAACTGAAAACAATTAAGAAAATGGTCATAGGAACATACATATCGATAATTACCTTAAACGTGAATGGATTAAATGCTCCAACCAAAAGACACAGGCTTGCTGAATGGATACAAAAACAAGATCCATATATATGCTGTCTATAAGAGACCCATTTCAGACCTAGGGACACATACAGACTGAAAGTGAGGGGATGGAAAAAGATATTCCATGCAAATGGAAATCAAAAGAAAGCTGGAGTAACTATACTCATTTCAGGTAAAATAGACTTTAAAATAAATAATGTTACAATAGACAAGGATGGACACTATACAATGATCAGGGGATCAATCCAAGAAGAAGATATAACAATTATAAATATATATGCACCCAGCAGAGGAGCACATCAATACATAAGGCAACTGCTAACAGCTATAAAAGAGAAAATTGACAGTAACACAATAATAGTGGGGGACTTTAACACCTCACTTACACCAATGGACAGGTCATCCAAAATGAAAATAAATAAGGAAACAGAAGCTTTAAAAGACACAATAGACCACATAGATTTAATTGATATTTATAGGACATTCCATCTGAAAACAGCAGATTACACTTTCTTCTCAAGTGAGCACGGAACATTCTCCAGGACAGATCACATCTTCAGTCACAAATCAAGCCTCAGTAAATTTAAGAAAACTGAAATCATATCAAGTATCTTTTCTGACCACAACGCTATGAGATTAGAAATAAATTACTGGGGAAAAAAAACCACAAAGACAAACACATGGAGGCTAAACAATACGTTACTGAAGAAATCAAAGAGGAAATAAAAATACATACAGACCTACCTATCAAAAATACCTATCAATTAAAGAAAAATCTCAAGTAAACAATCGAAACTTACATCTAAAGAAACGAGAGAAAGAACAAGCAAAACACAAAGTTAGAAGGAAAGAAATCATAAAGATCAGAGCAGAACTAAATGAAATAGAAACAAAGATAACAATAGCAAAGATCAATAAAACTAAAAGCTAGTTCTTTGAGAAGATAAACAAAATTGATAAACCATTAGCCAGACTCATCAAGAAAAGGAGGGAGAGAACTCAAATCAATAAAATTAGAAACGAAAAAGGAGAAGTTACAACAGACACTGCAGAATACAAAGCATCCTAAAAGACTACTATAAGCAACTCTATGCCAATAAAATGGACAATCTGGAAGAAATGGACAAATTCTTAGAAAGGTATAACCTTCTGAGACTGAACCAGGAAGAAACAGAAAATATGAACAGACCAATCACAAGTAATGAAATTGAAACTGTGATTAAAAATCCTCCAACAAACAAAAGTCCAGGACCAGATGGCTTGACAGGTGAATTCTATGAAACATTTAGAGAAGAGCTAACACCCATCCTTCTCAGACTCTTCCAAAAAAAAAGCAGAGGAAGGAAAACTCCCAAAAGCGTTCTGTGGTGCCACCATCACGCTGATACCAAAACCAGACAAAGATACTACAAAAAAAGAAAATTACAGACCAATATCACTGATGAATACAGATGCAAAAGTCCTCAACAAAATACCAGCAAACAGAATCCAACAACACATTAAAAGGATCATACACCATGATCAAGTGGGATTTATCCCAGGGATGCAAGGATTCTTCAATATATGCAAATCAATCAATGTGATACACCATGTTAACAAATCGAAGAATAAAAACCATATGATCATCTCAATAGATTCAGAAAAAAGCTTTTGACAAAATTCAACACCCATTTATGATAAAAACTCTCCAGAAAGTGGGCATAGAGGGAACCTACCTCAACATAAGAAAGGCCATATGTGACAAACCCACAGCAAACATCATTCTCAATGGTGAAAAACTGAAAGCATTTCCTCTAAGATCAGGAATGAGACAAGGATGTCCACTCTCACCACTGTTATTCAACATAGTTTTGGAAGTCCTAGCCACGGCAATCAGAGAAGAAAAAGTAATAAAAGGAATCCAAATTGGAAAAGAAGAAGTAAAACTGTCACTGTTTGCAGATGACATGATACTATACATAGAGAATCCTAAAGATGCCATCAGAAAGCTATGAGAGCTAATCAATGAATTTGGTAAAGTTGCAGGATCCAAAATTAATGCACAGAAATCCCTTGCATTCCTACACACTAATGATGAAAAATCTGAAAGAGAAATTATGGAAACCCTCCCATTTACCACTGCAAGAAAAAGAATAAAACACCTAGGAATAAACCTACCTAGGGAAACAAAAGACCTGTATGCAGAAAACTATAAGACACTGATGAAAGAAATTAAAGATGATACCAACAGATGGAGAGATATACCATGTTCTTCGATTGGAAGAATCAATATTGTGAAAATGACTATACTACCGAAAGCAATCTACAGATTCAATGCAATCCCTGTCAAATTACCAATGGCATTTTTTACAGAACTAGTACAAATCATCTCAAAATTTGTATGGAGACACAAAAGACCCTGAAAACCAAAGCAGTCTTGAGGCAAAAGACGGAGCTGGAGGAATCAGACTCTGTGACCTCAGACTATACTACAAAGCTACAGTAATCAAGACAATATGGTACTGGCACAAAAACAGAAACATAGATCAATGGAACAAGATAGAAAGCCCAAAGATAAACCCACGCACCTGTGGTCAACAAATCTATGACAAAGGAGGCAAAGATATACAATGGAGAAAAGACAGTCTCTTCAATAAGTGGTACTGGGAAAGCTGGACAGCTACATGTAAAAGAATGAAATTAGAACACTCCCTAACACCATACACAAAAATAAACTCAAAATGGATTCAAGACCTAAATGTAAAACCGGACACTACAAAACGCTTAGAGGAAAACATAGGAAGAATGCTCTTTGACATAAATCACAGCAAGATTTGTTTTGATCCAACTCCTAGAGTAATGGAAATAAAAACAAAAATAAACAAATGGGACCTAATGAAACTTCAAAGCTTTTGCACAGCAAAGGAAAAACCATAAACAAGATGAAAAGGCAACCCTAAGAATTTGAGAAAATATTTGCTAATGAATCAACAAAGGATTAATCTCCAAAATATATAAACATCTCATGAAGCTCAATATTAAAAAAACAAACAACCCAATCCAAAAATGGGCAGAAGAGTTAAGTAGACATTTCTCCAAGGAAGACATACAGATGGCCAAGAAGCACATGAAAAGCTGCTCAATATCACTAATTATCAGAGAAATGCAAATCAAAACTACAATGAGGTATCACCTCACACCAGTTAGAATGGGCATCACCAGAAAATCTACAAACAACAAATGCTGGAGAGGGTGTGGAAAAAAGGGAATGCTCTTGCACTGTTGGTGGGAACATAAATTGACAGAGCCACTATGGAGAACAGTATGGAGGTTCCTTAAAAAACTAAAAGTAGCATTACCATATGATCCAGCAATCCCACTATTGGGCATATACCCAGAGAAAACCATAATTCAAAAAGACACATGCACCCCAATGTTCATTGCAGCACTATTTACAATAGCCAGGTCATGGAAGCAACCTAAATGCCCATCGACAGATGAATGGATAAAGAAGATGTGGTACATATATACAATGGAGTATTACTCAGCCATAAAAAGGAACAAAATTCAGTCATTTATTGAGACGTGAATGGATCTAGAGACTGTCATACAGAGTGAAGTAAGTCAGAAAGAGAAAAACAAATATTGTATATTAACGCATGTATGTGGAACCTAGAAATATGGTACAGATGAACCTGTTTGCAGGGCAGAAGTTGAGACACATATGTAGAGAACAAATGTATGGACACCAAGCGGGGAAAACGTCGGTGGGGTGGGGATGGTGGTGTGATGAATTGGGCGATTGGGATTGACATGTATACACTGATGTGTACAAAATTGATGACTAATAAGAACCTGTGTATAAAAAAACAAACAAACAAAAAAACAACTAATACTAAACTTTCTTTGGGTTATTTGTATGGAAATATGATAATATAAATGTTTCAGACATTACATGATATTTCTAAAAATCTTATATGTTCTGGTATAATGTTATAAGTCATAATTCTTGTTATTACTTTAAAATGTATATCTCAGAAATAACTCAATTTCCTTACCAATTGCATTATTATGAACATTCATCAAATCTTTAACCATCTTTATTTTTAAGTCTTTTGTCATTTACAGACAGTTCTGGGTGTACTCTGAAGCTTTTGCAAAAATGTTCCTATAAAAGTGTTTCATCTTCAAGGAATTCATGGAAAAGACTCTGACAAGTGCAGGTTTCTGGTAACTGACTATACTGCTGAACTGAATGAATAAGCATTTTCAGAACTCTATTGGAAAACTGATGAATTCATAAAAGTGCTAATAAAAGATCAAGATGAAAAAAATTAATTTCATTGGACTGAGTGAACTGATGAGGATGATTATAATTTTTGTGACTTTCTGTTTGAATAAAAAAAAAATCCCACAAGGACTCAGAGGCAAAGAATATACAAATCAATTTTCACTGCAAAGTAAAGGAGCTGTTGCAGTGGAGGATTACTGGACTGAATGTCAATATTATGACATAGTATGAGTGTGTTTCATGTTTGGTAATTGCAATCGTTGTTGCTTTTGTTGTGTTCAACCATTTACAATGCTTGGTGTCAGTTTATTTATCTCTTGTAAAAATAAAATACAGTGTGTGTGTGTGTGAGTTGTGAAAAAAAAAAAGAGAGGGTGGCTGGTGGGGGAGAGCACCTTTTTCCCTTTCTACTCCCCAGAAGAATATCCACCCACCTAACCCAAGGAAAAGTTTTGATGATGAAGGTGAACTTAAGTGATAAGAAATACAACAAACTTTCATTATAATATTAGTACCTAGAAAAAAATAATAATAGCAAAAGGGGAACACGGACTAATTTGATGGAGAGAACATTAGGAGAATTTAGATGGGAGGTCAGGGAAGGCACTTTAAGTGCTGATATTTAAGTAAAAAGTTGAGTAGGAAAAAGGAAGAAAATTCTAGACAAAAAGAAATAAATGCAATGGTCTAGAGGCTGGAAAGAACATGGTTAGTCTGAAGAACTCCAAGAAAGCCAATATTTCTAGACACGTGGCTACTCAAGTTTATTGTGTGGTGGAATCACCTGGTGGCCTTGCTGAACTAGAGATACCTGGGTTCCAGCCACAGTGGTCTGATTCAGCAGGTGTGGTGTGGGGCCTGAACATTTGCATTTAGAAGTTCCCAGATGATGCTGATGGTGCTGGCCCATGGACCAATGAGGGAGCTGGAAAGGGATGGAAGAGGCTAAATAATGAAGGGTCTTAGAACTTTGGCAGAGAGTTCAATTTTATCTCAGGAGGAATAGAAAATGACTAAGAAGTTTTAAGCAAAGAAATCATAAGTTTCGGTTCCACCTAAAAAGTCAGTCTGGATGCCACATAAAGGGAGAGAAACTGAGTATTGAGAAGCCATTTAGGACACTCTTGCAAGAGCAAAATGGCTATATGAACTGTTTTTGAAGTATGGGGAAATTAAATCATGTAACTGAGGCATAGTTTTCAGATAATTTAATTGCTTTGATATGGGAAAAAGTAAACAAGGATCTAAGATGACAAAATTTGGGAGATTGCGTGACCTGGAAACGTTTAGGTTTCTCACCTGAAATTCTGAACAGCTATATGCTACTGAATTTTGACAATGGAAACAAGAATAAAGTAGTATGTCTGTAAAATGAAGATAAAGCACCTTCTGCAAGTTGGTGTCACCTGTCTCTCCATTCTAATGGACAAGCCTCGGAGTGTTCCTCTGTTCTTCAGAAACCTCCTCTTCCCAGAATGGCAGGAATGTTCTCAGTGTTAAACACTGAGGTCATCCCCATAATCAATGTCTTCAAAGTCTAATGAATGGAAGAACTTTGGGACTCTTATCAAATTTGTAAAAAAATCAGGAATGGGGAAGCTGGGAGTGCTTAGGGTTTGACAATTGGCTCTAGAAATTTGAGGAGCAGAAATTTCAGGAGGATGACAGTGGACAAATAAATTATTATTCATGTCATATTTTATTTCTACTCTAGGGTCAAATATTTTAAATATATTTATAAAATGTAATACACACACACACACAAATTGTGAATCACTCTATTGTAAACCTGTAACTTATATTATACATCAACTACACTTCAATAAAAAAGAAATTAACACTTTCATAAAGCAAAATTTTAAATAACAATCTAAAATACTATTTTAGTAAATGCTTATAAAGAGTATTAAAATGATTATTATCTTCATTTCAATATTTTTGTTCCTTAGAGTTTATTTTTACAGAATTATTAGAGATACGATCAAGATTTATGTGCAAAATTTATAGTAACATAATGTTTGAAATAGAAAAATACCTAATAATAGGAAATTGGTTAAAAGATAGTATATCCATTTGATGAAATGCTACCTAGCAATTAAAAATTATCTTTTCAAAAAATAGTAACCATGAGGTGATACAAACTGTAAAGTTTCCCTAATTTTGTTGTGTACATGTTATGTATATTAACCCATAATTATAAATACCATTTTATATATATGACCATAGGTACCTTTATTTTTTGTATAATTACAAAAAATTATTTATTTTGTAACATTCTCTACTGTTAATTTTTAAAATGTTTCTCAAATTAAAACTCTAGCTACAGTTATACAATTTTAACTTCTTGAAAAATCAACATCATTACTCCTAATAGTTTGTAGCTATTTTATCTGATATTCTTGCTCCAAAAGAGTACTTGCTTAAAACAGGCTTTCAATTATATAAATTGCAATAGAATAGATATTTAAAGTAATATATGGAGGTATCCTTCAGTAAAATAGATGTTCCTGAAAAGTTTGTTATAAGTTAAAATTTTGTCAATTGCATTTCATTTTTAAAATGTCACCCATTAAAAAACATTCATAATATATTAATTAGAATCAGCATATCCTCATGCACAAGATAATGAAGTATGTTCTTATTAGTGTCATACAAATCACAGCATCATATACTGTTCCCTGACTTCACCCTTATATGTGTTTGTGTTTTTCATAAAGATCTCCTGAGAATAAAAACTTTTAAACATTTAAATGTATTTGAGAATTTGCACATAGTAGTATCTCAGAAAATCCAAGTAGGATTGGTTTGAATTTGGCTTGGTCAACTCAAGCTCATCAATTATAGCTGTTCTGCTAGTTAGTCTCTCCATTCTTTCCCTCCACTTATCTCTAACCTTACTAGCTTACTTATCTGTCACCGTAAAACCCTCTTTACTCTTTCTGCCTTCTCTGTTTTGACTCCTTTTCTTTCTCTAGCTGTTTCTACTAGGAGAAACTACCCAGTTAACTGGGAGACAATGAGAGGATAATAAAGTTGAGGGCAAATGGAACACCACAAATTTTATTTAAATAGCTTGTTTTTGTTTTTGTTTTTGATTCCTGTCCATTTTTGCTTTCTATTCATTTCGCACAGCCAGTATTATCACTTCTCCCATTTTTAGAAATATCACTCTTTTGGAAACTGAAAATTTCCAAAACACACATGCATGTGCACATGCATACACACAAAGAGATTTTGTACTTTGACCCAAAACATACATTCTAGTATGTGATAAATCTATCTGAAGTAAGAATTTGTGTTAAAGGGACTTGTTCATAAATGCTAAACTTAAGAAAGAAAAGCCTCCTAGTAGGCTTGGCAATGAATCACCTTACAGGCCTGGTGCTTATGAAAACTTTATCTTTTGGATCACTTTGAGACGATTGAACTGATGTTCTTCGTAATTTACTTTTCTGGTCTCCCCCAAATCATAGAAAGCTTTAAAAAATACACGTGGATCCTAAGGAGGTAATTCTGACCTGACTTCTACTGCAGACTTGGCTGAACCAGCATAAGCTGCTTAGGCTGGATCAAGATCAAGATTCTCTTCTCTTCCATCAGGTGGATTTATGGTCTTTGTGACAGAGAAGTAGCAGAAAAGAAAATACTGCCTTCTATCTAAAATAGGGTAACTCTGTGTGGGTCTCTGTGAGGTTTTTCAAGACAGGGTATTAATTAATTAATTTATTTTTGCTGTGTTGGGTCTTCGTTTCTGTGTGAGGGCTTTCTCTAGTTGTGGCAAGCGGGGGCCACTCTTCATCGTGGTGCGCGGGCCTCTCACTACTGCGGCCTCTCTTGTTGCGGAGCACAGGCTCCAGATGCGCAGGCTCATTAGTTGTGGCTCACGGGCCTAGTTGCTCCGAGGCATGTGGGATCCTCCCAGACCAGGGCTCGAACCCGTGTCCCCTGCATTAGCAGGCAGATTCTTAACCACTGCGCCACCAGGGAAGCCCCAAGACAGGGTACTGACACAACTTTCAGGTGGCTGATGTGATACATACATATTAAATTCACTTACTATGTTAAATTATCCAATGGCCTTAATTAACTAGAGCGACCACTAAATTAGGCAATCTGTTTACATGTTCAGTTTGAAACAAAGGTTCAAAATAAGCAAGACCTGTTCACACAACAATTGTTCCATTACATTCTTCGAAATAGTCAAACTGTATGAGGCTTTTACAGGACTACCTAGTCTAGGTTATAGACTTGTTATTCAATATTCACGTGCATAGAAAGTAGGAATAATTTTAAAAGAGTATCATTTGTAGAATCGTACAACAGGTGAAGAAAATACTTACGGTTTAATGTGTGTGCATTTGTGTTATTCGGTTTTTAGGTGAGACAGAATCACAGTTGGTAACACTGAAATAAAGATAAGAAGCAGTGGTTGAAGAAAGGAAAGTAAATAATATTTATTGAGCACTTGTGAGATGCATTACGCATAATATTGTATTTAATCCTCAGAACTACTCTAAGGTTGAGAATATATCTTATCCTATTGTACAGATGAGAATATTGATGGACTAGAAATTCAACTGGAGTCAATTCCTGACTCCACAGCTTTTGCTCTATTTTTTGTACATTACTGTGAAAAGAGATGAAGACTTCAATTATCTAACAAAGGAATCAAAGTTGAAAGCATATCTTAATTGACTTTGTGCCAAACACTGAGCAATTATATCCTATTCCACGCACTAGCCCAAAATTTAAATGTAGAAATATGAAACTGATATTTTTATGTTGGCTTTCTTAAAATGAATGTTAGTGGGAAAAATTACTGGTGGTCTTAATTTCTCTAAAATAAATATCATTAAGAAAATGCTATAGGGAGAAATTCTTACAGTATAACAACTTATGGAGCCAATATGAAGCAAAAAGTATTGAAAGAATGTTTGAATTTAAATTATTGCTCATGGTTTATATAATTGTATAGGTGTTTCAGTGTCTATTCCTGAAAAGGTTCCTGCATTTGCTTTTATATATAGGATTCTTGCAAGAGATCCAGATCCAGGACAAGAAGTTGAGGTAAGTATTGTATTATTATCTATTAATTTTTTCCAACTTTTATTTTTTAAAAAGTGCTCAAATTTTCAATGAGCAAAAAATTATTTCATCAGGCTTTGAATTAATGTTGTCTTTATATCTTATGGTAGTTACTGAAGTAAGAGAAGGACTTTAAACCTTTGAATATAGTAACAGACTAAAAATTACATGACTTGGAAGTGTAAGCAACAGACCTTCTAAAATGCTCTAAAAGGCATTTAGAAAAACTAGAGCTTACATTTTTTTCCATTTGTCTGATGACATTTATACAGCTGAGAGAATATCCTTTAATGTTTGTTACCTTTTATTCATCCCAGATCAGGAATTGTTTTTTATTATACACATAATTTGAATAAAGGATATGTTGTATCTTCATATACGTTCTAGTTTCAGCAATAATTAATTAATAGTGATTTAATAAATAATACATGACAAAATAGTTGCAGATTAAGAGGGAGTAAAGAAGAAGAAATACAAGATAATTAATCACTCGAGATTTTCTCAGGAATTTTTATGGTGTACATATGAACTATATTCTAATTGTACTTGTAAGAAAAAATTGAGTTTTTGATTATAGAATGTATTATAAGTCATATCAGTGCAATGGAATATTCTGCTCTAATTCTCTTTAGAGCAAACTGAACTTTTTCCATTTGTTCATACTTACTCTGGTAGCTGGCTTATAAACATCATTTAGAGAATAAGGTTGAAATGAAAGCTTGGGGGGGCACTGTTGGAAAATTTAGCCTGTATATAATTTTTCTGGTGACCTGATTACAGTGAGGCATTGATCAGTACTCCCAATTTCATTTTCTTGCTCATGTGAATTTTAGACTGAGGACAGAAGATGACACAGGAAAAGTGTAGTTTCTTGTTTACTAGGTTCAGAAGCTCCATTTATGTGGGTGTGTAAATGTGTGTGGGAGGACAGGGTCAGGATATGGGGATTATGTGCATTTAGGGTGTGTAGATATATATGTGGGTGTAGGCCAGGATACATGCATGTGGGAGGAGGATGGGGTGACTATGTACTACACTACAACTTCATGTGTTTACACATAACTAAATATTACACATTCATAACTAAATATTATAATATCTGAATTATATTGTAAAAGTCACTGGGGAAGAAAAACAAAACAAAGACTTGGAAAATGATAATTTTTTTTAACAAAAAGCTATAATAATAAGGGGAGAAACAAAGAAAATGAGATTTTTCCAAGAGAACACTTAATGGATTTTAGCCTAATATAAGCCAACTTTGGTTGTTCACTCATAGACAAATAAAAATCAGTTAGTATACCCATCAAAATGGCTGTGATGCCTTTTTGGAAATGGCATTGGATATGTCTCCCAGGTTTTATTGTTTCTCTTTGGACCAGAAACTGGATGTAAATTTTTTCAAAATATGATGTCTTTACTAAATCCCTTTAAAAATCTTTAATATTCATCTTGAAACTGAGCCCAGTTATAAGCACAGTGATAACAATGGAGAGGAACATGCTGATGTCCCTAAAAAAATCTTTGTTTAAAGCAATATTTTATTGTGCCATACAGAAAATCAATTTAGAGATGAGATCTAATGGCTTTTTCCAAATAATTCAGTGTATGGGCCTCCTGAGTATACAAGAGGGAATGACTTTTTTATATATTAGAAAAATCTGTAAATGCAACACTAGAAAATAAACTAATTATAAAACCAATAATAGTTATTTACCAAAAATGCTCTAATACTTAAATATAAAAACCTTTGGAAAAAAATGTAAATGAATTTTCAGATTACTATTGAAGTCTGGAAAAGAAAGTTTAGCTTTTATTTTTAAGGGCACTGTCTTCACAAAATTAATTTTGGTTTACTTAGGTCTTGCCAAATAACTGCATCAAAACTGTAAGTTCAGAATCCATGCTTTTTCAATAATGTATTAACCATTTTTGTGTGTGCTTTCTTAAAAGTTCTTAATATTAAACTCTTCAGTTAATGCCACTGCCTACTTTGCTTTGGATTCACATAATGGCGTGATTTCTAAAACCATGAGACCTCTTTTGGATTATGAAACAAATCCTAAGGTAAGAATAAATATGAAACTTAACATTAAATAATAAATACCTTTAAATACCCTTCAGAAAGAATAATTTTCAACATTTTCAATAAGAATAACTTTTAAAAACTTACCTAAATTGAAATAAAAATACCAAATTTATGTAATTGCATTTTCATATTCACATAGATCAAGCAAAAATTCACTTTAAGAAAATAAATTTAGAGTTTTATTTGATTCATTTTACTCTTTCCATTAGACTTTTAAAAAATATTATTTCAATTTTTGTGTTTGCTTCTTTAAGTGCATATAAAAGTTAGAGAAGGGATTATCTCCATATTCAAAAGCATAAAAATGTTGGAGAAGGGATTGCCTCCATATTCAAAAGCATAAAACTGAGGTAACATTCTGGGTAATTAAATAAAATTGCCCTTTATTACAGTCACAAATTATCTGGAGTGTTGCCTCTATCCTTGGCTTTACTTGACTGTAGAGATCTGGCCTAAATGTTTTTTTCCCCCAATGTCCTGGTCAAATTTCAGATTTGCAAATATTTGGAAAGAACAGAGAGGTATAAGGGTATGGAAAAACATAACAAATCTCTTTTCTTACAAAGTCATTCTGGGAAATGGGACCACTTAAATTTCAAATGTTTCCCAGTGTCCTTAAACATTTCTCAATGCTTCCAGTAGTAGACTTATCAGGAAACATTGTTTTTTTAAAAACATCGCCTTACCTAAAAAAAGCCTTTATAAGCTACAAATATTTTGACCAGGATTTTCTCACTGTGTGAGAGTTAGAGGAAAAATGAAAAGCAACAACTGGTGCTCTAGGACAACTGGCTAATGGTTTATAATATTTTCACTTTGGTATTGTACGATCATCTCTCATAGTATCAACTTTGTTGTTGTCCATTCACTCCTAAACAAAGTGCTTCAGTTCTATTTGTTTCTTTACTCTTTCATATAATGTTCAAAATTAACTTTATGAAAGAAGCCCAATTCACGTTTTGATTTTAATTACACTGAATTTATAAATTAGACTGAAGAGAATTAGCATCATTATCATCCGTAAAACAGGATGATTTATTAATTTATTCAGAACTTCATTAATTCTTCCATATATTTCATATTTTTCTCCACAGAAGTTTGTAATTTTACACATTATATGTATGATATTCCTAGACAACTTGACTTTTGCTGCTGTATATTCATTTTCTTTTTTTTTTTATGCGGTACGCGGGCCTCTCACTGCTGTGGCCTCTCCCGTTGCAGAGCGCAGGCTCAGCGGCCATGGCTCACGGGCCCAGCCACTCTGCGGCATGTGGGATCTTCCCAGACCGTGGCACGAACCCATGTTCCCTGCATCGGCAGGCGGACTCTCAACCACTGCGCCACCAGGGAAGCCCTGTATATTCATTTTCTAATTGTTCAAGGTTAAACTTGATTCTTATACCTTGATATTTAAAACAGCAACTTTGCTAACTCCTTATATTAATTTGAATAATTTCTAGATGAGCTTTCATTTTTATGTTAACTGTGTTAACATTCACAGTTAAAATAACTGTCAAGAGTGACAGTTGTTTTTTTTCTCTTCAATTCTTAAAACTTTTTATTCATGTTGTATGCCTTATTTTTTTGATGAGGACGTCCAGAACAATGTTTACTAGAAGTGGTTATAGGACGCATTCTTGTTTTGTCCTGATTTTAAAAGTTATTGTTTAATGTTTCAAATGACAATGGTATTTCTTATAGGGCTATGGTAGACATCTTTTTTAAGTAAGAAAAGTTTTGGGTTTTTAAAAATAAATTTATTTATTTTATTTTTGGCTGTGTTGGGTCTTTGTTGCTGCATGCGAGCTTTCTCTAGTTGTGGCGAGTGGTGCGGTGCGCAGGCTTCTCATTGCGGTGGCTTCTCTTGTTGCAGAGCATGGGCTCTAGGTGTGCAGGCTTCAGTAGCTGTGGCACGTGGTCTCTAGAGCGGAGGCTCAGTAGTTGTGGAACACGGGCTTAGCTGCTCCGTGGCATGTGGGATCTTCCCGGACCAGGGATCGAACCCATGTTCCCTGCATTGGCAGGAGGATTTTTAACCATTGCACCAGCAGGGAAGCTCAGAAAAGTTTTTTTATTTTTTTTTATTCCTGATTTGTTAAGGGATATTTGATGTTGAATTTTATAATATTTTTCTCCATTTACTTAGAAAATTATATGGTTTCTTTTTGTGAATTTATTATATGTATCAGTTATTTTAATACATTTTATGTTATTATAACATCTTTGTCTTTCTGGCATATAACCTACCCCATATAAGGTAGGTTTCAATATAGATTACTATATTCAATTTGCTAATATTTTAATTTAATTTGGAGATTGTAATCCTAAATGTTCCCTTGTCTTTGTTGACTTAAGCTCAAGGTGGTTTGTTCACTCATTTTTTCTTCCCACATGTGAGCTCATCATTAGAAGAGCTTCTGCATGTTTACACATTTAAACAGTGTTGAGCAATTGTCCCTCCAAAGGGGTATACCTCTTGGCATTCCTAGGGCATCACTGGTTTCAGGAAAGTTTATATGTTAATTTCATGGCCCAGCTATTCTTGGACAAAATGTGTAGTACAACCTAACTTTTATCAGTTTCTCTCTCTCTCTCTCTCCCTCTTTTTCTCCTATAAGTTAATGGCAGTGGTATTCTGGAAGGATTATGGCAAACGATTTTA
The DNA here is from genome assembly GCF_964165515.1 of Mesoplodon bidens. Taxonomy (NCBI): domain Eukaryota; kingdom Metazoa; phylum Chordata; class Mammalia; order Artiodactyla; family Ziphiidae; genus Mesoplodon; species Mesoplodon bidens. The sequence continues at coordinate 4,544,160 of NC_138166.1, forward strand.
CTCTGTCCACCAACTTGATCTAAAAACAAACCTCATTAGATAAACTTTCATCCTCTTTTGGTTTACATATTAATCTTCTCCACTGATTTCCTCCATGGTAAGGTTATTTCTAATTTGCTTCTTGTCTCTGGTGTACTGCACAGTTCATCATATAGTCAGTGCTCAAGAATATTTCTTGAATGAAAGCATGAATTCTCCCTACTAATTTCAAGCGTCCATGTATTTGTTAAGATTTAAAACAATGAGAAACAATAGATTCATTAGTTTGAAATCATTTTTGAATTGCCAAGTACTGTGTTGGCACTCTTACTCAGATTTTCAAGAAGCCACACATCTATTTTTTTTCCTAAAGCAACAAATCAGTTACATTATGTTGAGTATGTATTAGGCACCAGTAAGGTGTTTTACACATAATAACTTACTTAATGCCTGTGAAAGCCCTGTGAGGTAGATACCATTTTAACCTCCATTTTATAGATGAAGACACTAAGTCCAAATAAATAAGTGGCCTACCCAAGATCACCCAGCTGGTAAATGGATGAATCATAATTCCAACACAAGCAGCCTAACGTTATTATTTAAAAAAAAATTTTTTTTGAACATCTTCACTGGAGTATAATTGCTTTACAGTGGTGTGTTAGTTTCTGCTGTATTACAAACTGAATCAGCTATACATATACATATATCCCCGTATCTCTTCCCTCTTGCATCTCCCTCTCACCCTCCGTATTCCACATCTCTAGGTGCTTTCCACAAAGCACCGAGCTGATCTCCCTGTGCTATGTGGCTGCTTCCCAGCAACTATCTATTTTCCATTTGGTGGTGTATATATGTCCATGTCACTCTCTCACTTTGTCCCAGCTTACACTTCCCCCTCCCAGTGTCCTCAAGTCCATTCTCTATGTCTGCATCTTTATTCCTGTCCTGCTCCTAGGTTCTTCAGAACCATTTTTTTTTTAAGATTCCATATATATGTGTTAGCATATGGTATTTGTTTTTGTCTGACTTACTTCACTCTGTATGACAGACTGTAGGTCTATCCACCTCACTGAAAATAACTCAGTTGTGTTTCTTTTTTACGGATGAGCAATATTCCATTGTATATATGGGCCACATCTTCTTTATCCATTCATCTGTCGATGGACAATTAGGTTGCTTCCATGTCCTGGCTATTGTAAATAGAGCTGCAATGAACATTGTGTTACATGGCTCTTTTTGTATTATGCTTTTCTCAGGATATATGCCCTGTAGTGGGATTGCTGGGTCATACTGTAGCTCTATTTTTAGTTTTTTAAGGAACCTCCATACTGTTCTCCATGGTGACTGTATCAATTTACATTCCCATCAACAGTGCAAGAGGGTTCCCTTTTCTCCACACCCTCTCCAGAACTTATTGCTTGTAGACTTTTTGATGACGGCCATTCTGACTGGTGTGAGGTGATACCTCATTGTAGTTTTGATTTGCATTTCTCTAATGATTAGTTACGTTGAGCATCCTTTCATGTGTTTGTTGGCAATCTGTGTATCTTCTTTGGAAAAATGTCTATTTAGGTGTTCTGCCCACTTTTGAATTGGGTTATTTGTTTTTTTGATATTGAGCTGCATGAGCTGCTTGTACATTTTGGAGATTAATCCTTTGTCAGTTGCTTCATTTGCAAATATTTTCTCCCATTCTAAAGGTTGTCCTTTTGTCTTGTTTATGGTTTCCTTTGCTGTGCAAAAGCTTTTAAGTTTCATTAGGTCCCATTTGTTTATTTTTGTTTTTATTTCCATTTCTCTAGGAGATGGGTCAAAAAGGGTCTTGCTGTGATGCATGTCATAGAGTTTTCTGCCTATGTTTTCCTCTAAGAGTTTTATAGTGTCTGGCCTTACATTTAGATCTTTAACCCATTTTGAGTTTATTTTTGTGTATGGTGTTAGGGAGTGTTCTAATTTGATTCTTTTACATGTAGCTGACCAGTTTTCCCAGCACCACTTATTGAAGACACTGTCTTTTCTCCATTGTATACTTTTGCCTCCTTTATGAAAGAAAAGGTGACCATAGGGGTTTATCTCTGGGCTTTCTATCCTGTTCCATTGATCTATATTTCTGTTTTTGTGCCAGTACCATACTGCCTTGATTACTGTAGCTTTGTAGTATATTCTGAAGTCAGGGAGCCTGATTCTTCCAGCTCTGTTTCTCTTTCTCAAGATTGCTTTGGCTATTTGGGGACTTTTTTGTTTCCATACAACTTGTGAATTTTTTTGTTCTAGTTCTGTGAAAAATGCATTGGTAGTTTGATACGGATTGCACTGAATCTGTAGATTTCTTTGGGTAGTATAGTCATTTTCACAATGTTGATTCTTCCAATCCAAGAACATGGTATATCTCTCTATCTGTTGGTATCAGCCTTAATTTCTTTCATCAGTGTCTTATAGTTTTCTGCATACAGGTCTTTTGTCTCCCTAGGTAGGTTTATTCCTAGGTATTTTATTCTTTTTGTTGCAATGGTAAACGGGAGTGTTTCCTTAATTTCTCTTTCAGATTTTTCATCATTAGTGTATAGGAAGGCAAGAGATTTCTGTGCATTATTTTTTTATTCTGCTACTTTACCATATTCATTGATTAGCTCTAGTAGTTTTCTGGTAGCATCTTTAGGATTCTCTATGTATAGTATCATGTCATCTGCAAACAGTGACAGTTTTACTTCTTCTTTTCCGATTTGGATTCCTTTAATTTCTTTTTCTTCTCTGATTGCTGTGGCTAAAACTTTCGAAACTATGTTGAATAATAGTGGTGAGAGTGGGCAACCTTGTCTTGTTCCTGATCTTAGTGGAAATGGTTTCAGGTTTTCACCATTGAGGACAATGTTGGCTGTGGGTTTGTCATGTATGACCTTTATTGTGTTGAGGTAAGTTCCCTCTATGCCTACATTCTGGAGGTTTTTTTTTTTTTATCATAAATGAGTGTGAATTTTGTCAAAAGCTTTTTCTGCATCTATTGAGATGATCATATGGTTTTTATCCTTCAGTTTGTTACTATGGTTTATCACATTGATTGATTTGCATATATTGAAGAATCCTTGCATTCCTGGGATAAACCCCACTTGATCATAGTGTATGATCCTTTTAATGTGCTGTTGGATTCTGTTTGCTAGTATTTTGTTGAGGATTTTTGCATCTATGTTCATCAGTGATATTGGCCTGTAGTTTTCTTTTTTTGTGACATCTTCATCTGGTTTTTGTATCAGGGTGATGGTGGCCTCGTAGAATCAGTTTGAGAGTGTTCCTCCCTCAAGCAGCCTAAGTTTGTATGGGTATTTCACCACTATGCTACCTTGCCATTGTTGGCTTGTCATCTCTTCTAAAAAGCTGTTACTATCCTCCCTCATACTTTCATGCTCTGCTGTAATCTCTGTACATGCAGAAACTGTGTGCTGCTTATTTTAAATATCAGTGCTTGGTAGTTAAATGATATACTACTGAGGATGCATGAACAAATGAGTGAATAGCTAATTCAGAACAGCTGTGCTGTCGTAGGGAACCCCATTTTTTTAAGCCAGTGTCAAAGAAAGGAAAATTGACATATTTGAAAATAAACTTTTCATTTTAAATCACCCTTTTTCTTTGTCTTTTAAGCAGTTTATACATTTTTTTGAATAATAATTTACTTCAGTGGTAATATATTTTTGGTCAAGCTACATTTTTGTTAAATATTCCTTGTAATCTTCAGTTTCTTCTAATTTATTTGAAATATTTCTGAAATAGAAGGCTCAATAAAGTATCAATATAATGTTATATAATTAAAAGCACTTTGATTTGCTTTTTGTTTTTGTACATAATCTACTTATTAATTATATAATTAAATTTAATAAAACAAAATTAAAATAATTCTTTGACTTCATCAAGCTTTTAGTTATTACTCTATTTGACAACATTTTTGATTATTTTGACATTGGAATATCAACTTTTTATATGAAAATTTTACAACTTTTTTGATGTTTCTAAAGTACTCATGATTTTTCAATTTTTTTCCAAAAATAAGATAGCTGTTTACCTTCACATATTTTTCCCGAAACAGTGAAACTTAAGTTATCCTTTTAGTTTCCTATTTCAAGAAATTCACATTCACTCTATTGCCTTAAATGTGTAGCATACCAATACCAGTATTTAAAAACACTGTCACAGTTCCATTACAATTGGTAGGTAGCATTAAACACAGAAATCTACATGAGGGTACAAAAGATACTCTTTTTGACAAATGACCTTAAGATTTTTTTAGGAATAGACCTACATTCTTATGCTGCAATTTTTAAAGTGCTTTTCAATTTTATTTTTAAAAAACATTTTGTAAAGGGAAATTGCATATTTTAAGCACTCCAAAAACATATTCTGTCATCTCTTATTTATTTTATCATTTCCAGATAGTGGTTGCTGCGAGAAATAGAGAGAACCTATCTCTGGAGTTATGCATTGGCACCATGACTTTAAACAGCAGGAATGTTAATGATGACAGTCCTGTTCTTACGTAAGCAAAGAGTAATCTAAATATTTAAATGCTAAGATTTAACCACTGAAACTTTTTTTATAATGGGGTAAATATCAGAGTTTTGCTGTTATTTCCATTGTCAATTTTTTTACAAACATTCAAAGTGACCTAGAAGCAAACCTCTATTAGCTCCATACTATTGCTCTTTTTACACCCAGTGAAAGTCAACCTCAATCATATTTTATGTTTGAAACCACAGAAGTCAATTTTTTTTTATGGAATAAGAATTCAAAGCTTTTTATTTTCCTATTAAGTAATATATTGTAAATACTCCTTAATAAGTAAAATATTGTAGAAAATGCACATTGATACATTCGTATTGAAGAGAATTAGGGTTTTGCTCTGGATTTGGTTTACAGGAATGTTGTGGCTGGGTTGATCTTCCATCCAGACCACTAAAAGTTTCTCCATATCAGCAATAAGGCTGTTTCACTTTCTTATCATTTGTGATTCACTGGAGTAGTACTTTTAATTTCCTTCAAAAACTTTTCCTTTGCATTCAGAACTTGGATAACTGTTTGGCACAAGAGGCCTAGCTTTTAGCCTATTTTGGCTTTCTATATGTCTTCCTCACCAAGCTTAATCATTTCTAGCTTTTGATTTAAACTGAGAGACATGCATCTCTTTCACATGCACATTTAGAGGCCACTGTAGGGTTATTAATGGGCCTGATTTCAATATTGTTGTGTCTCAGGGAACAGGACGGCCGAGGAGAAGAGAGACAGAGGAATGGCCAGTTGGTGGAGCAGTCAGAACACATACAACATTATCCATTAAGTTCATTGTCTCATATTGGCATAGTTTGTGGTGCTCCAAAACAATTACAGTAGTAATATCAAAGCTCAATGTTCATAGATCACCATAACAAATATAATAATAATGAAAATTTTTGAAATATTGTGAGGATTACCAAAATGTGATATAGAAACACCAAGTGAGCACATGCTGTGGGAAAAATGGCATCAGCAGACTTGCTCAATGCAATGTTGCCAGAAACCTTCAATTTGTAAAAAATGCAATATCTGCAAAGTTCATTAAAGTGAAGTGCAATAAAATGAGGTATGCCTGAATATGAAATGAAACAGTGATTTCAAAAGTGTTTGTAGTATTTTGTTATCTGGAATAAAGTATAATTAACCATTCAGTAGAAGGACTAGAGAAAGGGTATAGGTAGGAGAAAACTTTTAACTTCACTTTATAATAATTAAAGATTCTCTAATAGACGTAGTAATTTATAAAGAAAAAGATTTTTTGAGGCCAGGGGCTTGAAACTCTTACAAGATATGTACCACATAATATTTAAAATTTTATGTGATACATATTTAATTTAATTTAATTTAAAATTAAAACCCACTGGTGCAGGTCCCCTCCCTATTTGTTGTGTGACAGATGAAAAGAGACATTTGTTTACACTAAGTGATAAAAAAAAAATCCCTTTTGTCCCACAGATATATACCAGATGCACCTATAAATATTTATGAAAATCTGGCTGTTGGAACAAAGCTAGTGAAGCTGACAGCAACTGATAGAGACATAGGGGACTTGGTACATTATGAATTTATAGATACACAAAAAGAATTTTCAATAAATGAAGGTATAATAATTTTTTGTTGCTACTCATTTTATAAAGTATTTTATAAAATGTATTTTTCACTAGTTAAAAATAAGCTTGGTTACCATTCTATAAGGATAAAAGAATATTTAAAATATTCAGCAGCATATTTAGCATATTTTATATGATGTAAAAAGTGATCATTCTTTCCTTCTCAGAAGTATGGAAATAGTCCGCACAATCTGTATGCTCCAGGGGACTCCCAAACAATTCAGACCCACAGCATGGTTCCCTGGGATTTTACTGTATGATTTTTCTGTGAGAAGTAGCTTTTCGCTTGAAAACCATAATATTAGTCACATGAATTGAGTATTTATTTTATATCATACATTCTCATAAGCACTTTGCATATACAATAACTTCTTTGTTTACTATCCTAATCCCCATCTAACATACGATGCCTGGAGAGAAATCTTCATTTACTCAAGCTCATGCAGCTAATTTGCATGTCATGGCCTGCACTTGAATTCAGATTGCTTGAAAAAGAGACCTATAACTCTAAGTACATTCTATATGACTACAAGTTAGGAGTTCATGCATGTCTCTAACAACTTAAGAATAAAGCAAGGGGAGGGGAGAAAGAAAGGTTTTTCCATTTCTTACGAGGTATTGTACATTTGGCATGCATAAAAAAGCAGGATTAATCACACACTGCCTGTCATATCGGTGAAGAGTCCCACATAGGGAGTAGAATCTGAGAGGTGAGTAAGGAGACCTGTGGAAGGGAAGACCTGTGGCACGCCAGAACTTAAGCAAAGCGAGAAGGATATTCAGGTCAGAAGTGATAAGTAGGGAGTGGCAGCAGAAATACGAGATTCATTACATAAAGGAGGATTGATACAATAACTGTGTTAAACATAAATGAAGGCTGGTTTCTCCTGTCAGACATGTGAGTTACAAAAGTAGAAAATGAGAAAACTATAATGAACAATATGAGGATAAATTAAAATTAACAGTGTTAGAGTAAACATGTTTTTCATTACATGGTTAGGTATAGGAAGATGTGTGTGTGTGTGTGTGTGTGTGTGTATAGTTACATAAATAGATACTGATGTACAGGAAGATTGTGTGTGTGTGTGTGTGTGTGTGTATAGTTACATAAATAGATATTGATGTAACTGTATGTGGGCGCGCATACACACACACACACACACACACACAGATGCGTATCTGTAGCTACGTCTACTAAAAGAGTGAAAGAACTTAGGAGGATGATACAACAACAGCAATGAGCATATCTAGTACCCACATACTGACTTCTACATACAATTTTATCCTATAAGAGCTCCCTAGAGCAATGACTCATTTTGAAAGTAATAGGAGTTAAAATGCAAGATGAGCTTGAAATAACTCGTTGTGACAGTAAGCAAGAACATGATCAAGGAATGGTGAGGGTATGTTAAAAAAAAACCCAAACAAACAGAAATTAGCTTGAATTGGCTCCCTCTAGCCAATTTAAGGGCACTTTGAACATAATAGTTCATAAATGAAAATAATAGTTGCAAATTATAACCCATTATAAAACATGGGACTCCATGAGTCCATAGAGATAAATTGACATAAATAGACATAAATAAATTGACAATTTCATGGAGAAGATAATGTTTACATATTTTCAAAACACCTCTCCATAAAATATTCATTAATTGCAAAGGATAAAATAGCAACTTTGGGGCTTCCCTGGTGGCGCAGTGGTTGAGAATCTGCCTGCCAATGCAGGGGACACGGGTTCAAGCCCTGGTCTGGGAAGATCCCACATGCCGCAGAGCAACTGGGCCCGTGAGCCACAACTACTGAGCCTGCGCATCTGGAGCCTGTGCTCCGCAACAAGAGAGGCCATGACAGTGAGAGGCCCGCGCACTGCGATGAAGAGTGGCCCCCACTTGCCACAACTAGAGAAAGCCCTCGCACAGAAACGAAGACCCAACACAGCCAAAAATAAATAAATAAATAAATTAAAAAAAAAAAAAATAGCAACTTTGGAATGGAGAATACTGGTAGACACCATCTTAGTCAAGAAATTAAAGTGAACATCATCAGTAATGAGTCAAACTGATAGCATGCCATAAGAAGATATTGTAACTTCTGTGATATTTAATCCCAAACTACATAACCCAAATCTTATCATGGGCAGACATCAGGGAAATCCAATTTGAGGAAAATTCTCCAAAATTACCAGCCTTTAATCTTCAAAATGATAAAAATGAAGAGAAGATTGAAGAACTTTCCAGATCGACGGAGACTAAAAGGACATGAAAACTGGATTTTTTGCTATAAAAATATTGAGACAGGGGGCTTCCCCGGTGGTGCAGTGGTTGGGAGTCCACTTGCTGGTGCAGGGGACACGGGTTCGTGCCCCGGTCCAGGAGGATCCTAAGTGCCACGGAGCGGCTAGGCCCGTGAGCCATGGCTGTTGAGCCGGAGCTCCGCAGCGGGAGAAGCCACGGCAGAGGCCTGCGTACCGCAAAAAAAAAAAAAAAAAAAAAAAAAAAAAAAAAAATATATATATATATATATAGAGAGAGAGAGAGAGAGAGAGAGAGAGACAATTGGTAAAACTTGAAAGGAGGTCTCAGTATTAGGTGTATTGATGTCAACTTCTGGATTTTGTTGTTTTTATTGTGGTAATGTTGGAGGATGCTCTTAGGAAATATACCTTAAAGTATATGGAGATGATGAGACATCAAGATCAGCAACTTATTCTCAAATGGTTCAGGAAAAAATTTTTTTTCTCACATGTTCATGATTATTTAAAACATTTAATAATTATAAAGACTAAAAAATAGAAATCAAGAAAGAAAAAAAGATGATATTGAAGATAGGCAGAAAAGAGGCAATACTTTAAATCATATTCTAAAAATTCCTGAAGAAGCATATAAAAGCAGTAGAGCAGAATACTGAAAAGTATCTATCACTCAAGAAAATGTTTCTAAAATAAAAGATGATTTGAGGCTACATGTTACAAAAGGCAAACTAGGTTTTTGAAGACCAATATGGAGTGGCTGAATATGAGACATTTTCTAGTAAACCATTAGATATTAACATAAAAGAAAAAATAGTTGAGCCCCTAGGCAAAAAGGTTAAGTCAGTTATAAGAGAGTGATAATCAAATTGTAAAAAGATTTTTTTTACAAGAATTTCCAGTTAATAGAGTAACATATTTAGGAAACCTGAGGACACAAATTGTGACTTTAAAAATTTATACAAAGGAAAATGACCTCACAGATAAAGAAAGCAGATAAAATTTCAGGACCATGGAAGCAATCAGGAAATATTGTTCCTATGAGTTCTTCCTGAGGAGTTTGCTAGGGAATGAACTCCAGACAACCAAAATAACTGGAGAATTATCAGCATAAGAAATGATGGTGAGAGATAAATACATATTTATTTATAAAATTAAAAATAAATAATGATTTTAGAGAGTGTACTACAGATAAAGCCTACATTAGCTGCAAATATAGATAAATTAATTAAAAAGCAACTGTTAATTAAAATATTATAAGTTTTTATTTTTGTTGATTTTTGTTGTTTTTGTTTTTCTCGCTGCACACAGCTCCCTACCCTAACTCTACTATGCCTGGGCCAGAAGAGCTAAAAGCATTTATAGTAGGGGGAAAAAATTGGAACAGAGGCACAATGAGGGGAAACTACTTTAGTAGATATTAAAACATGTTATAATGCCTCTGAATTGCAAACAGTGTGATAGTGACAAATGATTATATAGATAGATGTATGGAACAGGATATAAAATTTTGATAAAAGTCCCAAATGATCATGAAAATGTAAAAGTGCAGAAAAGGTTGACGTTTTTTAAAATGATGTAATAACTCATAGCATGAGGAAAATAAAACATTTTTGTATTATATATCAGGTTTTATCTCAAAAATGCGATCATACACATAATAGAAGAAAATATGAATGAATTTCTTTATAACCTGTGAGTAGGAAAAACTTACAACCGTAACTCAAAATCCAGAAACCACATGGGAATAAATTGATGAATGTGACATAAATCATCATATGATCACCATCATCATCATCACCATCATCACAACATTTTTATGTCAAACAAATAAAATCACCATAAGAAAAGTAAAAATACAAATGAGAAATTGGGAAAATATTTGCATATTAGAAGAATAAAAGTAACAATCAGATATGAAAATGGACTAAGACAAGAATCAACAGTTTAGAGGAGTTGCAAATGACTCTCAAGCATATGAAAATATGCTCTGTTTTATTCATAATAAAATTGAAAATTAAAATAATACTACTTTACTATTTGTAACCTACAGGATTACCAAAAATTTATGTTTGAAAATATCTTCTGTTGGTGAGGCTGTGTGAAACAGACTTCATATAACTCTTGGTGAGGATGAAAAATACTACAACCTTTACTGAGAGAATATGGTAGAATCTAGGAAAACTGCACATGCATTTACATTTTGATGCTGCAATCTCACCTCTAGAAAATACCTCAAATACACTGACAAAAATATAAAAAGATGTATGCACACACCATTCGTTGCATCATTATTTAACAGCAAGATTGAAAATATCCATAGGGTAGTCATCATATAAACTGTGATACACCTAGACAATGGAATAATATGTCCATAGAAAAAGAAATAAGGAACCTCTCTCTATATTATTTACATAATGATCTCTGAGATATTATATTGGGGGGAAGGTGAAAAAAAATGTGCATAATATGTTACTGTTAAATTTATCATGGAAAGAACACAAAATTATATAACAGTTTTTTTAAATCCTGGAGAATTTTATAGATTAAAGAGAGTTAAGAGACATACTAACCAATTAAAAAGTGTGGACTTTACTTAGATGATGATTTGAAAAGCAACAAAACTTCATAAGACAATCCAAAAATTTTTATCATTACTGAATATATGATGATGCTAAGGAATTAATGTGATTTTTAAGGTATGCTAATTATATCACAGATATTTTAAAAGAAGAGTCCTTTGCCTTTAAGAATAGATAATAAAATATTTACAAATGAAATAACATGTTGTTTGGGATTTTCTTCAAAATAATCCAAGTAGAGGATAAAGTAGGCAATGCTATAGATGAAACAAAATTGGCCATATATTTTAATTGTTGATGCTGGTGATGTGTACGTAAGAGTTTATTGTATAATTCTCTTGGATATAATATATGTGAATTTTTAAATAAAAACTTTTTATTCAGGAAAATATATGCCCCCATCATAATAAAAGTAAGTACCTTATATTTTCAATTGCAATAAACTATGTCTTTAAAACAACAAAATTTGAAAAGCGGATGGGATATAGTAAAGATATTAAGAATTTTTCATATTGTCTTCACTCCACTTCTGTTGCTCCTTCTAAGACAAAAATGCCTAATCAGCTAGAACATATGTTTATCAATTCTATCTGCTAAATATGAATTAAAATCCTTCCTTTCCATTACTATTGTAATTCAACATCTCTCACCCAATCCTCAGCAGTACAATGTACTTTTCTCAAAATACTCTGTTCTTGCACATATTTCTGCCCTTCCACGTGCTATTCCGTTGGAGTGTCTGTCCTACTTCTTCTTCTCCTTTGGCTTCCCTTTGCCAAAACTCCCTCCTCGCAACCTCCACTCCACCCCAGTCTTCTTGACCTGGATTTCCTGTGCTCGTTTCTCAACACTCAGCATAAGCTTCACTGTGTACCCCTCACCCCAACAACCATGACCCTCCTATGAAATATTTTTTTTTTTTTTAAAGAAGATGTTGGGGGTAGGAGTTTATTAATTAATTAATTTATTTTTGCTGTGTTGTGTCTTCGTTTCTGTGCGAGGGCTTTCTCTAGTTGTGGCAAGCGGGGGCCACTCTTCATCACGGTGCTCAGGCCTCTCACTATGGCGGCCTCTCTTGTTGCAGAGCATAGGCTCCAGACGGGCAGGCTCAGTAGTTGTGGCTCACGGGCCTAGTTGCTCCGTGGCATGTGGGATCCTCCCAGACCAGGGCTCGAACCCGTGTCCCCTGCATTAGCAGGCAGATTCTCAACCACTGCGCCACCAGGGAAGCCCTGAAATATTTTCTGACCTATGCAGTTCAGGAGGGTTTCCCTTCCAGGTCACTAACCATTCCCCACAGATCCTCAACGGTGAGTGGTGTATAAGTTTCATAAGGTCAGCAACTGTGATTTGTCCTTTAATTTATCCCCAGAACAATTTTCTCCATATCACTATTTTAATTTATAGTGTTTTCACCTTGTGAATGTTGAACAAATTTTCATTATCTGCCTTTTAGCTTCAGGAGAGGTCACAATCGCCTATCCTTTGGATTATGAAGACGCACCCACCCCACATTCTTGGGTATTATATTTTAGTGTTTATGACAATGAACGACTGCATTCCACAACTGGAACACTCACAGTGATTCTACAAGATGTCAATGACAATCCACCTCAATGCACTCAGGATATTTACATGTAAGTTATTATAGCAAATTTGGTCTTCAGATTTTGGCATAGAGAGAAAAGAGAGAAAAATAAATGGGTAAACAATATACTATTCCTGGAATGAAGAAGAAGCCCTTCCTTCCATCTTTACTGTATTTTTAGCCAATTTGCAGCTTCTCTGATACAATTGGACCTGCTTTATTTTGTCTCAGAAAATTATAAAAATTAAAGCTAGAAAGGACCCCAAAAGATGACATTTGTCTAGCCCCGTGCTTCCAGGGAGGTAAAACAACTATCACACTAAAAATTAAATATATGTATGGATAGTAAATTATAATTCATTTAAAAAATATTACTGGCATTAATTTGAAGACAGCGCTAAAGTCACATGCAAACTTTCAGCTTTTTAATTACATAGACATTTTAAAATGAAGGCATGATAAGTTATTTCCATTATATAAAACGAGTACCAAATCTATAAGATTTCATTCACTGAAACACAGATTTCCTGATCCCTAGTACATTTTTCCCTTCAGAATACCTGATTGCTCAGAAAATTCTTAACCTAGTCTGGCAGTATTTTGGTAACATACTCTTTTTTGGTATTCTCATTACATATCTCATTCCAACAGTGTATGCAATAATCCACCCTTGAGGAAAACAATAGATATGTGGGCTTTATACCATCAAGTAGCAGAAGACAATCTAGATAGAACTAAAATCAACTACATGGAGTAGAACTTTGACAGTCCTGCAAGATGAACAAAAGAATCTCCTGCTTAATCAGAATTTTCACTTACATAGTAGAAACAATGTTTTATACAATGCTATAAAAGTGCTTTAGTGGTCACTCTTAAATAATGTATTGAAACCACTTAAAACAATATTTTAGAAATACTATTGCTGGCATATATTTGAAAACTTTGTAGAAACAAAACATAGTCTAAAATTCACATATGGAAATAGTGCCATTGCACTAATGAACTTTGAAAATCAACTTTTAGTTTGTAAACTTTTTGCCAGAAATATATTTTACTAAAAAAAACCAAGAGATGGAAAGAATAAACAATAATTCTGTAGACACTCCAACTGTAGTTTGCTTTCACTTCCTATTCTAGCTAGTACTTTACAGATTCTTACTGGAACAGTATTAGAATTTTTGGTTTCTAGAACATTCTTTCTGTTAACAAATTTGACAACTCACCTTTTATTCCACTATTTTTCTCAAACCTAATGTATTTTAAGTAATTAAAATTAGAAATATTCTTTTAAAACACACAAAAAATACAAACATAACTGTTTTTATTGGTCAGGATATTTAACAGTAGCTGCTGTAACACCAACAAAATTTTTTTTTAATCAATGACTAAACTCAATAAGCATTTCTTTGCCCCTTATGCAAAGGTAATGAAGCTTGGTTGGCTCTAGTGAGTGGCACTCCTCTCTCTATGCTGAGACTCAGGGGTCCTGGCTTATTGGATCTTCTGTCCTGGTCATATTGTTGCCTTTTACTTCCAACCACATATTTAATTACCTTGCCTAGACTGATACACAGCCTTTTCACTTATATTTCATTTGCCAGCACATCCTCCCCTCCCCTCCCGAGTCCCGCAGCCAACTGTAGAAGTTGTAGAAAAACTGGGATACAAGAGCGACATAAGAATATTGGTAAAAATTAACAGTCCCTGCTAACTTTTAAGCAAATTTAATAGACAGTAACAGGACTACTGCAGCTTGAGCTGTGCATACAGCAGATCAAAGCATTAGTTCCAGTCTAGTATTATTCAATAATTTAAGGAACCTCCTAAAAACAAGACAGTTTGAAATACCAAGAATACAAAGAAAATTATACTACACAGAAAGCAAGAAGTCAAAGGTTTATTCTTTTCTCTAGTCTGTGTCTTTTTAATTGTCATTTAACTTCTCTAGTCCTCAGTTTTCTAGTTTTTAAAATGGGGACAATGATAACTTATGTGCCTAAAGGCAAAAGTGTGGAGCAAGTAATTTCAGATCAGTTTCAGCTCTAGGATTTATAAATAAAAAATTGTGAAGTTGAGGTACTACTGCCATATTTCCAGTGATAATATATGCGTGTGTGTTACTAAATTTGCTGCTTATTAATCCAACATAATAGCAGCTCATTTTTCCTAGGCCTTATAGCAAGAATGCCAAATATTTTCTTAACTTTCACAAATTTTCAGCAACATTATAATTTTATTATTGGCAGAAGTAGTTATTTAAAATATGAGTATATTTTAAAACATTTTAAATTAAATAAGATCATCTGCATAAATCTAAATTAACATGCTACAACACATTTTTCTCATATTTTCTTATTATAGAATTGAACTTCCTGAAAACATCCCAGTTGAAACTCTTTTAGTCTCTCTAACTGGTACAGATAAAGACAGAACTGTTCCCAATAACAATATAACTTACCATTTGATTATGGATACTTTTTCAAATGAAAACGTTACCCTCACCAACAATGAACTGAAAGTATTTTAAAGATTCTCTCTGACTGTGGCCCTGTGATTGACCTTAGAAAAATATTTTATTTTTATTATTATAAAATCTTTAATGAACTGCAGTAGTTCAAATAGCTGATGGCAGAATTTGTTCCTGTATTTTCAACTGAACCTTAAACTGACAACAAAATATTTAGTTTAGAATGAATGCTGGAATGCAATTTTGATCTTGGGAACTGAACTAAGAAGGTTATAAATTTCCTAGAACAAATGGTTCTGTGATAAAGTACTGGCTATTCCTTTGGACTGTGTTAAAGTAACCATAATTGCCATTAAGTAAGTATATTAAATAACTATTCTATAAAATAGAATATGCATACTTTATTACTGCATCTTGGAATATACAATAGCTTAAATATTTTACCAATTCAGTAAATCTAAACTTTATTTTTAACAATTTTTGAAACCAAAGTCAGTCTATAAGTTGCTATATTCACATATATTTAAATAGAATTGACAGGCTTGGTTAGGCATTGTGATCAACCAGGATTTGTGGGTAATGTGTGGATATCATTATGATAAGCAACTGCTCATCTGACCAATTGGCTAAGACATCAGACATAGTCTGAATAAGTAAGACATACATAAGTAAGAAGCAGTTTTTTGGCCTTGGATTTGACACAAGCCCTTGAAGTTGGACTCCTACCCAAGCCCCAAGCTGCATTTCATACTAACTCTAACGCCCTTACCACTTACTGCCTCACACTGTATAACAGAGGTACACAGAAACACTTTCATGACCTTAAAACACTACACTGTCTGTCAGCTCTGTCTTTTAGTCCTGCTGTTCTTATCTCGCTAGAGCAGCCAAGCTAAGAGAAGCCAGTTTGCAGAATAAAAGAAACTGACATAATTTTAATGCTTAGTGAGTAAAACCTTTATTAAGAGAACACAGAACTCGAATTTGGCTTTCCAACAATGTCTGAATTTTAAACTCACAAAGGGGCATAATTAAGATACTAACTTTTAAAAAATAAAATTGATTTGTTCTAAGATGGCCATATATTTGCAGTGTATTATACTAATGGGAAAAAAAAAAAGAGTCTTAGCATTCACTCAAAACTGGGATTTATAATAAGCGTCAAGAGTTTTATGTTAAAATAATGAATAAAGCTCTAATAGACTAGTAGATACCATTAACTCTAAATTTATCTTAATTCATTGAAGAGTGACATCCACTGGGGTACTGGTGATAGCTATGTGATTTTAATGTTGAACAATGAATTACTATATAATGAATCCGAACTATTTCATATGTAATATATTTAATTTATTAATAAAATAAAAAATGGATGTTTATATTAGTATTGCTAATCACATATTTGAATAGGTCATTTTTCTTTAATGAGTATTGACCTGAAAAATCACCCCAATATATTTTATTAGTCAATTCATTTTTGATGACTATTTTATGATGTAATATTTGATACTTACAAGATAACATATCTGCAAGGTATGACACATAGCATTACAATGAGCCCCTGAACACATCACCCCTCTTCAGAACTAGAACATTACTAACAGCTGTGCTACTACCCTTTCTCATCCCTCTACTTGGCCTTCAGAGGCAACCAATAACATGGTTTTGTATTTGTTATTGTTTGGAGGATTTTATAGTTTTATCATCTATGTACATATTCCTGGACAATATTGTTGGTTTGCTTAGCTCTTGAGCTTTAAAAAAGTGCTGTCATATTCTATTCAGTCTCCTGTGACTTAATTTTTTCATTTATGTTATGTCTCTAAGAGTCATCTATATATGGCATCTATCTATCTAGCTGTCTTTTATCTGCCTACCTACCTAGTTGCTGTAAAGTTCCATTACATGCTTTAACATTCCATTGTGTGACTATAACCATTCTCTCACTGGGATTTGGATTTCCTTCTGGATTTCACTTAAGGTTGTAATGAACATTCCTGTATGTTTTTGCATGGTGCCTACATGCAACACATTCGCAAGGGTATCTACTTAAGCACAGAACTGCATTGTCATAATGTATGTAAATAGTCAGTTACATAAGGTGGTGCCAAGTTGTTTTCCAAAGTGGTTGCATCACATTATACTCTCATCAGCAATGTATAAGGATTTTTCTTGATCGATATCCTTCTCATAATAACTGGTACACTCACATAGTTTAACATGCTTTAGCCTGATTAGTAATGAGGTTGCACTTCTCTTCACATATTCATCAACTGTGTGAAAAAAACATGCAATATTGGGGTTTCCTTTGCATGATGCACATAAAGTATATATTTATCCATTCTTGTTTTGTTTTTCTTATTGATTCGTATGATATATTCTGGAAAATATCTCATTTTCCCATAAATATTTTAACAAGTGGTCTTTCATATTTAAGTTTTCTAGACACAGGGGAACTAATTTGTGGTTTGGAGTGAAGTAGGGATTCCATTGATTTTTTTCACCACTTGTAATACCAACTCACAGTGATATTTCTACAGCGAACTACACTGCCATCTCTGACATAGATAGAACTTTTGTATACGTTTGTGTATCTGGTTATTTTCTTATTTTTGTTGTATTTCTTTTCAATGCTCAATTTATTTCTATTTTTTCATATTATTTTAATGCAACTATGATGAGAAAAAGCATACAGTAAATTAACAGGAGCACTACCACTGTGGATTGTTAACTTCTTGACTGATAATCTGGTTCAGTGCCATCAGTGTTCTTCATGTCACCTCCCTTTATCTACTTAGAATATAGACTACAGAATTTTATCATTGAAAAGTAGTTTAGAGACCACCTAGTATTATAGTTTATTCCTGCAGAAACATTTTTTCCCATTTGACAATTCATTTACAGCCTTTGATTTCTATAATTCTTAGAACATTGTAGAATCCTAAGAAAACAATGCTATTCACCTATACTTTTCTGCACCAAATTATCACCTAGTTGCTCCACATAACTTTTCTCCCTAATAAGGGCTGGTTGTTTGTTGATGAAAATAGTTAATGTGAGTGTGGCTAAGGCACAAAAAGAACCTTAGAAGAACTGAAGACACAGCACACAATCGTATTCCTTCCACCCCTCTTGGTTGGCCTCAGACCTACCCTAGCAATGGCCACCCTGAGGACTGTGTGATTATGCATGAGCTGAGAAAGGGGGAGACTCCTACCATCACCCCTTTTATTTAACATGAAAGATCCTGAATGCATCATGCCTGCCATGCATATCCCTCCCAGGAGAGTAAAGCGAAAGAACAAAAACATGAGACGCTTTGACCTCTAACGCACAGAGTGGATCTCAAATTCTGTTTTTGCATGATTTCAAAGCTTGTGATTTAAAACTTGCTTCTGAGAGAATATTCTTGCTAATACTAACTCATACCTAACTCACTTTTTAAAAGTGAAAATAAATTTATGACAACTACTTTTTTTTTTTTTTTTTGCGGTACGTGGGCCTCTCACTGCTGTGGCCTCTCCCGTTGCGGAGCACAGGCTCCGGACGTGTAGGCTCAGCGGCCATGGCTCACGGGCCTAGCCGCTCCGTGGCATGTGGGACCTTCCCGGACCGGGGCACGAACCCGTGTCCCCTGCATCGGCAGGTGGACTCCCAACCACTGCGCCACTAGGGAAGCCCTATGACAACTACTTTTTACAAATCTTAATTATACATCAGAGCAGTTATTTATGAAGAGAATCATGAAATAGGAAGAATACAGTCTATGGCAAATGAATCAGTGTGAACAAATGCATATCAAACATGGAACCCTAGTTTTGCTATTAGTATGCTTTTACAATATGAGGTAATAATTACAAAGTGCCAGAATATACAGTAATATTATCTTAGCTTTTGCAATAAATGTATAGTTTTTATATTATAAAACTCTCCAGTATGGAAGCCATCAGCTACTTGTGCTTTTGAGCACTTTAAATGTGGCTTGTTGGAACTGAGATATACTCCAAGAATGAAATAAGCAACGGATTTCAGAGAATTAGCACAAATGAATGTAAACATCCCATCAATATTTTTTGGTGTTGATTACAAGTTGAAATGATAGTATTTTGGACATATTTGATTAAATAAAATATTGTTAAAAATAATTTTACCTGTTTCTTCTAACTTTTCAAAAATGTGGCTACTAGAACCTTTTCAGACCAATGTCGAAAAGGAATGATGGGACGGGACATCCTTGCTTTGTTCCTGATCTTAGTGGGAAAGATTTGAGTTTCTGGCCACTAGGTGTGGTGTTAGGTGTAGTTCTTTGTATATATTCTTTATCAAGTTGAGGAAGTTCTCCTCTAATCCTGGTATACTGAGAGCTTTTATCTTGAATGGGTGTTGTATTTTGTCTGATCAGGTGGTTTTTCCTTTTTAGCCTGTTGATGTGATGGTAACGTGGCTTCTAAAAAACTTAAAATTACATATGTGGTTCACATTCCTACCAAATATATCCCTATTGAATAGCAATAGCATTGCTATAGGATATTATTTTCACTTATTTTTTTTACCAAATGTTTCACAAGTCTTAGTTTTAGAGTCATGTAACTGATAAAGTGAATGCTTAATTATTAGAAGTAACCATCAATGTGATATTTTTTTTTTTTTTTTTTTTTTTTTTTTTTTTTTTTTTTTTTGCGGTAGGCGGGCCTCTCACTGTTGTGGCCTCTCCCCTTGCAGAGCACAGGCTCCGGATGCGCAGGCTCAGCAGCCATGGCTCACGGGCCTAGCCGCTCTGCGGCATGTGGGATCTTCCCAGACCGGGGCACGAACCCGTGTCCCCTGCATCGGCAGGCGGACTCTCAACCACTGTGCCACCAGGGAAGCCCCAATGTGATATTTTTTATCTGGAAATTGGACCTACACATCTAGATTATGATAATGCTATTTTTGCAGGAATGCACTTCAAATATACATTACTTGTGACAGTGTCTGATGAAGGAAGTCCTGTACTCTTGAGTAAGAATTTACTAATTTGAAATATTAACATGTTCTGAGTTATATAAAATAACAAGTAATTTAAGAAATTAGTTATTAGAAGTTTATTGTATTTGTAAATATTCTGATGATCTGTTATAATAAAGTATAAAATTATTACTTAACTTATTTAGTGCATATGTACTGCTATTTAAAAAAAAAGAAAGTCCAAATGAAAATTGGAACATTTGGAGAGAATGATGTCCAAATGCTATTACACCATGTTGCAGCTATTTAAAGGCAATGTCAAAGTTGAACTTTTCTGAAATAGTTGTTTTTTAAAAAATTTCTCAGGGAATTAATTTTGCATTAGAGAAAATACTAATGTTCACATTCATAGTAAATTGCATTTCCTTCATATTTCTTTATTATATTGTCATGATGAAGTATTTTAATCATATTTCAACTAGAAAATAATGTCTGCTTTTGGAAACTATGATTTTTAATTCAGAATAGTACCATTATGCACAAACACATTATAAAATATGATTGTTTTGATAAGTACTCAAAATCAGTTAATAGGGTGTTTTAATCCTAAACTTATTTTCAAATGCTCTATAATCGAAAAGGTAATAAGTTAATAACAAAACTTAACAATATAGATGTATTTGTAAAATTTACACACTTAAAATATAAATATATTAGATGTTAATTAAAAAGTAAAGAAAAAATGAGAATTATAGAAGACACATGATCACCTTAATTACATTTTTATGTACTTTCTTCTCCGTAGCACCTATTACAGTCATGATAAGGGTGAGTCACATAAATGAATTAAATCCAAGTGGAATTACATTGGCATTTACCTTCAGCTTACTTGAAAACAGTCCAGTTGATACCCTAGTTGGAAAAAGTACGTTTACAGATGGAGACTGGCCATTTAATAATATAAAATACAATATTGTTGGAGGTAATATAGGATCACCCCCCAAATTTTACATTGAACCAGACACATGTACTGTAAAAATGCTGATATCAATTAGTAACAAAAATAAAGAGCTCATATATACTCATTTAGAATTTATTGAGAAACAGTGCATATTGGAAAATGTTAAAAAACAACTTTCTCTTAAACTATGCAATGCTCACCTTGGTTTGTTAGCTGCATCCATAAATTCTTAGTTACTGCAGGAAAAGCACTGTATAGCTTTTTTAAAAGCACTTTGCTGTATAGATCTTCAGAAAGCCTATGCACATGTATTTCTTCCGTATAAATGGTGTGTGAATTAATATCTACAATGACTTTGCTGATGGATTACATGCTGGGAGTATGAACATATAAACACAATTGATTTGTATTAGTCCATTTCCATTTGTTATTATAGTGATTAGTTCATTCATATCATTTATAATTTAGCATAAATTGAAAATATTTAGTGATCCTGGGATAAGAGTTCTCCTTTCATTTTTGTGTCAGGAATGATAAAGCTATTGGGTTCAATGGACAAGGAATCTGAATCACTGTACAAGATAGCTGTGAGAATAACAGACTTGGATAATGATGCTGTCCCTGACCCCCTCAGACAGAGAAGTAGTACTGCTCAGGTGACTGTCAATGTTCTGGTAAGAATAAATCATTGCTTGTAATACTGTTATCCCTTAGGAGACATATTCAGTCCCCTCAGCATGGACCTAATTCAGAGAGTGACACGTGGGTTCAAAAACCGTAACACACGATGAGAAAATTGTCATTGTATACAAACTAATCTGTGTGAATTCTGAATTTGATTGTCTTACACATCTGTACTTCCATGTAGAGTGCCTGATACTTAAAATTGTATGTAAAAAGTTGTTGCAAGAATCATTCTGTTGTTACACATACTTCCATAAACAAACAAACATCTATTCTAGAGTTTTAGGAGTTCACTCTGTTTGATACTTCAAAAAAAAAACCTGCTTCTCGGGCTTCCCTGGTGGCGCAGTGGTTGACAGTCCGCCTGCCAATGCAGGGGACACGGGTTTGTGCCTCGGTCCGGGAAGATCCCACATGCCGCGGAGCGGCTGGGCCCGTGAGCCATGGCCGCTGAGCCTGCGCGTCCGGAGCCTGTGCTCCGCAATGAGAGAGGCCACAACAGTGAGAGGCCCGCGTACCGCAAAACAAAACAAAACAAACAAACAAACAAAAATGCTTCTCTGCTCATCTAGTTGCTCTAATCCCTCTCTGGTTTTCACTTAAGAAATATTTTAATATTTTCCCTAGTGAAGATTCTGAGAGATCAGGCGTAGAGGTTCACAAACATGAAGCACAGAGGCAAGAACTTCTAACTTATAAATAAATACTTTTTAAATATTCAAAGCAAAAACATATTTGACTTGGTTTGCTTAAGACTTACATCGACACAATTCTGTACACTACTTTTACTGGCAGAACTAAACAAAAGGAGAAATTCTCCTTTATAGATACTGCCAAATTTTCTTTATCTTATGAATTTATTTGTGCCCTTTCTTGATGCTTGAGAACAGTAAAAATTCCAGCAGGGGACTCTATGAAGCAGGCAATGACTTCTAATAAAATGATTTAAAACCACAAACACTGTTCAGAGCCTATGCATACCCCTACATACTGGACACCTTCATATGTGTTCTTGGTGAGCTAAAATCCTTAGTGGACCCCATGACTCAGTGTTACAATCCCCATTATAGGATCATTATGTCTGGAAAGCACAATAAACCAGGCCAAAAATCTTTGTGGAGAAAAATTTAATGAAGTGACTTGAGTGGTTTCAGCCACGACTCAGAGATGTCATAAGCTAATGAACCTGCTGTCTTTCTGCAAGCTTTCAATAATACAACTGCACTTTAAGTTACATTATAAGTTTCAGTAGATGTCTTTTGCATTTGCACTTCTATAACTGATTGTTTCCACTTTCATTTTGTTTGTGAGCTCCTATATTCGGATAGGTATAGAACAAAAGATCTTTGTTCTTCAGCTTTAAAAGCATTCACATTTCTTTCTCTTATGGAGCTAGAAGGATTTATTTAGGAATGAATACCTGATTTCTTGGGACTAGGAAAAAGGCTATACATTTCCCACCATCAGACGGTGTGGTAAACTTTTGCCTAAGACGTTGACATTGAATTCAAATACCGTTCCTCTAAAGATACTTCCAACCAAACTTTGGGTGGAAGGTATAAAAAATGTTTTATTCAGAAAACTAAACTGAGGCCAAAATTCCCTGTATGGTATAATTATTTTTTATACTACAGTTTGTTCCAAGAAAGATTGAAGCTCATATAAAAAATAAACACAATATAACAATACTGAAGTTAAAATTAGATGAATAAATCTAAATTTCATCTGTAAAAGCAAACAAGAAAAATTTGCATCTTTTATAAAATGAAGGATGAATATTATTATGTACTGAATGTTTTTATTCTACCAAATTCATATGTTATAGCCCTAATCCCCCGTGTGATGGTATTTGGAAATGAGGCCTTTTGGAGGTAAATAAGATTAGATGAGGTCATGAGGATGAGGCCCTGGTCTGATGAGATTAATTTCCTTATTAGAAGACATACCAGAAAGCTTACTTTCTCCCCCTGCCATGTAAGGACATGGTAAGGAGGTGACCATCTGCAAGCCAGGAAGAGTTCTCACCAGAAAATAAAACCTGCTTGTCTTTGATCTTAGACTTTCTAGCCTCTAGAACTTTGAGAAAATAAATTTCTACTCTTTATAAGCAACCCAGTCTATAGTATTTTGTTATGACAGCCCAAGCAGACTAAGACAAACATAATTTGTTTCAACAAACATAAAGATGTTAAAACTATAATATTAAAAGATATATTCCTAGTAAATAATAGATATTTGATATTCCTAGAAATAATAGCTAGATCAATGGAACATTCTAGGAAATCTAGGATCCAAGATATAAGATAGTAGGTTAATGATAAATTCTTAAATGAATTTATAACAGAATTTCAAATATTAATATCTTTAGTCAATAAGATCATTATAAGAAAAATACTATCTCAATAGGAATTACAAGTTTATATAAGAAAAAATTAGCAACTTTACTAGTAAACAGAGGAATGAAAATAAAAAAACCCTAATTTATTTTTGTGTATTAAATTAGCTAAAAAAAAGAAAAAGTAGATGATAGTTTGTGTTGGCAATGACATAAGGAATGGACAACTCATTTCTCTGGGAATTTAAATTAAACTGGCACAATTTTTCTGAAGGGTTTTTTGGCAATGCATATAAATTCACATTTTATGTGTGAAGAGGTTGATATTCACAGAGGTTAATTAAACAGCCTAGCATGGTTATCAAAAGCACAGTCAGTACTTAATTCTTTAATCACGAAACTCTTCCAGTATTTTTTTCAAAAGCATCAATACAAAGACTATTTATATTCCCAATTCCTGTAACGGAAAATTATCTCAAATCATAGCAAATATGTCATTTTCTAAACTGTATTTTTATTTGAAAATATGCCATGGATATATTTCCATGTCATTAAGTATTCTTCTTGCCATCATATCTATGTCATTTGTAAATTTCAATAGCAATAATTATAGTACAGAGAGCCTTTGTTTTTAAACCAGTAACAAAAGGACAAGCAAAAACACTCCCAGTGCAACACTCAAAAATTTTGTATACAATCTCCTGCTATATCCTCCAAGATAAAATAGTTTCAAAATATATGTCAAAATGTTTTAGTGAGATGAATTTTATGGATGCTATCAGCTATTGCCAAATTCAAATTTGTTACTGTCAATTGACTAGTTGATCTGCAGTTCTTTTTTCTGGAATAATCATCTTTTTGGGTCATATGTTTCTAAGAGAACTCTTAAGCTATGATAATAAACTGCATTATGATGATAAACTGGTTTGTTGGAAAATGCCATATTCCATAGCAGCAAAAGTCGAAGAGACATGCTTTCACTTTGACAAAATCGGGCACCAAACTTTCAAACCATTTTAAAAAGAAGTGAAGAACGCATTTCATTTTCACTCTTTGGAGAATTATTATCTGTTTTACAAAAAGATAAGTCCTCAGCACCATGCCTCCCAAGGAAATTAGAAAATCTCTCTTGGCTACAGTCATTACCTAATGGCATCTATTCATCTACTGATGTCCATGCACTATAATGTGCTCCCAGGCTTCTATATTTTGTTCTTAATTTAATGTGTCCCTTACTATATTCTGCATCTATTACTATTCTACATGTCCTTCAAATTCCAATATATTATTTCTATATGAAGCCTTACTTTTTAAATAAAATGAAAGTATTGTGTGAAATGATATGACAGGGCCTATACTCATACTTGGACTAATTTCTCTGCTCTCTAAAAGCTTGCAGCCTGGAGCAGTTATTCTTATACAGGGTGAATATGGCTCACTAAGGTACCAGCATGAAAGATGTTCCTTCCAGGATTGTGAGATTTACAGATTTGTTCAGAATGTAAATTATAGAAAATACAAATTAATCCATAAAAGAACAAATTGATGCTGCTTCCCGCTGCTGCTCAGTCTAGGAGTTCCCAAATCAGCAGGATTCCAATTTACACAATTTACAATTTATTTCCATTTTCACCTGTAAGATAAAGTGAATACCCCAGAGAATCTCCTGACACAAAACACCTTGAAATGTGTGATAAAATTTAACAAATAAGTCTTTAAAGTAGAAGGCTGACCTCCAAAGTAATTAAGGGAAATTTCTGGGGGCAAAAAACTAAAGAGGCTAATAATCAAAGCTGCCAATTGTCTTGGGAACATCTTTTATTCTCTATAAAGAAAATGCTTGCATTTTCATAGCTACTTGGACAGGAAATAAAATTTGGGGACAAGGAAGTCAGGGAGTTGGAATCCCTTATAACAATGGGGCCTTTATAATGGTAAAAAATGAAAGGACACTTTAATATACTGCCCCATGAAGTGGACAAGAAGGCTTGCCCATCTAGGCCTGGGCTCTGAACTAAGGGAAAAAACATGTCTCCTGAAGTTCAAAGCAAATTTATTGTGTTTGAATTATACAAACTGCAAGATATTGAAAAACTCAAGACTAGAACGTTAGAAAAAAGTGGTCCTGGATGTTTTTTTCAAGGAGTTCCTGGCAGAAATGGAATCAAAACTTCTCAGGAGAGGCCTAACCTCCACCCGAACTGCAACAAATTCTTATAGCTAAAACCTGGCTGAATATGAGCTCAGAATCTAAAATCTAAAACTCTTAGAAAAAAGGTCACAACATGCAGAGTACTAATTTCACCAGTGCACAGTATTTCATGCCCCATTCACTAGCTGTAAACTGGAATGACTAGGGCCTGGGTGAGAGGTACAGCTAGTGCACCTTGTGAGGTGACGCCAGGACCAGGACTGGTTTGCTTCCTTGTGTTGTGGAGTCTATTTATGACTCAGGTACAGATGATGATATGACAATGCTATGGTTTTGTTTTATATTAGTTAGCTGCTAATTGTTATGTCAGCTACTAATTATTAACATACTGTAAAATATTTACTTCATACTAAATCTGCATAACAAATCTAGGTAATATTGGCAAATTTGGGGATGTCTTTTGTGGAAGGAACATACGTGTAAAATAACTATACTGGTTTTTTGTTTTGTTTTGTTTTTACTATATTATTAATAGATCGTTTATACAATGAAAATAGAATTCAGTAACTATAATGTTTACATGGCACCTGGTCTCAAATCACCAAGGCATTATGAACATTTTAACAAAGTAGACAGTAGTGAAAATTAGGTGTGGTCCTGATGTTTAGAAGGGCACTATTTTATTACAATGAAAGAAGCTGGAGGTCATTTAGTAATGTGCTGATTGAGAAGTTATTACAAGCATCCAACCAAGTTGCAGTTTTATGTGACAAGGAGCCTCATGTAGTACCTAAAAAGCTTCAAAAACATATTAGTAGACTAATATTAGAACATTGAAGAATGGTGCTGAGACTAGATGCACCAAAGAAGTTTCAACAGGTTTTCTTATCAAATGGTAATTTATAAGCCAGAACGTCATATCTGAAACAAGTTTTTGAAAAGATAGAAAAACTTGTCCTTGTAGGTGGATATGACCTGCCTGAGTGGCTTCAGTCTGCTGTTAGTGCTGTGCTTTATGTCAATTAGAAAGTGAGCATAGAAGGAAGCCTGTCCAGTAACAAGGAATATAACTAAAAGGAAATGTGCTTTTATCTAGTCAGAATCAAAATTTTTGCAACAGTAACACTCAAGGTAAGTAAATCAGTATTCACAAATAACACTCCTGCTTGGATCTGAAGAGCAACAAACCAGGAATTTCTTTACTGATGTAAAAAAAAGTAGTGAAAACAATTTCCTAGCACGATCATACATTGTCTACTACACCATCGTGTACTCACTGACAAGAATTTGCATACAAATACTGAAGGCTGTTTTGTCCCCTGCAAAGAGCATGATAAATTTCCTCAGAGGATAGATTCTAAATCATCACTGTCTCTTCTTTGTGATTCTTTTGAAGAAATTATTACCAAACACATTCCCTTTATTTCCAAACCAGAGTACAGTGGCTCTCCCATGGCCAGATGCTTACTTCATTTCTAGAACATGTAAACATATAAACCATTTTCTTTACCTCTAAAATATTAATAGTCAATCATTTATAGATTAATCTTTGTTCTTTCTTGAACATGGTTGTAAGAGTAGCCAAACTCTTAGAACTCATTCTGGTTCCAAAGGAACTAGAGGGAAATCCCTGGAGGTCCAGAGGTTAGGACTTGGCGCTTTCACTGCCAGGGTCCTGGTTCCATCCCTGGTCAGGGAATTAAGATCCCACAAGCCGTGCGGCACAGCCAAAAAATAAATAAAATAAAGGAACTATAATGCAAGAGCATGGTAATGGCCACACTTAATTTATCTGGTTTTATAATAAACTGCCTATTGGGTAGGCAAATTTTACTAACTTTGCTTTCTAACAGAAAGGTGTTAGAAAACACAGAAATAACCATTTAAAATGACAAGGCATTACCAAGAGTTGATTGCCTCTCCATGGCTATTTTTCTCTTGGAGAGTTTTTGATGCCAAAGAAATAGATATTGGATCTATATATTTTTTTAACCTAAATGCCTATTAACCACAAGAGCCAGCAACTATATCCATACGGATTTAGAGATGACAGCATTGCCAAATATCTTTCATGCCATTGCACGCTGTTTAAGCTGTGTTTGTGACCTTGGGCATGGTTATTGAATCTCTTGGGCAGGTTACTAAAACCTCGTTTCCTCATCAAAATGACAATAAATATTGCCTACCCCAGAAGGCAGAGATGAGATTTTAAAAAGTGAGTACTTGTAAAGCACTGCCTGGCTCATAGTAAGCACCATATGAGTGTTTGGTAAATGAATAAAGTAGAAGTATTTCCACAACTGGGGGAGAAAATGGATGGAAATTGTTGTTCTATTGAGTCTACATACTTGATTAAGATTGGATTTTCATCATTTAATCATTAAAACAAAGGCCAGAAACTATTTAAATATGATGGATAGGCACTTCAAATGTTTTTATTTTTTGCAGATTATAGAATAATGCTACAGCATGAAATTCACTAAGCTTGCATATTTTTAAAAAGCATAATGCTTCTTGCATTGTTTATGTTATTATGAAACTGAAACTGTAAATCAATTTCTTTCATGTACTAAATATGGCATAGTTTAAAGAACTTTAAAATATAGCATAAAGAACTAACTTAATACAGATTTTATTTATAACATGGATGAGATCACACTTTGAGAAAAAAATTTTAAATAATGCAAGCTGAAGGAAACAAAAGAAAAAAAGCACTGTATTAGAGTTCTCCAGAGAAATATATATCTCTATATCTACCTATCTAGCCACCTAGCTAGCTATCCACCCATTTCCTAGATAAAGAGATTTATTATAAGGAATTGGCTCACATGATTATGGAGGCTGCAAGTCCCATGGTCTGTTGCCTGCAAGCTGGAGACTGAGGAAAGCTGGTGGTGTAGTTCCAGTCTGAGTCTGAGGGTCTGAGAACCTGGAGCACCAATGGTGTAAGTCCCAGTGTGAGGGAAGGAGAAGAAAAATGTCCCAGCTCATCAGTCAGGCAAAGACAGCAATTTCTCCTTCCTCTACCTTTTTGTTCTACTCAGGAGCTGTATGCATTGGAAGATGCCCACCCACATTGGGCAAGGCAATCTGCTTTACTCAGTCCCCCAATTTAAATGATAATCTCATCCAGGAACACGCTCTCAGACACACCCAGAAATAATGTTTAACCAAATATCTGGGCACCCCATGACCTAGTCAAGTTGACACTTAAATTAACCATCTCACACACACAGTTCTAGTAGATCTCTGAATTGAAAATTAATTGCTCTTTTCTCAGTGTTCCAAAGTCTTTTATATCTATATTTGGTCAATAAAATCTTTCTGGCTTACATTATAAAGATCATTTTTTAAATTCTATTAAGTTGTTAGGTCCTTGGATTCTGAATTCTTTCTTATGCAGCTTTTATTTCTAGGCATTAAGCATAGGATTTCCTTAATTATTTACTGAATATATATATGACTATAAATTCAATTGGAATTCTGAATAGGAAAAAAAATTACAGCCTTAGTATTTACTGTCATTGAGTTTGAGAATTTGGGGGCTGGAGAAAACCTAAGAAGACCCTGATATCTCTTCTTCTCTCATTTTATACAAAAGAGACTTGCCTTATTGAAGTTGAAAAGCAATGTGATTATCAGTGGTTCCCTAACTGTGTAGATTTGAAGTTGGTAATGGCAGACACATTGCTTTGTGTTCACCAGATCCTGTTTTATTTTCTGGGTACAGAGGAAGACTACATTTTCTGGCTACTTTTCAGTGAGACTACAGCCATGTAACTAGAATGTGGGCTGAAGCCCTTTCCCAAGTCTGGCCGTGGAAACTCCAGCACAGTTGTCCACTTTCCCTTTGCTACGTGATTTTCAAAGGCCATCTTTTAAGATGAAAACATTACAAGATGGAAGTCACTGCTTGAAAAAGAGCCTCCAAGAAGACCCACCTAACATGTTTGATTGTAACATAGGCAAGAATTAACCTTGTTCATTGTTAAGTAAATCAGATTTCATGTTTTAACTGTTACTGCAACATAATTTAGACTATTGTGCCTTATGCAGAATTTTTCTGGATGACAGCTGGATTTTCCCAAATAATTGGAATTCTCACAAATTTCTTTCCATCTCTATGTCCCTATGACTTTGAGAGTAACAAACAACCTTTTTATAACATCAAGACAAGCTTTCTTGCATGTGCTTATGGTTTTATTTAGGTTATAAGAGTACATAAACATTTACATAAGGAACTTTTCCTTGAAAAAATTATCAATATAAAATTTTACCAGCTAATTTTCTGTAAAACTATATGCTTAACTAATTGTTTCCGAATTTTTCCAGTGTTAGTGAATGATAAAATAGAAAGAAACTCAGAAGTTTCTGGATAAAATTTAATAATTATTTATTTCAGCAATAATTATTTCAGCTTCAACAGTAATTTAAAAATATGCTTTGAAAATAACAAAAATTGAGGTGAAATATTTGTGCAATTATTATCTATGTTGGTATTTTTATTCCAATATTAAGTAATTTATGTAATCAACTTCTTGAGATAAACATTGTCTCTAATTTTTCCTCATCCTTTATATACTTTTACTGGAATACAATTGTCCTGGGGGTAATGACTCAACGTTATGCAAGATTTTATATATATATATATATATATATATATATATATATATATATATATATATATACACATATGTACATATAACAGGAAACTATGGTATCTGGGAAAACACAATTTTTTGAGAGAGAGAGAATTTGACAATTACTTTAAACAAAAGACATAAAGATGAACATAAAATGACATTTCCCGTCTTGCCAATTTAAAATTCTTCTCTAAGTATTACATGGGTAAGTGGGGGAGAAATAAATCACAGGACTTATTTCTTATAATATATTGTTTATGAGAAATGCAGTTTTTTTTTTTTGTTTGTTTTGTTTTGTTTTGTTTTTGCGGTACGCGGGCCTCTCACTGTTGTGGCCTCTCCCGTTGCGGGGCACAGGCTCCGGATGCGCAGGCTCAGCGGCCATGGCTCACGGGCCCAGCCGCTCCGCGGCATATGGGATCCTCCCAGACCGGGGCACGAACCCGTATCCCCTGCATCGGCAGGCGGACTCTCAACCACTGCGCCACCAGGGAGGCCCTGCAGTTTTTATTTAATTTAAATTTTAGCAAAATTGATAACAAGTAAGCATATATGACACATTTTTAAATGAAAACGTATATTTATTGCCTTAAGAATTTTTATATTATTATTATTATTTTAGATACATTAACTTGAAAATGGCTTTAATTATTTAAAATTACATTGCAATCTTGGGGATGAGATTTATATTCTATATCAACCATTTCCTAATAATCTGTAAACATATCTGAAAATATAAGAAATATTCAATACGTGTATCCTATTAGATTTAAATACTGAATTTAATTGTTCACTGCTATTAGTTTTCTAGGACTGCCACAACCAAGTACCACAGACTAGGTGGTTTAAAGCAACAGAAGTATATTCTCTCACAATTTGGAGGCTAGAAGTTTGAAATCATGGTGTCCCCAGAGCCATGTTCTCCTGAATGCTCTAGGGGAAAAACTGTTCCATGCCTTTCTCTTAGCTTCTGCTGTCATTAACAATCCTTGCCCTTTCTTAGCTTGTAAGTGCATTTCTACAATGTATACCTTCATCCTAGTATACTATGTGTCTCTTCTCCGCGTTTCTTCTACCCTTCTTATAATGATACCACAGTGTATTATGTACCCACTCTACTCCAATATGACTTCATCTTAAGTTGATTATATCTGAAAAAGTCTATTTCCATAAATACATCAGATTCACAGATATCAGGGGAAAGGATTTGATCTTATCTTTTGGGGGCTGCACAATTCAATCCATAACAATCGCATATATCATCTAGGTCAATTCTATTTTTAAAATAGTAGGTAGAACATGGCATTAGATACACCTGGTAGTAATCACCATTTTGCCTTTATAGACTATATACCTTAAGAGACTCTGTGGGTCTCACTTTCTTCACAAGGAACATGTGTTAACAATAGTACTCACTTAAAAGGTTTTGGGAATGATTATATCCAGAAGAGCACCTGGGACATAGTAAATGCAAAGTAAATTTCAGTGTCTATCTCTGTTTTGCTATTACTACAACTACTTGAGTTTTAA
This sequence comes from Mesoplodon bidens, assembly GCF_964165515.1. Taxonomy (NCBI): domain Eukaryota; kingdom Metazoa; phylum Chordata; class Mammalia; order Artiodactyla; family Ziphiidae; genus Mesoplodon; species Mesoplodon bidens. Next base: position 4,576,431 of record NC_138166.1, read on the forward strand.
ACAAATTTCATGGAATGGTTCCATATAGGGACTGAAATTCTCTCTAACTTATGTAATATAATGTTCATTTACCAAGTTACTATAATAAACATATGTTTTGGTGAAGGCTATTTGGAAAATTTGGACAGAATGCAATAACATTGATCAATTTAGAACTAAGCAAAATGTAAAATAGATAGATAGATGGATAGATAGATCGAGGTACATATAAGAAAATACAGAGCCAATAACATCAAAAAATTTTTTATCCTTTGCTCAAATTCTTGGGGTAGTTAATAGGTTAATATGCATTTTGAATCTCTGAGGGGGTTGGAAGTAATATTATATAGTAGTTCCCAAACTCATTTTCTATAGACCAAATTTTTATGGCATATCTATGTTCCTTAGAACATGCATTGGGAAATAATGTACACAGATAATAGATAATTGAGATTCAAATAAAAGCAAGAAATTTAAGTACAGTAATTGTGGCTTAAGTAATACAGATATTAGTGAACAATCTAACCTCTTTGACATTAACTTTTAATGCTAATACATTTAAAAAATTTATCTATTACAGTATTCAGTATGGCATTAAAGATTAGTTGTAGGAATTTTGCTGTTGAAATCATTTGCACTAAAACCTATGAACAAAATGCTTTGGTTGGAAGATTCTATATTGTCAAGATGTCAGTTCTTCCCAACTTTATCTATAGATTCAATGTAATCCCAATAAAAATCCCAGCAAGTTATTTTATGAATATCAACAAAGTGATCCTAAAGTTTATATGCAGAGTTAAAAGGCTTAGAATAGCCAACACAATACTGAAGGAGAAGAACAATGTTTGAGGACTGACTCCACCGGACTTCAAGCCTTCTAATAAAGTTATAGTAAACAAGACAGTGGTGATAGTGGTGAAAGAAGAGACAAATAGATCATAGAAGAAAACAGAGAGCTCGGGAATAGACCTACATAAACAGATGAATTGGTCTTTGATAAAGGATAGAAGGCAATACAATGGAGCAAAGATAGTCTTGCAACAAACGGTACTGGAGCAACTGGACATCTACACGCAAAGAAATGAATCTAGATACAGACCTTACACCTTTAATGAAAAGTAACTTAAAATGGATCTAAATATAAAACCTTAAACTCCAGAACTCCCAGTACATAATAAAGGAGAAAAGCTAGGTGACCTTGGGTATGGTAATGACTTTTTAGATATATCACAAGAGACATGATATATAGATAAGCTGGACTTAATTAAAATTAGAAATTTCTGAGCTTCCCTGGTGGCGCAGTGGTTGAGAATCTGCCTGCCAATTCAGGGGACACGGGTTCGAGCCCTGGTCTGGGAAGATCCCACATCCCGTGGCGCAACTAGGCCCGTATGCCACAACTACTGAGCCTGCGCATCTGGAGCTTGTGCTCCGCAACAAGAGAGGCCACGACAGTGAGAGGCCTGTGCACCGCGATGAAGAGTGGCCCCCGCTCGCCGCAACTAGAGAAAGCCCACGCACAGAAACGAAGACCCAACACAGCCAAAAATAAATAAATTAATAAATAAATTAATTAATTAAAAAAAAGGAAAATTCTGTTCTGCAAAAGATGAAGGTAAGAGAATGAAAAGACAAGTTACAGACTGGGAGAGAATATTTGCAAAAGACATATCTGATAAAGAACTGTTATCAATATGTCCAAAAACCTCTTAAAACTCAACAATAAGAAAATAACCTGATTAAAAAATGGGCCAAAGACTGGAACAAACACCTCACCAAGGAAGATATACAGATTGCAAGTAAGCATATGAAAACATGTTCAACATCATACGTCATTAGGGAATTGCAAATTAAAACAACGAGATACTGCTACACACCTACTAGAATGGCCAAAATCCAAAACTCTGACCACAGCAAATACTGGCAAGCATGTGGAGCAATGGGAACTCTCATTCATTGCTGGTAGGAATGGAAAATGTACAACCACTTTGGAACACAGTTTGGTGGATTCTTAACAAAGCTTAAACATACTCTTACAATACAATTTAACAATCATACTCCTTGGTGTTTACATAAAGGAGCTGAAAACATATCTCCACACAAAAACCTGCAAATGGATGTTTATAGCAGCTTTATTCATAATTGTCAAAACCTGAAGCAACCAAGATATGCCTCAACAGGTGAATGGATAAAAAAGCTGTGGTATATCCAAATGATGGAATATTATTGAGCACTAAAAAGAAATGAGCGATCAAGCCAAAAGACATGGAAAAAACTTAAATGCATATTACTGAGTGATAGAAACCAATCTGAAAAGGCTACATACCATATAATTCCAACTACATGACATTCTGGAAAAGGCAAAACTATAGATACAGGAAAATTATCAGTGGTTGCTAAGGTTTATGGGGGAAGGAGAGATGAATAGACAGAGTACAGAGGATTTTTAGGGCAGGAAAAGTATTCTGTATGATATTACAATGAGGAATACTTATTATACGTTTGTCCATACCCATAAGATGTACAGCACTAAGAGTGAACCCTAATGTAAACTATGGACTTAGGGGATAATGATGTGTCCTCATATGTGCCTGGACTGTGACAAATGTACAACTGTGATGCACGATGTCGACAGTGAGGGAGATTTGCGTGTGCGGGTAAAGGGGTTAGTTATATGGGAACTCTCTGTACTTTGTGCTCTATTTTGCCATAAACCTAAACTTCTCTAAACCGTAAAGTTTATTAATTTAAAACAAAAAAAGGTGCTCACAGATCAAAGGGTGACTAACTTCCAAATAATAGTTGTAGTAACAATTGTTTTATCTTTTAAAATTATTGGGTTTTTTCCTCAAATAAGGGGAAAAAAACAAACACATGATGACTGTTGTGAGGATTCATGGCCTACAATGGAAAAATTAACCTAGGCTCTTTGTAAATCCTTATGAAAGAGGTCAAAGTTGGACACAGCATTTATGTAGTTTGTAAGAATTTATTTATTTGGGGTTTTTTTGTTTAACATTCATAAGCTCACTGATATGTTAGAGAGAAAGATCATACTTGCTCACAAGAGCCCATTGTTAGTGGCTCTTCCCTACTTTGCCTTCGGTAACGTCTTGCAGTAATACCAGTTACAGTGGGAGTATTTTCAAAGTATTCACACCATGGAATTGGGCAAATTCTATGACTCAGTTTTTGTCCTTTGGGGAGGAAAGTAGAGTTGGTTGTTAAATTGCAGGACACGTAAGTTCTCTGAGGCCTCAGATTGACCAGACCTTCTTTCTTGTCATTCCATTCCCAGTGTGTGGCACAGGCCCTGCCTCATTATTGGGGTTCAAAAAATATAGGTTGAATCGATGAAGCTATTTTGAAAATGATTTGCAATGATGTTATGATTGAAGCCAACTGAGAGAATTTAGTCACCAAAGGTGGAAGTTTAGTGAGAAATGAGGTTGAAATGAATTTGGTAAGGCATCTCTCTCTCTCATAGTAAGACAAAAAAGACTGCATTTTAAAATGAGAATCAAAATAGGATACAATATATTCATTGTATTGGAAGGCAGAGATATAAAAGGAAATCAAAAGTTTTACATGTTGAAGAGAGTGAGCCAAAGTCTTTATTTTTAGAAGAGTTCTGGGGCAAAAATCCGAAAGGTAGGAAATGGATTAGTAAATTGGGGTGCAGAAATAGAGGCAGGAAAGAGCACTCTTCACTTTGGGGAACCTGTTCCCTTCAGACTTTGGTCTATTCCTACAGGTAGGTGCCTTGTTCCTTGCACAAAGTGCCAGCTTCTCTGGGCTATATGTGCCTAATCTGTGAAACAAGAATGATGAACTAGAAGCTAATTTCCAGCTGGAAAGTTAAATGATTTGTGGCTCTTCGAAAAAATTAAAGGAGAGAGAGAAAAAAGATGATACTTGAGAGAGTAACAATGATTGTTTCCTTACGTATAAGAAAGCGGTCTAACCACGCTGGTAGACAGAAAGGAAAAGATCCAAGGTAGGCAGTGGATAGACTGCTTACTTAAATGGGGAAGCTATTTATAGACTGGAATGGGAAAAGGAATACAAGTAGGGATATTAGTACTGCAAAAGAATTTTTAAAAAATCATTACCAGGAAATAATATTTCATTTATGAAATATTCAATATTAAATATTTCAATATTTCATTATCATTTTCAGGAAATAACAGTTAACATTTGTTAAGGATAATACAGGTGCTTTTCTAAATGCTTTGTATGTAATATATATTTTAATTCTCACAAAAATCTAAAAGATAGGCAGTTTTTATTCCTATTTTACAAGGAACTTAAAGGTTCCTTACTCAGGAACCTGCCATGGATACAGGATTTAACCCAAAATTCTGAGTCCAGATTGTGTAGGCTGGTAGGCAGAAACCTATAACTAGAGACCTGTTTGGTAACTTATCTAAGTCTTTTACTACTCTGTCCTCTGTTTCCTTATTCAGCAAACAGGCACAATGTTTTCTTTCCCATGTAAATTCTAGGGCTATTTTGAAGTTTATTTGAGAAATTGTACTTTATGAAAGGCAAATTATGACAGATATGTAGCATATCTTTAATAAAAAAAGGACATGAGAATGCTTAGAGGATAAAACTTAAGCAGTCTAATCTTGAATGCCCTTGATTACTTCATTAATGTAGACAGGGTCATATACTAAAAAGGGAGAGACATAGTATTGGAGGCTTAAGGGGCATAAAAAATATTTGGACAAGTTAATACTGGATAATCCCCAGTAGTTCTACTATTTTACTCTAGTTTGATAATGGGAAATTTGCCAGACTATAACAAAGGAAATTCCAGATTATGATTTAGCAGATACTCTTATGTTGGCTTCAGTGCCATTTTGCTTTCTATTTAGTCTGTCAACATTCATACCATCTTCTATTAGTGTGTCAGACATACAATTGCACTCACTATGGAAACTGAGATTTCTCATGAGATTTTGAACATTAGGATGACAACAATGTTGGATACATACACCCACAAGAGTTTTTCTTTCTGAGTTTGCTTTTGTTTCCTTGGCTGAAATAAGAAAATGCAGAAATAAAGCCTGAGGGGTTTGGGGGGTTATTTTTGTTATTTGTTTGAACCTGAATACGAGTTTGCTTCTATTTTCAATGCTATTGTTGTTTAGTTCAAATTACTTTTCTTTTTACAATGCAGCAAACCTTAACAGCATAATGAAAGTATGAGTGGGAAACATTACTATTACGTTTTTTTGTTATTTTGGCTCAAAGAATCTGTATGAAAAAAAAAAGGCAAAGGGAAAATTATGTCTATGCCCACCCACAACTGGAAACCCTCCCAAGTTTTTAAAGTAATTAAAGGCCATTCTCTGGCTGGAGGCTGTGTGTGTATAAACCCCAGAGATAACATAAAAATTGCCTTCCGGGCATCCTCTGAGACAGAGGATGTTCAATCAGATTCCAAGAACTCAAGAACATGTGTTTTACAAGAGAGAAAGCCAAAATACAAACTTGCCTGTAAGAACTACAAATACCATATGGAAAACTGGTCCCATAAACCAAGAAGAAAAACAAAATAAAGAATGACTTTTAAATCCCACTCTGCCAGTTAAGGGATATAGTCTTGCCTCTTATCCTAATTAAAAAAAAATATATATGATTGAGTTAAAGGGTAATATTTGACTAGTAATTCAGTTACCATTTCTTTTTCTCTTAGTAAACCTGGTACAGACTGATATATGGTCTTGTTATTTGCAAAAATAAACCAGTTTTTGAGAGGGAGAGATATGATTACTTTCATTGGTTTCCTGCATTATGAGGTATTTGGGGTTAGTATTTATGTTTCCTTTCAAGGAAAGCTGTAGAATGGTAGACATTTATCTTAAGTTGTAAGCAGTCTCCCAATACATGGGGAGAATAGAAGTCATAATCTCTGTATTTGGGAATTTATTTATTTACTTTATTTGCTTATAATTAGTAAGTCAGAGTAGAGTTCAGTGGTGAGATTATAAGCTATAATTAGCATAAACTCCATCCTTATATAAAATAATATTTTTGACATGATTTTTACTATGAATTCCAAATGAAACAGGAAATGATGCAAGAATAGTGGTATTTTATCAAATCTTATACTTTTCATAAGGCCTTATGCTTTGCTTGTGGTTTATAATGTTTAAAATTTTACTTCAGTCAATTTAGGAATACTTTTATGGTTCCTTTCAGATAATTAATTATCATTTCCTGGAGGATTAGTTCTATTTGTGTTTTGCTATTTTTCATCATGCACTTATCTTTTGCAGGGATTTTTTTCTTAATGAAAAGTCCACTGACTGCCTTATAAAATTTTCCCTCTAGAACAGATTTGCCTTTATTTCTGCTCTGCACTCTCTGAATATCATGTGTTCTGGATCAAATTTTATATTAATCTTATCAAAGATTTCCCACAGTATGCAACAGGGTAAATTTGAACTCCATACCAGAACAAACACAGGGTTGTGGTTTTTATTTATTCCAGGGAGTTAACTTCAAACTTCTTACTGTTTATGTCTTGCGTAAATCTGATGATCCTCCAGGGTCTGGGCAAAATGAGTTTGCACCCTTATTTGTCCTGCCTTTCAGTTTCCGTTCCATTAGTGGTATTTATGGACTTCCCTTTATTTCTAAATTCAATTCAGTAAGCTCAAATTCAGCATTTTAGGCAATTTGTAGTAGAAGATGTTCCTGTCATTTTCCTGGAAATCTGAAAGGACCATTTCATTTATTTTATAAAATTGACATCAGGCACACAAACTTGGACACTTTTTTTGTAATCCTTGGTTCATAACTCTTATCATTGTTCTTCCATGGCCTGCTTTTACTTGTCATTTAAAATAATATAATTAGTACGTTCAAGACTATCACTAAATAATACTCCGGATCTTGATGATAAGTTAGAACAGTGGGCAAACAACAGCATAGCGATTAAAAATGAATGATTCACAGTAACACCCAGCCATATGCATGTATCTAAACAATAAGCTATTAAGTGTTAATAAGTTCCAAAAGTTTACAACACCATTATGCTCACTTTCAAAAGTTATGAAAACAAAACAAAGCAAGATATTATCAAGTACTAATTTCAGGATGAAGATTGTCTTTGGCGATGGTATCTTGAAGCAGGTGTAAGAATAGGATGGTGGGAGTAGGGAACACTGCATGGTTAGATGTAGATTTTTTTTCAACTCAAAATAATATTATATAAAATTCATATATTACCACACTGTGTTCCGCCCTGACTGTGACAGTATTTATTTGTATTCTCAAGCAGTTCAAGAATGTTTACCATTTGTGGGATTGCAAACAAAAGTGGCAACTTCAAAGTAGGGAGGTATTCAGGTCCTTTTTACAGCCTCATTATGACAGAAATAACTGGCAATGATGATATCAATTCATAGCTCCATTATTTCATTTGAAGCAGATTCGCTGGGTTGGGCAAACATTTCAGGGTTCTAAAGAAAGGTAAACTGACAATTTTTGAACAAAGACGTCTCATAGAAATTCGGTAAGCACAGCATCTGTGGCAATAATGTGAAATTAAACTTTTTGAGAAAGGTGAAGAAAATACGATTTTATAGAGAAAAGACAAATAACAGAAAAAAACTGTTATTCCCACTTTTTTTTCCAGAGAGGGGAAAAAATAATCAAATGTTAGGTGAATGTCCAGGAAATTTATGATTGTTAAGTGGACAAAGAGTGCCCTGGAACTGATTGCAAATTAAGCTACTCTAACTTTCATAATATTCTCCCTGACTTCTCCCTGGCCTGGGAGTTTTGAAGAATAGACTAATTATTAGGTACTTTTTCAGAAATAGCAGGTTAACTTCCAGTCAAGGTGGTATAGTGCCCTTTCTCCCTACTCCTCCCTGCTAAGCACAACTATAAACCCTGGAAGTAACATGAGGCACAATCAAAGGAGAGTTCTCAAAGGTTGTAAGAAGAAGATGAACTTGTTTGGAACCCCAGGATTTTAGGAACTACACAGTGCCCACCCAACAGAAGAAGGTGACCCAGATCCCTCATTCCCTGACCTTCAACCTAACAATAGAAGGCAGCTCAGGTAGGCTGACTCTGCCCCAGAGTGGAATACCACTCTCTGACAATATCAGGGAAGTTCAACAGCACTGAGAATGGATCAGGATCTCCGCCAACAGTAAGTGACCTTTGGAAATGTCCTCTTATTGGTTGTCAGCAAATGTTCATTCATTAGGCCTTTTTCCTCTATGTGATGTTTGGTTTTGACTCATACGTGAATGATCTCACCATGAAGGAACCCTGAAATGAAACTGAGGATGTTTTCTTCCAAAGTGAATATACATTTTGCTCCTGCTTTGAGAAAGGGCTCACTACCTACTAAAAATTACTATTATCTCCTTCATGCAGCTTTTCTTAACACAAATATCTTAGTTTCAGCTCTCTTGGCTTCAAATTCAAGTCTCAGGATCTCAGTACCAAAATGGTCACTGTCAGATTTAGCACTTACTTACAAAGTTGAATTCCAGTTTCTCTTTCTCTCTCTCACTTTATCATAAAATATCAATTCTTTAGAGACCATGAATGCATTAATCATCATATTTTACCTAATATCTATTTATTTGTAGCAGTACAGACCTTCAGAGCAACTGGTCTGATTATCACACAGAGCAAATTCTCAACTAGACTTTTTGTTTACTTAAACTCAATAAATATATGCTGGTGATTCTGCAACCACTTGCAGGCTGAGAATTATTGGTATACACAATCAGGGCACTGAAGAATATTTCAGGGTAAAATTTTTGCATTTTGATTAAAAAATTTTAAGAGCTATCCACAACTGTCCTTAATTTTAACTGGATGAGGATCATCATTTTTTTCCCCTGAGTTTCCATTTGAGAATTTTTAAAAATAAAATGTATTTATTTATTTATTTCTGGCCATGCCATGTGGCATGCGGGATCTTAGTTCCCCGACCAGGGATCAATCCCATGCCCCCTGTATTGGGAACTTGGAGTCTTAACCACTGGACTGCCAGGGAAGTCCTTCCATTTGAGATTTTTAAAGCTCATTTAATATTGACATTCAGCTTGAAGAGATATTTCAATGCATGTTCCACATGATTATTTTAAATAGCTACCTAAATATTTTACTAGGTAGATTAAAGAAATATTTTATTCTGAATTATATTTAGTAAGAATTAGAAGCCAAATTCAAGTGCATAAAGTTGTGGGAACAACAAATCATTCAGTCTGCTGAAACTTTACTTACCCTAAATGAAAGGTCTCATGTTAATAATAGTGCTGTTAATATAACTCTTCTTGATTTAGCTTAATGTGCCACATTCAGTCGGACCTGCATCCATACAACAGGTGTCACCCATTATAATAGCACTAGAAAAAATAAAGCCATAAAGCATTCACAAAATATATTTATACTGAAAATTTTTTCACTTTACAAAAGACAAAGTGCACTTAAACAATAAACAGAAAGTCTTAAACCTAAAATATAATTGAGAAAGTGAAAAATCTTAGTAATCTCTAACTATGTTTTGAATCTAGAACCCTATTGACTCAGAATTTTTCATCAAATCCTCAACCATATTTTCTAGAATTTATTTAACAATTCATTGAATTGGTGGTCTCATGCATGGTGTACACCACAATCTCATGAGTAATTTGTTCAGAATAGGGATTCTTGGAACTCACCACAGACACACAAAATCAGAATCTCTAAAGATGGAACTTGGTATCTTTAGTTTTTAAGATTTTCAGGCAATTCTAGAATAAACGATTTAAGAACACTAAACTAGATGGTCTCTAACTTAATTCTTCCATTCAAATTCTATAATTTAGACCTTGCATTAATCAAAAATTGGACATATATTTATCTTTAATAAAATATCCAAATCACAATTATGGAGAGGATTACTAATCAGACCATTCACAATGGCAAAACAAAGAAAAACAACTACAGGCATACGCTGGAGAAATTGTGGGTTTAGTTCCAGACCATGGCAATAAAGGGAATATCACAGTAGAGTGAGTCACGTGAATTTGTTGAGTTTCTCAGTGAACATATAAGTTATATTTACACTATACTGTAGTCTATTAAGCATGCAATAGCACTGTTTAAAAACAATGTACATCCTTAATTAAAAAATACTTTATCGCTAAAAAATGCTAACCAACCCCTGAGCTTTCAGCAAGTCATAATCTTTTTGCAATAGTAACATCAAAATCACTGATCACAAATCTCTGTAACAAATATAATAATAATAAAACAGTTGGACATATTGTGGGAATTATCAAAACTGACACAGAGACTAGAAGTGAACAAATGTTTTTGGAAAAAATGGTGCCAATAGACTTGCTAGATGCAAGGTTGCCACACCCTTCAATTTGTAAAAAACACGGTATCTGTGAAGTACAATAAAGTGAAGCACAATAAAACAACATGCCTGTATTTTTTCCTGGCCTATTATAAATTTTTGAACTATATTCCTCCCCTACCTCCTGTAAGAATTCTTTTCTAACTACTATCTCCCTGTCTTCTGAAAGTCTGTAACAGTCACTCAGAATTTAGCATACCTGTTTCCTGGAGGTTTAATATAAAAACATTTTATCTCATAGCTAGATTCCTGGGATTAGGCACTAATGCCATATATTATTATGTTTTCACACAATTACTAGAACTATATTTTAAAAGTATATAAATGTGAGTTTTTTAGTTGATAATGTTATGATTGATTTTATATATAATTACATATAAACAATATAACAATTATATGTTAATTTAAATTTTTAATTTAATGGAGAGCATGGTACATTAAACAAAAAAATCACACTGTTATTGTCCAGATTCAGGGCTTGGGAATCAGGTAGTTGGAGCTACTGCACACCACTATACCCCAGATGACTTCTGGGGTCTCCTTCCTTTCCAAATCTTGGTTTATGTTCTTTTCCAGAGATTATAGCTTCCCCTGCTACAGGTATAGTAAATGTAACATTGTCTTCTTACTGTTTTGAGAAACAAGAGAAGATCCCTATCCTGCCTTTACACAGAAACATCTCCTCTACTCAGCTATCCCATGTCTTTAAAATATAAAATTAGAGTTTTAGAAGTATTTTTAAAATTAGAATTTATTAGCCATATATATATATATATATATATATATATATATATATATATATATATATCCCTTTGGGTTTTTAACATATTAATTTGAATTATTTTTTGAAATAATAACACTTTTGTACTATAAGTACAAATTTAGTCAGGGAGAAGACATGAGTGGTTAGAAAGGATTTGAGTAGCTACGTTCTAGAAGTCCAACTCAGACTTTTCTTTGTAGACCAGTTAATGACTTCTGACATAGATAATCTCTAAGTTTCTTCTAACTTTCAAAGTCAATGAGATAATTTGGGTTTGCATTAACTAATAACTGCATTTATTTTAATATAATGTACAATCAAATCCAAATTTTGCAGAGCTATTCTTTCCTGATTATTCAAAATGCCAACAAGCCACAAATATTTCTATGAGTTTGTGGCTTAAATTTCTGAACTGTATTATCTCCCTACCTCTTCTATAAGGTGTTTCCAACTATTACCACTATGTCTTCTAAACTTTAACAATAACACATAGTTTAGCATAGTTTTTCTCTTCATGTGTCCCAGGTTTATCTTATCAAATAGAAACAAGCTTCTTGAGTTTAGGCATTATTTCATGCACTAATTTTGATTATTAAAGTTGTATTAAAACTAAAACATTAAATCACTATAGATAACAGAAGCTGACTAATTTAAGGAATAATTTAACGAGAATAAAAACAGACTAGTTTATGTCAACCAAAAATTTAAAGAAATATTCTTCCCAAATAAGTGATGTATAAATGTAAGAATGATTGTGTTTGTAATATTTTTAAGGTATAATTATCTTTCACTTTTGAAGATGGATTTGTTCTTGACAGGTTTTATGTAAAGTGTAATTAAAATAACATGAAACAGTGTGATTCATCACTAGAATTGATCATTTTGTGAACTAGAAAACTTGAAGATAGCTTTGCCCCATTTGATAAATTCAGAATTCCACTTTGGTTTTTTTTGGCGGGGAGGGTATAAATGTTTAGAGACCAAAATGAAAACTTGAAGAACTTGTTGCACACTTGCATGTGTTATATTTGTAGAATTATAATTTGTGGAATTACCAAAAGGACTTTGCCATTGAATATTATCATTATTTATCTTGTCAATCTGGGAGAAGCAATATTTTAAAAACATTCTGTATAATATATAACCTCATTTGTCTCCATGAATCCCATGAACATTCATGCAAATAGTTGCTTATAATTTTAAATTAGATATTGAAGCTTCACACCTTTTCTAAACATTTCTGTGAGAGACTGCCCTGTCAAAAGATACTGGAGCTTATAATTTCCTCTTGCAGAGTTATTAGTTTTATTATTTTATATGTAGTACTCTGTCTTGTATAATAAGAATCAATGTATAGTACCCATGTTAGCACAGCATGTTACTATTAGAAAATGTGCTTAGCTTAAGTTTCCATTTGACATTTTTAAATTTAACTTCAATTTATATTAAGAAAAGGGTTCATAACTGTCCAAATGATCCACAAGTTTATTTGTATTTTAACAATTGATACATTTTCTATACTTAAAAAGAATATTATATCTCTAGAAGGTAAAATAAAAATAATAATATTATCAAGAATTATAATTTCTATATTGACAATAAGTTTCTTAATTAACAAATAAAGAAATATAGATAGCTTTGGCTTCTTCACTAAAAAGAGATAAATTGAAAATGACTTTTACTTATTACTTAAAGATAATCTTAATTTATTTGTCTTTAACTGGGAACAGGTTTGAAGGAACTTCCCAGATAAATTGACTATGTTTGTTTTTAGTTACGGAAATTTGGTTAATAAATTTATATAATAAAATTCTATAGTATGAGTAATAGTGTTATGAATTATGTTAGCTTTCCTTATTATTTACATTTTTGTATTGCAAGTGACAAGAAAGGTAAAGCATTACCTATCCTATTTTTTCTTAGTGAAAAGAATTTCTTGTTCATGTATCACCATTCCAGAAGTTTAATAATTCTAAATTTTTGAAATGTACAAACAGCTAAAACTTAGTTTCCCTCTCTCTTGTAGACTACATATTGAGTAAATTTCCACAATATGATAGTGATATTTCTAATTTTTTTTTTTTTTTTTTTTTTTTTTTTTGGCTGTACGCAGGCCTCTCACTGTTGTGGCCTCTCCCATTGCAGAGCACAGGCTCCGGACGCGCAGGCTCAGCGCCCATGGCTCACGGGCCCAGCCGCTCCGCGGCATGTGGGATCCTTCTGGACCGGGGCACGAACCCATATCCCCTGCATCAGCAGGCGGACTCTCAACCACTGCGCCACCAGGGAAGCCCTGATATTTCTAATATTTTAATTGAGAACATTTAGAGCAGTAAATGTGTTACATTATCCAGTAATTGGAGGTTCAGTTAGTCAGGATAATAATGGTCTTTGGCCAGAATTATTCTGACAAGTAACACTGGCATTAGAGATTAAACGTCAGGCCACAGAAACAGCGCCCCAGAAACAGGAGCTGATGATTCAAGCTTGGCAGAATCTCCTGTGCTCAATGTTAAAAACTAGCTTAAAGGCTTGTCATAATAATGTTGGAGAAAAAAGAATTCTTCTTTCCAACATGTTCGTCAATGGAAATATCAACAAGACTGCTGAAAATTACAGGTCTAGAAAATAAGGTCAAGTGATGAACTTGGAAGCCACCAATAAATCAAAGACACAAACGACAGATTTGTTTGAAACCTTTTAAACAGCTTCTATCTGAGGACTGTTTGTGGGTCCTTATCCTCTATCCTTCTCAATAATGCTTTTACTCTCTTCAGGTTTGTTAATTTCTCACTATAGTTATGAGATGGATTGACTTTAAAAGGTAACAAACTTTACAGTAAAATTAATGAATAATTTTAACTCATTTAATTAACTCGTGCCCTTTTCATTTGATCTTGTCCTCGTAACCATAGATTGCTTTTTCTTTTTAAGTTCTGGTTGTCTCTACATAATTTCACACTATCCCTGCAGTGATGGTACTATGCTAGAACATTCAGAATAAAGCCATTGGGGGTTCTAAGTGTGATGCTTTAGAGAAAGACACTTTAAAGTTAAGTAATACATTTTCCTATATAATCTTTATGAAAGAGCTACTGCATATTCAAGTCAATATTATTTGTAGTCAAGTATATCTGTTTTCACAAATATAAAACAGTTTTCACAAATGAGTAATGTGAGAACAGAAGAAAACGGTAAATGAATGGATGAGTCTAATAGGAAACTAACAGGAATTATCTGTGAAGAGAGCATACTGCGCAAAGTTGTAGAGGTGAGGAACTTGGCCAGTTCTGAGCAGTTAAACCATCTGAGCTATTCTTCAATCATAGGATCTGAGCCACTAGATATGGATATGCATGAGTGTGTATGTTTAGCTATATATTGCTACATATATACACTATATATTGCTATATATGTGTGTGTATATGTATGTATGCATCTCTGTAATTTGCATCAAAGTATCTATAGAATAACTGAGCAGTCTCACTCTCAAAAGGAAAAGAACTGCATAGACCACTTGGTCCAGATAATATCGTTCCCTGAAGGACTCTCTTCACTTACCCGAAGTTAGGTTAGTAAGCACTCATTACATGGAAGGAATATCACCTTCCTAGTATGGATTTTAAGGATAATATGAAATTGGAATAACAGGCACACAGACAGTCTAATATACTACTGAGTGGTGTTCAGTGCACCTGAGTAGTAATATGATATCTCTATTACCAAAAGGAAAGCAGTTTTTCTGAAATCATTTATTATACTCCAGGGAAAAATCAGATTTAAGAACATACAATAAAACAGAAAATAATAAGGAAACATTTTATTTTGATGTAACAATTTGCACCTACATCTTACTATATGTATTGATGATCCATTTCTGCAGTGTTTTCTGTTTGTGCCTCCAATATCTTTTCTATATCTGGTCTTCTACAGGCATTTTTTCCAAATATATCTGTATACATATTATTTTTCCTTTCCACAAAAATGGAAAAAATAAACTAATACAAAAAAATGAAAAGTTAGGTAGACTACTAGGCAATGATTTTTCTTTTCATAAAGATATGTAGACACATATTTGTATTTCAAATGTGTTTTATAAATAATGTTTCAGTTTAAATGTGTTTGCCTAATTAAAAATAATATTTGAATAGCAAAGAAAACCTATTTGGGATTTTATGAAAATTTCAGCTCATATATGAAGAAGTTATAAAACATACAATCCACTGTTTCTTAGAACTAGAAATGCTTTAAGAGTGCATATAAACTGAACCATCATTTAAAAGATAAAGATATGTCCCATTTAAATGCATTAAAATCATTCCAAATATCTTTTAAATAGTAGAAGAGATGTTTTATAAGAACCCATAACAGAGTAGGCTAGTGTCATAATAGTGTAAACTGATTATGATTAAGTAGAAAGCAGTCTTAAATAGACATTATAGCACACAGGTTAAAATCTTGTTTTTGAATTCTGGTACCTACACACTTTATAGCTGTCTGAGGTATTTTATCTCTTTTCAGTTTCTGTTTTAGAATAATAATACTGCATTTTTCACAGGGTTGTTGAATATATACTAATGTAGGTAAATTAGAGTCTAGCATGTATTATGCATTCAATATATATTAGTTGTGGTTATTATTATTACAAAAGCAGCTATGGAGAAATTGTGAAAGAACAGATAATATCTTTCCCTTTCTTGGACTATATTTGGAGAGAGAGAGGGAGACTAAGGATAATTCATTTTCAGGGAAATATGGTTATAGTGGCTTTAATCTTAAAGAAATCAGTACTTAATTAGTGAAATAGGGTTTAAATATTAGCAAGTATCCCTTTATGGCCTCCAGTGGGCAATCCAACAAACCAAACTGCATTGCACTGGAGAGGAGAAAAAAAAAAAAGAAAAAGACAGTGGATTTGCTCTGCGCTCTCAGGTGGCTTCTAAGGGACTGTTCAAAGTAAAGGAGCCCAAGGATATTCAAGAAATATTACTAAGGAAAGAAGGAGAGCCTAAGTGAAATTAGGCACTTCATTTTCCTAAATCAAGGACATAAATTGGTTTCGTTTCACATTCTATTCTGATAAATTGGTAGTGTCCCCATTGAGGGATACTTTGATAATATCTCTTGAGACTATGTTTATATTCTCCAGGAGAATGGATAAAATGGCAATGTCTGTTAGCAGCAAGAAGGAGGGGGTGATAATGGCAAGTAGTTTATCAGATACTTTCTATTCTAGATTACTGAGTCAAATAAACTTAGAATTCAAACATTCACATTGATAATATAGTTCTTCTTTCAATCTAGTTGCTGGAATCTCCCACATATTTGAAATTTAAGCCACATGCTCTACTAGATATTGAGTTTCTTCAGAACAAAAACTAGAAATAATAGGTTGAATTTGCAGACAAAAAAAACCCCTTGAGATCAATAAAAATGAATATTTCTAACAAGTAAAGCCTTTCAATGGTGAAGTATGCTTCCTTTTATATAGTGAGTACCCCTTTTGAGCAATTGTTCAATAGGAGACTTGATGACATATATCTTCTGGATTAAAGGGAAGGGACTAGAGTAGATAATAGTTTTTGATGATTGTAAAACTCAATAATCTCATGACTGTCATGAGTATTTGTCCTAGCAATACTCTGTAGGTTACAGACATTTATTAAAAAGTGATTCCTTGTTCATAAATTAAAAAGAAAACATGGACTATATTGATAGGTAACTCCAAACAACAAAGTTTCCATGATGAAACACTTAAATATTGTCTTCAAATATAAAATAATTAAGATAAATTGTAAAAGTATACTTGAGCAATATTGTGAAGATAAAGATAATGAATAATAAAAATTCAACAAGCAACTGATTAGATATGGCAAGATTTTTAAGACATAATCCAAAATAGATAATATTCTTGTGTAATAGAATATGAATGATGAGCCTCCTGTATGTAATCCACCACATTTGGAAACTCGGATTTATTCCACTATTAAGAGTCCTTTTATTCCACTCAACTGTTCAAAGATTCTTCACAGGAACAGCTAGCTGAGCTATTCAACTGTAGGAGGTAAGACATAATTTCAAATAATTCACTTTTATGCTATTTTAAAAGATACCCTATATGAGATATTTTATAACTGTTGAAAACATATTATCATGGAAAATATTTTTAAATAAGAATTTCAACAAGACAATAGAAATAACATAACATGTAATGTAGTCTTATTTCTGTTTTATTACCTCATCATTTTCAGGAAACATAAATAATCAATTCACACTTTGGAGACTAGGTGTTGATCCTCCTTATCTGGCCATCACTCACAATTTCCAGTATGATGTTTTTCAAGGGATTCAGGACCCTATAAGTTTCCAGCTACTTACTGAAGTTACTGATGAATTAGGTGGGAATAAAACTAGTCAGCTGTCAGCCACTACCACAGTCATAATTCATGTGCTTCCTTGGACCACAACACAGCCAACTCTTCCACAAAAACAACTACAACTACAGTAAGTACTTAAGTGATGAAATATAATTCTAAGGTAGTCTGAATTAGTCATAAACATAGAAGTATTTGGGAACTCTCACAGGAGTTATCCTTATATTTTGCCAATGAAAGGCATCAATAAAACAGTTACTTTAGTACACTGGAATTTCCATCAACAAAATAAGGAGAAATTATTATAGCTGTTAGTCATTAATTTTGAAGTAAGGTAAATATATCAATGCTAGTAATTTTTTAGGCCCTTTTGCTATTTTTTAGTTTGGATTCTTAGTAATTCTGTTGATTCTCATCATAGTATACCTTTCTCTATTTAACTGAATATTCATGAAGGTTTTCTTATGTACATAGCACCACATAGGTTTTAAAAAATATTTGACAAACTTGTTTCCTTAAAAGTATAGAGTGTCACTAGAAGAGAAGATATACACTTAGAACAATTTAAATAAATACTACACAGTGTCAAACAATAGTGTAATTGTTATTTAACTTTGAGGTTGAAAATAAGGTAAATTTATTTGGGCTGAGATAGGCAGTCAATTCTCTATAAATAGAGGAGGAAAATAATAATGTAGTTCTTTAAGAACAGATTTTTTAAAAAATGTAAATAGAAGAAGAAAAGTTTTTCAGGGAAAAGGTATAAAATTACCCTGGAAAGAATATAATATATTCTGGGGAATGTTGAGAAGGCAGTGAAGCTGAAGGCTAGATTTAGTGTTGGGAAAAATGAAGCTCATGGTAGACATGTAACATATTTAAGCACAGGACATATCTTGAATGTGAAGATGAAAAATGTGGATGATTACTGAAGACAGAAGTTATAACATTTTCCAAGCAGGAAAGATAGACTTACAGTACCTCATAAACTTTGCTAATATAAAAAGAAAGAGAAAATCAATGATGTGATAGAATTGATTTGTATGGACTATGCTGTTTGATTTCAAACAAGTGGAGTTTAAACAGCCAAGTAGGTATTGATATCCACGCCCTCAGTAACACTGTGATGCTTTATAGATAGCTCTTTGTATAACTGAGCTAACACAATGAAAGATATTTGAATTAAAATAGCCATTTGTTAAAAAGTTATCGAAAGTTCCACCCATTGCTTAACTTCACAGTCAAGAAGTTTTACATTACCTACATAAAATCATCAAAAGACAATTTGAATATTCTTAATCCCCCCAAAAAATAACCCAAATTGGATTAAAGTGGTGTAGTACTGGTAATGCTCCCAAGTGCCTAGCAGAAGGAAATTAAAATTCTCTCTCTGGGAAGGTAATAGTATCCTAGACCTCCAATTATTTCTAGCAATTTTTCAATGCAGTAAACACTATGTGATTAAATATAACCAAGCACATGAGAAAATATATCATAACCAAGAAGTAGCAAAACCACAAAAAGTGGAAACAAAAACAAAAACAAAGTAACTATAAATTGTAAAATAATTATGCCTATTAAGTTCAAGAGATATAAACCAAGTTTGAAATTTGGTTAGAGTACTAGATACTATAAAAGTAACAGAGAAAATGTGAAAATATATGAAATATATCTAGAAATTAAAAATACAATAACTGAAACTAAAACTTGACCATATTGATGTACAAAATATGTAAACACTACACTCAATGATTAATGAATATACCTTTTTTTCCAGGACACATGAAGATTTACAAAATGTGATCGTATATTAGGGGCTATAAAACAAGCCTCAACAGATTTCAGTGGGTTGAAATCACGCTGAGTATAATCTGTGATCTTAAATATAAATAATTATGCTAGAGATCAAAACAACCAGTTATCTGGAGCATTCCCTATATCTTTAGAAGTTAAGGGAATAGAGGATATTTTTGAACAATGAAACTGTGAGATGCAGTTAAAATGAAATTGAAGCCTAGATATTCTTCCCTAAGTACCTTTTTTTTTTTTTTTTTTTTTTTTTTTTGTGGTACGCGGGCCTCTCACTGTAGTGGCCTCTCCCGTTGCAGAGCACAGGCTCCGGACGCGTAGGCTCAGCGGCCATGGCTCACGGGGCCAGCTGCTCCGCGGCATGTGGGATCTTCCCGGACCGGGGCACGAACCCGTGTCCCCTGCATCGGCAGGCGGACTCTCAACCACTGTGCCACCAGGGAAGCCCCCTAAGTACCATTTTAACTGCATCTCACAAAATTTAATATGTAGTATTTTTGTCACCATTCATTTAAAAATATTACCTATTTCCTCAAAACTTCTTCTTTTCCCTGCATGTTATTTAAGACTGCATTTCATCTGAAGACAGAAAACAAACAGCAAAATAAACTCAAAGAGATTTTAAAAAATGAAATAAGATAAAAACTGAAATTAATGAAATGGAAAGAAAACATATGAAAGTAAGGCCCAAAGTTGGTTATTTGAAAATAATAATAAAACCTATATTGCTCTGAGTAAGCTGATAAAGATAAGAGTTAAGGCACATTTTACCAATGTCATGAATGAAAAAGGAACAGCACTAGGTCCTGCAACCCTTCAAAAATAAAGAATCTTACGAGAGTATTAGGAACAACCTTGTCAATAGATTTGATGAAGGACAATCAAGGTGTGAGGACTTGCTTTACCCCAAATAAAGACTTAATATAAAATACAATAATTAAAACAGTGTAGTATGGGTGCATGAAAGACAAATAAAGAGAACAAAGAGTCCAGTTAATATCCACAACATACGGATCTATTACTTATGTCAAAGGTGGCAATACAGAGCAATGGTAAAAGGATGATAGTTTCAATAAATTATATAGGGCAACTGGTATGCCAATTAAATGGCAAAATAATTAAAATAACGAAATTTTAGAAAAAAATATGAGACAATCTTGGGGGTAGGGAAACATTCCTCAAATAAGACAAAAAATAGCCATGAGAAAAAATTTTGGAGAATCGAATACCTTAAGAACTTCATATTATGGGTGAAATGATAGGATATTTGACTGTGATTTTTGCTTCAGAATAATTTAATGGAGAAGATTAAGTATAAGTAAGTTGAAACAAAAGTGGGCATAAGTTGATAATTATTGAGATTGTGTTACAGGTATCTGGGGGTTATTGGACTATTATTTTATACATTTGTATATATATTAGGTATCAGAAAAAGTACTTGTAAAATTTAAAGGGAAGTAATCTGAGAAGCTTATGTTACTTTGTCAAGTGATGTAAATTTTTCCACAAATAACCCTCACAAATAAAATATTCTCACTTATTTTGGAGTTTCATTAAAACTGTCTGCTTTGGAGCTTTTAATCAAGTATTTTATAGTCAAACCCTACAGTTTATTATATTAAGCACAAATATGCTCCTGGTCACTCAGTAAGTTAGTTCTTAGCTCCTCCCCCCACCCCAGGATATGTGACTATAGGACTTTCTTTCACATTCCACAAATATATGTTCAAATAATTTTATAAATCAGATAAATATTGCATAAGACTAAGCTGTAACATCAGTAATTTTAAGGTGTTATATCAGCATTTGAAACAGTTAAAATGTATTGTTCTTCATTTTTGGCTCAACATGAACCTCAACTACCTATTCTGAGTCAGTCTTCTCTGCTAAATCTTGCACCTTTGAGAGAGATCATTTTAGTTTGTACCATGGTGAAAAAAAAATCTAACATATTAACACATGGATTTCTACCATCCAAATTCTTGATTAATAAAGAAAATGTACTCATATGAAGAAAATGAAAACATTAATTTGAAAACATATATGCACCCCTATGTTCATTGCAACATTATTTACAATGGCCAACATATGAAAGCAACCTAAGTGACCCATCAATAGATGAATGGATAAAGATGATGTGATATATACATACAATGGCATATTACTCAGCCATAAAAAAGAATGACATCTTATCATTTGCAGCAATATGCATGGACCTAGAGGGTATTATGCTAAGTGAAATGTCAGAGAAAGACAAATACTGTATGATTTCACTTGCAAGTGAAACCTACAAAACAAAACAAATAAACAAACAAAACAGAAACAGTTATAGATATGGAGAACAAACAAGTCATAGCTAGAGGTGAGGGAGATAGGGTAAGGAAACAAATATATGAGGTAGACTAAGGGGTACAAACTTCCATTTGCAAAATAAATAAGTCACAGGTATGAAATGTACAGTGTGGGGAATATAGTCACTAATTATGTAATATCTTTGTATGGTGACAGATCATAACTAGACTTAACATGGTGATCATTTTGAAATGTATGGAAATATTGAATCATTACATTGTGTACCAGGAACTAAAACAGTGTTATAATAGGTCAATTATACTTAAAAAAAAAAAAAGAAACAGACTCAGAAAAAGATCAGATTTGTGGTTAACAGAGGTGGGGGGAGGGAGGTAGTTGGATGAAGGTAGTCAAAAGGTGCAAACTTTCATTTATAAGAAAAATAAGTACTAGGGATGTAATGTATAACATGATAAATACAGTTAACACTGCTGTATGTTATATATGGAAGTTAAGAGAAAATTCTCAGTTCTCGAAACAAGAAATATATTTTTTCTATTTCTTTAATTTTGTATCTACATGAGATGATATTCACTAAACTTACTGTGATAATCACTTCATGATGTATGTAAGTCAAATTATTATGTCATACATCTTATACAGTGCTGTATGTCAATTATACCTCGATAAAACTGAGAGAGAAAAAAAAGCAAAATCCAGCAAAGGAGAATGCTTATAATAAAATAGAATAGAATAAACACATTCTCCAGCAAGATGTGACTTTTTAGATTTGTAGTTGAGTAGTATTGTAACCTTTATAATTCTCTTGGTAAACTATATTAGGCTTGCTAAAAGAGGCAAATCAATTAATGCTGCCTGGAAATGATTACCAGCTTGTGACTTATGAATCTACTCCCAAGGACTGTGGCAAATAGTCCTTGCTATTATCCATAAGCCATATCAGCTTTTATGTTTATATGTGTACTTATATAATGCACACATCTCTACAGGGAGATATATGTGCCTCTCTTTGCAAAAAAGTATTTCCAAACCAGAAGTAACCTCAGAAATTCTATAGTTCAATTTACTCACTGTGCAGGAATGATACCCACACAGGGTATAACATCCATTTTCTTGAAAGTGAGCAAACAGACACACAAAAACACCTGCATATTTTAAGATAGGTCTTAAAATATTTCTAAACGTTTATTTAATGTATTACTGACTAGCTATTACTTATATTTGAGTGTGTTAAAAAATTACCCAGAAAAGATCACCTATGTCTCCAGATATCTATTTATCAACTTCATAGCCAAGCCTTGTGCTAGTTGTTGGAGAACAAAGTTGAATAAGCCAGAGAAAAACTTTCTAGCTATAAATAATAGAATATCCAACTTGAAATGGCTTAAATAATATAGACTCAGGGTCAGAAAAACAGTGGGCTATTAGGGCAAAAGTGTGAAGATCTATGTGTACCATCCTAAGGAATATTAACTTCATCTTCCAGTCAAGGAGGATCTAAAGAGGAATTACAAGAGAAGGGTGCTAGGATCCGATATGTCTGGTAAGTGTGAGTGATTTTAGAATATGTGCGGAGAAAACACAAAGGTAAGATTGGTGAATGGAGAAAGCAGTGACCATGAAGCTAATTAGGATCCTACTTTCATCCAGACAAGAGAGTTTAGCTCTAAAATAAGGCAGTGGTACTATGTGTGAAGATAAAGTGCTCCATCTGAAATATACACAAACAATAGAATTCACCATTACTGTAGCTGAAATTTTTGTGTTACGATATATCATGGGAAATAGAATTTCTCTTAGGATTTAGCCACTATTATTAGATTGTAGTTTTTTTTTAATCATAAGGCAGATCTTTTAATTTAGAATGCTGAATAAGATATGAAAACTTAAAAACATTTCTAAATAGTTAGAATATACTGCCAGAATTTTATCTGCTTCTGAGATAAAACAACAAAATCTCATTACAAAAATAGAACATTCTTAAAGCCAAATTGCTAACAATGTGTGTCCGAGTTATAACAAAATTAAGGTCTAAAAATAAAAAGCTCAAAGTAATTAAAAATGAATTCAACCATACAATAAATATTGCAAGAAATATCTTCAGCATGAAATTCACTGTAAATGCAGACTATTTTTTAACAACAACAACAATAACAACTCTTCGAGGCTGTTGAAAAAATATAGGGCATCTCACAAATTGTAATCTAGGGAAGGCATTCAATAAAGACCTTTGCATCTTTTATGATGCCAAGTATGGTACTTGGCAAGTAAAAGAACCAATACCACACATTATACAAAAAGTACGTGAAAGTTCTTAATTGGGGGAGAGGTGACTCATGACCTGTTGCAAGTCTGATGAAAGTTATGGTCTCTCTCTCTAGAACAATGTACACATGTATACGTACATACACTTTTACATTCAACTTTAGAGGCTTGTAAAACTCGTCCATGGAACCCAGTTAAGAAATTCTGACTGAAAACAAGGGCTTATTACTGCTTCTCAATTTGTAAAAGAAAAAAAAAAAGCTTCGTAAGCAAAATATATTTCCAGTATTATAAACAAAGAAAACACAAGTCACTAAAATAACTATAGAGAAAATTTTACATAAGATATTCTTTAAGTATGTTAATACTTGGCATACCCCTTTAGACATTAAAATAAGTAAAATAATATCTTGAAGCTTAGAAGGAAAAATAGGAAGAAACCTTTTTATCTTAAATGTATAAAGAAGTCAAGGAAGCTAATAATAAATAAAGCTTAACCTTAAACGAAGTAAAATAAACAGAACTGCTATCAACTGTCCCCTGATTAACCTTTGTCTTTGAACCCATACCTGCCTGTTCAGAGGTCCCTCTTAGGGCAGGTACAGGAGAAGAAAGAAACTAAGTCATGCTTCATGAAATGAATTAAACTTGTCCAATTTAATTCTAGATTGGCTAAAGAGACAATGATGTAACTGGCTAGACACCATTTCCTGCAAATATAATCCCCAAAGAATTATGAATCAAAATTCCTGAAACTATCTGCATGCAGCAAACTGACTCCATAATAAAAAGCACAGAATTAATATCAATTTTCAAAATATAGAAGATAGTAAAAACCTTAAATCATACTAATTTATAACTTTGCTTTTTAACTCTGATTTCAACATAAACAGTACACGGTAAAAGAGTAGAAAGGATGAAGTCTCGATAAGTAAATATGCAGTCTTTTAAAAATTTTTTTTTGTTTTTTATTTTCCAATTTATTCCAGCCACAACCACCCTCACCCCCCCCCATTGTCCCCCTTTGGTGTCCATACATTTATTCTCTACATCTGGATCTCTATTTATGCCATGCAAACTGGTTCATCCCTACTATTTTTCTAGATTCCACATACAGGCATTACTATGTCAGACTCTGTATGACAGGCTCTAGGTCCATCCACATCTATACAAATGACCCAATTTCGTTCCTTTTTATGGCTGAGTAATATTCCATTATATATATGTACGACATCTTCCTTATTCATTCATCTGTCAATGGGCATTTAGGTTGCTTCCATGACCTGACTATTGTAAATGGTGTTGCAATGAACATTGTGGTGCATGTGTCCTTTTGAATTATGGTTGTCTCTGGGTATATGCCCAGCAGTGGGATTGCTGGGTCAATATGGTAATTCTGTTTTTAGTTTTTTAAGGAACCTCCATACTGTTCTCCATAGCAGCTGTACCAATTTACATTCCCTCCAACAGTGCAAGAAGGTTCCCATTTTTCCACACCATCTCCAGCCTTGTTTGTAGATTTTCTGATGATTCCCATTCTAACTGGTGTGAGATGATACCTAATTGTAGCTTTGATTTGCATTTCTCCAATAATTAGTGATGTTGGGCAGCTTTTCATGTACCTCTTGGCCATCTGTATGTCTTCTTTGAAGAAATGTCTATTTAGGTCTTTTGCCCATTTTTGGATAGGGCTGCTTGTTTTTTTAATATTGAGCTGCATGAGCCGTTTATATATTTTGGAGATTAATCCTTTGTCCGTTGATTAGTTTGCAAATATTTTCTCCCATTCTGAGGGTTGTCTTTTGGTCTTGTTTATGGTTTCCTTTGCTGTGCAAAAGCTTTTAAGTTTCATTAGGTCCCATTTGCATATTTTTGTTTTTATTTCCATTTCTCTAGGAGGTGGGTCATAAAGGATCTTGCTGTGTTTGATTTCATAGAGTGTTCTGCTTATGTTTTCCTCAAAGAGTTTTATAGTGTCTGGTCTTGCATTTAGGTTTCTAATCCATTTTGAGTTTATTTTTGTGTATGTTGTTAGGAAGTATTCTAATTTCATTCTTTTACATGTGGCTGTCCAGTTTCCCAGCACCACTTATTGAAGAGGCTGTCTTTTCCCCATTGTATATTCTTGCCTCCTTTATCAAAGATAAGGTGACCATAGCTACGTGGGTTTATCTCTGGGCTTTCTATCCTGTTCCACTGGTCTATATTTCTGGTTTTGTGCCAGTACCATATTGTCTTGATTACTGTAGCTTTGTAGTATAGTCTGAAGCCCAGGAGTCTGATTCCCCCAGCTCCGTTTTTTTTTTTTTTTTTTCAAGATTGTTTTGGCGATTTGGGGTGTTTGGTGTCTCCATACAAATTTTAAGATTTTTTTTTTTTGTTCTAGTTCTACAAAAAATGCCATTGGTAATTTGATAGGGATTGCATGGAATCTGTAGATTGCTTTGGGTAGTATAGTCATTTTCACAATATTGATTCTTTCCAATCCAAGAACATGGTATATCTCTCCATCTGTTTGTGTCATCTTTGAATTCTTTCATCAGTGTCTTATAGCTTTCTGAGTACAGGTCTTTTATCTGCTTAGGTAGGTTTATTCCTAAGTATTTTATTATTTTTGCTGCAATGGTGAATGGGATTGTTTCCTTAATTTCTCTTTCTGATCTTTTGTTGTTAGTGTATAGGAAGAGATTTCTGTGCATTAATTTGGTATCCTGCAAGTTTAACAAATTCATTGATTAGCTCTAGTAGTTTTCTGGTGGCATCTTTAGGATTCTTTATGTATAGTATCATGCTATCTGCAAACAGTGACAGTTTTACTTCTTTTCCAATTTTTATTCCTTTTATTTCTTTTTCCTCTCTGCTTGCCATGGCTAGGACTTCCAAAATTATGTTGAATAATAGTGGCAAGTCTGGACATCCTTGTCTTTTACCTGATCTTAGGGGAATTGCTTTGAGTTTTTCACCATTGAGAATGATGTTTGCTGTGAGTTTGCCGTATATGGTCTTTATTATGTTTAGGTAGGTTCCCTCTATGTACACTTTCTGGAGAGTTTTATCATAAATAGGTGTTGAATTTTGTCAAAAGCTTTGTCTGCATCTATTGAGATGATCATATGGTTTTTACTTTTCAATTTGTAAATATGGTGTATCACATTGATTGATTTGCGTATATTGAAGAATCCTTGCATTCCTGGGATAAATCCCACTTGATCATGGTGTATGATCCTTTTAATGTGCTGTTGGATTCTGTTTGCTAGTATTTTCTTGAGGATTTGTGCATTTGTATTCATCAGTGATATTGGTCTGTAATTTTCTTTTTTTTGTAGTATCTTTGTCTGGTTTTGGTATCAGGGTGATGGTGGCCTAATAGAATGAGTTTGGGAGTTTTCCTTCCTCTGCAATTTTTTGGAAGAGTCTGAGAAGGACGGGTGTTAGTTCTTCTCTAAATGTTTGATAGAATTCACCTGTGAAGCCATCTGGTCCTGGACTTTTGTTTGTTGGAAGATTTTTAATAACAGTTTCAATTTCATTATTTGTGATTGGTCTGTTCATATTTTCTATTTCTTCCTGCTTCAGTCTTGGAAGCTTATACCTTTCTAAGAATTTGTCCATTTCTTCCAGGTTGTCTGTTTTATTGTCATAGAGTTGCCTGTAGTAGTCTTTTAGGATGCTTTGTATTTCTGCAGTGTCTGTTGTAACTTCTGCTTTTTCATTTCTAATTTTATTGATTTGAGTCCTCTCCCTCTTTTTCTTGATGAGTCTGGCTAATGGTTTATCAATTTTGTTTATCTTCTCAAAGAACCAACTTTTAGTTTTATTGATCTTTGCAATTGTTTTCTTTGTTTCTATTTCATTTATTTCTGCTCTGATCTTTATGATTTCTTTCCTTCTGCTAACTTTGGGTTTTGCTTGTTCTTCTTTCTCTAGTTCCTTTAGGTGTAACATTAGATTGTTTATTTGAGTTTTTTCTTGTTTCTTGAGTTAGGCTTGTATAGCTATAAACTTCCCTCTTAGAACTGCTTTTGCTGCATCCCATAGGTTTTGGATCATCGTGTTTTCATTGTCATTTATCTCTAGGTATTTTTTGACTTCCTCTTTGATTTCTTCAGTGATCTCTTGGTTATTTAGTAACATATTGTTTAGCCTCCATGTGTTTGTGTTTTTTACGTTTTCTTTCCATGTAATTGATTTCTAATCTCATAGCATTGTGGTCGGAAAAGATGCTTGATATGATTTCAATTTTCTTAAATTTAATGAGGCTTGATTTGTGACCCAAGATGTGATTTATCCTGGAGAATGTTCCAAGTGCACTTGAGAAGAAAGTGTAATCTGCTGTTTTCGGATGGAATGTCCTATAAATATCAATTAAATCTATCAGGTCTATTGTGTCATTTAAAGCTGTGTTTCCTTATTAATTTTCTCTCTGGTTTATCCGTCCATTCATGTAAGTGAGGTGTTAAAGTCCCCCACTATTTTTGTGTTACTCTCATTTTCCTCTTTATAGCTGTTAGCATTTTCCTTATGTATTGAGGTGTTCCTATATTGGGTCCATATACATTTATAAGTGTTATATCTTCTTCTTGATTTGTTGATCATTACGTAGTGTCGTTTCTTTTCTCTTGTAACATTAGTTTAAAGTCTATTTTGTCTGATATGCATATTGCTACTCCAGCTTTCTTTTGATTTCCATTTGCATGGAATATCTTTTTCACTTTCAGTCTGTGTGTATACCTAGGTCTGAAGTGGGTCTCTTGTAGACAGCATATATACGGGTCTTTTTTTTTTTTTTTTTTTTTTTTTTGTATCCATTCAGTGAGCCTATGTCCTTTGGTTGGTGCATTTAATTCATTCACATTTAAGGTAATTATCAATATGTATGTTCCTATTACCATTTTCTTAATTGTTTTGGTTTGTTTTTTTAGGTCTTTTTCTTCTCTTGTGTTTCCCACTTACAGAAGTTTCTTTAGCATTTGTTGTAGAGCTGGTTTGGTGGTGCTGAATTCTCTTAGCTTTTGCTTGCCTCTAAAGCTTTTGATTTCTCTGTCGAATCTTAATGAGATCCTTGCCAGGTAGGCTAATCTTGGTTGTTGGTTCTTCCCTTTCATCACTTTAAATATATCAAGCCACTCCCTTCTGGCTTGTAAAGTTTCTGCTCAGAAATCAGCTGTTAATTTTATGGGAGTTCCCTTGTATGTTATTTGTTGTTTTTCCCTTGTTGGTTTTAATAATTTTTCTTTGTCTTTAATTTTTGTCAATTTGATTACTATGTGTCTTAGTGTGTTTCTCTTTGGGTTTATCCTGCCTAGATCTCTCTGTGCTTCCTGGACTTGAGGAGGCTATTTCATTTCTCATGTTAGGGAAGTTTTCAACTATAATATTTTCAAATATTTTCTTGGGTCCTTTCTGTCTCTCTTCTCCTTCTGGGACCCCTATAATTTGAATGTTGGTGCATTTAATGTTGTCTCACAGGTCTCTTAGGTTGTCTTCATTTCTTTTCATTCTTTTTACTTTGTTCTGTTCCACAGCAGTGAATTCCACCATTCTGTCTTCCAGGTCACGTATCTGTTCTTCTGCCTTAGTTATTCTGCTATTGGTTCTTTCTAGAGCAGTTTTCATTTCAGTTATTTTATTATTCATCTCTGTTTGTCTGTTCTTTAATTCTTCTAGGTCTTTGTTAAGCATTTCTTGCATCTTCTCGATCTT
The DNA here is from genome assembly GCF_964165515.1 of Mesoplodon bidens. NCBI lineage: Eukaryota > Metazoa > Chordata > Mammalia > Artiodactyla > Ziphiidae > Mesoplodon > Mesoplodon bidens. Next base: position 4,606,024 of record NC_138166.1, read on the forward strand.
TGCCTCCATTCTTTTTCTGAGGTCCTGTATCATCTTCACTATCATTCTGAATTCTTCTTCTGGAGGACTGCCTATCTCCACTTCATTTCATTGTTTTTCTGGGGTTTTATCTTGTTCCTTTATCTGGTACTTAGTCCTCTGCCTTTTCATTTTGTCTGTCTTTCTGAGAATCTGGTTTTCGTTCCGCAGACTGCACGATTGTAGTTCTTCTTGCTCCTCCAGTCTTTCCATCAATCAATTCATCCTGGTAACCCATCCATGTTTCATGATGTGTATCAGTATAATGAAAAGATTTTTAATCCACCAAAGAAGAATTGAAAAAAGGCATTAGATGCATGGAGTGAGAAAGTTAGAATTATTCAGTTTCTTTCACTTAATCCGAATTTTAAAGATTAAACCTAAGGATATTATGGTTGCTTAGAGACATATGCTTAGAGATGAGGTTACATCTTTATAACCTTACATGTTTCTACACGGTTGTGCTCACTGCAAATGCATATTACTTCCCCAAGGCTGATTTTGAGTCATCAAAGACCAACCCTTTACTAGCATATACCTCATAAGATAATTGACTAGCAGAGATGTCTGAAACTTTGTTTTCAGAGATAATTTGAAACAGTGATGTGCTGGAGTTGGCTCATTTAAGCTAATGACAGCCTATTGTTAAATATTTAGAAATTCTGTACTCTGGTTTTAAGTCAGCTTGAAATCAGTCATAGTGGGAATATTAACGGTGAAAAATTGGTAAATGTTATATACCAGGATCTATCTTTTCTTCCTTTTTCTATTTCTGTTTCTCTCTTTCTCTCTTTCTTTCTTTCCCTCATTCTTTCTTTCTCTTTCTTCTTCCTTTCTTTCTTTCTTCCTTCCTCTCTTTCTATCTCTCCTTCCCTCACTTCCTTCCTTTCCTTCTTCCCTTTCCTTCCTTCCTATTTTCTTTATAAGAGTTAGTTTACCAGTACACTACTGGATCTGTTCATCTTATTCCTTAGCAGATTTAGGAAGGTAGAGGAAATTTAAAGTGGGTAGGAAAAGATTTTGGAAGGATTAGGAAATACATATGTATGATAAGCAAAAATTTAGCAACCAAAAAATGAAAAAGCATTTATTTTCACACCTCTCATTTTAAAGAATAATATAGTATTAGAGCTATATTTTTTAATAGGTCAGAGTATCCATGGAAGCCACTGGTACTTTCTGCTGACCCCTAGTCTAGTCTTTACCTTTCATATACATCAAAATTACAGCAGAAATTAGGGAAATACGGTACTTGCTGTGAGCTGTGTTTTAACAGCCATTCTGCCTTATATGTCTTGGAAGTGGAGCTTATTGTGGTATTTTTATAATCACTCAATGTATCCCATCCCTGAACTAAATTTCTCTTGTTGTTCTTTGTCTTTTTGTAGTATGAAGGAATAATGACACAGTAGTAGTGGTTGATAATTGTCACTGATTGATTAATAAGTAGTAGCATTGTATTAGTTATCTTATAAATATTTATTAATTGGCTGAAAACACAGAAAAAGATGTGTGAAAACATTAGTCCTAAGTGACGGGAGATATGGTTATCAAACCTCTTGAAGGGTATTAGAATATGTCACCCCAAAATAAGCCTCTTTAGCATAAGAATTATTTTAGCCTGATTATTTTTAAGAAATAACAGACACAGGGAAAGCTCTGAAAACAGAACAGAATGTTTTTGTAAGAGACATTCACATCTATAAGAGAAATCTCCATTTGTCTCCCTCTCTGTACCGAGAACAGGATGACCAAATATCTAGAAACTTGTCAATGGATAAGGCAAGGACCTAACTCTGCATAACAACCTTACCCTTGTTTACTGTGCCTTTCTGGAGAGCTTCCCATAACTGGCTTCCCCACTCCCAACATCTTCTTTTGTCTTTAGCTGAAGATGGTATTTAAGGTGGTGGCTTGGGCCATTTCAGAGAGTTACTCAGTTTTCCTGGGTATCTCCCATGTATATAGGAGGTATACATGTTATTAAACTTCTGTGTGTTTTTCTGTTAACCTATCTTTTATTACAGGGGTGTCTCAGCTAAGAACCTAGAAGGGTAGAGGGAAAATCAGTTTTCCTCCTCTGTACTTCTCATTTGCAGTTCCCACTAAGGAAAAAGAAAAATTTTCATGTTTTTCTTTATAATACTAATATTTCAAAAAGCATTTTTGATAGTGTTTATTAACTTTTATTGTAATTTTTTGGTAATTGGGAAAAAAACAGCATTTCTCCTTAAATTATCAGTGTTTGGTCACTAAAAATTACTTACTTTCTTTTGAATTCTGGTCTATATTTGACTTGAAGTATTGAGGCACAGCATGAGCAGCGACTATTGTATAAACTTGAATCAGAATTTCTTAATGGCAAAATTTTAAAAACTCTTCTTTGATGAGAGTTAAGTGAAATAATTTTAAAGTCAGCAGAAATATATAAATTGTACTTTACTAGGTTACAGCCTTGCACATCTGCTGTGACTCTAGTACCCACTGATGAAAGATTTCATGACAGGGAAGAATATTGTTATTGTCTTTTCTGTAATATATAACAAGTTAAGTTATTAAGGTTATGAATCAAACCAAATTAACTGCACACAGCTGTAAGAAGCTTAGTACATGACCAAATAACAGATGGGAAATTCTTTTGTTTTCACTGGTGATATACCTAATGGTGAGATAAATGTCTGATGACATACACAGTCCAGTGTCCTGTCAATCCTTAATTATGTTTTTCTTCACTCCTCATGTTTGTGACAGAGAGGAGTAACTGTTCAACTATAAGACTATCTTCATAGTTTCTGATTAAGGAAGCCCATAAGCAATAAAAAAAGTTTAAACCTATATTTAAAATGTAAATATAAAAAGAGAATACTTCGTACAGTACTATATACATGATCTAAAATGATTTCCAGAAATTTTAGGATACCACAATTAAATCAAATTTTAATAATTTTTCTTATGAGAAAATAGTGTCATTAATATATTAAGAAAACTTCCTACCTAGTCATTAAATTTATTTTTATAAATTTATAGAAATGTATGTCTATCTATATGTAATATTTTCACATGGTTAAACAAAAAACGTTATATGATTTAATCAAATTCAAAGTTTCAGCTACTTCTCTCCATATTACAAAGGAGAAAACTGAGATTTCTGGTGTTTAAATAACTTTCCCCCAAATCCAAGACCTAGTAAGTGGAAGACTGGCAGAAATATAGAGAAATGGTTGAGATTTGAGCAATCTTCTGACCAGTGTGATGAGTCAGAGAAAAGCATGCAATGCAGTGAAGAGACTGGCAGAGGTCATATCATGGAAAGACTTATAAGTCACAGTAAGCATTTAGATTTATTTCCAGTTAATCAAATGACAAGTCATTATGACAAGTGCTTAAAAGGAAGAGTAAATACATGTATGGTAAAACAGACAATGCCACAAATTCTGGCTTGGAGAATATGCAGAGTTCCAAGGAGAAATATCTGAAATTTATACAGGCCTTTATGGGCAGAACGAGAAGCAAAGATATTTAGAATTGGTAGAAATTGAGGAATACAGGTTGAGAGTATAGCGCCTGCTCCTGAAAGAAGTACCAAGTAGGTCTAGAATATGTGAGGAGGGTTGGCCAGAAGTAAGCTCAGAAAGGTAGATGTTAAGTAGATTGATATAGGTCCAGAGTCAATGCTATGGATTTTGGACTTTGTTTTATAGACAACGCAAAGCCAATTTAGATTTCTAAGAAGTGCAAATGAATAGTTTCAGGATTCAAACTATACCAGTAGCGTAAAGGACAGAAGGGGAAAGAGGAGAAGATAGGGACAGCAAGACCAGTTAAGTTGCTATCGCAAAAGTAAAGCTGGGGCTTCCCTGGTGACACAGTGGTTGAGAGTCCACCTGCCGATGCAGGGGACACGGGTTCGTGCTCCAGTCTGGGAGGATCCCACATGCCGCGGAGCGGCTGGGCCCGTGAGCCATGGCCGCTAAGCCTGCACGTCCGGAGCCTGTGCTCCGTAATGGGAGAGGCCACAACAGTGAGAGGCTCGCGTATCGCCAAAAAAAAAAAAAAAAAAGTAAAGCTGGAGTGAATGTCCTTGTCCTCATGATTATTAGTGCTGGAGACTCCAAAAAGTTAAAAAAAATTAAAACAGAACGTGATAATGTAGTAAGCTATGGAAGCCTAGCTGTATCAAATTTTAAGCCCCAAACTCGTTTCTTTTGTTTGTTTGTTTGTTTTGAATCACCAATAACAGAATATATATAATATAATCACCAATTAACAGAATATATAATTGAGAGAGCCAAGTCTTCACATAATACATATTTAAATATTTACTGTGTGTAAAAGGATTACTAAAGGGATTAGAATAGCTATATGTATTGTACAAAGGATGTGGCAAGGATCAAAGAAACAAGAGACATGAAAGATCTTGTGGTAAACATGTTACATAAATACAATCAATTAATAGTATATTTAATCCCTATAAAAAGATTTTGTCATTTTTACATAATCCCTGAAAAGGAGTAATAACCCAGCTTGTCTTATACTTTAAATTTTTTTTAAATGCCACTTTATTTTTTTATAAAAGCTTCATCTTTGATGTGCATGCATGAGAGAGGGAGGGGAAAAAAACAGAATAAAGAAATTGGGAAATCCACCCTTGTTAGTCAGGCAAACTAAGTACAGGGAGTAAAGATGATTCTTTCATTTAACCTCTAAGATTTTTCAAATACCTTTAATTGGATCTATACTGCTGAATCTTCCTGAGGGAGAAAAAAATCTGTAATTACTTTTATATGATACAGGAATTGAATTTTTTCTCAAAACTCTCACAATGTTCTCATTTTCTTGGGAGGTAGCACTGTCTACTAGAAAGAACATGGTCTCTAGAGACATACAAATCTAGACAAGAACACCAGTTCTGCCACTTAGTTACTGTGGAACTTTAGGTACCATACAAAAACCTTCAAGGGCCTCAATTTTCCTTTGTAAATTGGAAACAGCAAACACCTTTCTTTCAGGATTGGCATTAGGGGAAACTGAAATAATATTGCTAAAAGGCCATCAATCATGGCATAGAGTGGCTATTAAATAAATGCTAGTCTTACCCTTTTCAGGTTTAAGGTTTTCTATTTCCTTTGTATGGCAATTCTGATGCACACTAATTGGGATATAGTAAATGTTCAATAAATATTTTTGAGAGAGAGAGAGAGAAAGAAAGAAAGAAAGGAAGGAAGGAAGGAGGGAGGGAGGGATGGAGAAAGGGAAGAAAAGGAGAAAGAGAAAGAAAGAAAGGGAGGGAAGGAAGGAAGGGAGAAAGGGAGAAAGAGAAAGAAAGAAAGAAGGAAAGAGAGAGAGAGAGGGAGGGTGGGAGGGATGGAGAAAGACAGAATAAGAAAGCAAGCTAGCTAACTTAACAGGTTTATGCTTCGGATCTCTGTTTTATATTAGTGGCATTCTTCCCTAATGTGTTTGGTAGGAATATATTATCTTAATGAGCTGAAAATAGAGGTAGGTAATTAAGACATAGCCAACTTATCTTTTTGGTCTGTTTATCACTTGGAAATACAGTATATTATTTATTGGGAAAACTGGCCACAGTATTTCAACTGACACTACTAAAACCAAGTAGTTTCTTGATACTTCTTTGTCCAGACATGCCCAGATTGTTGCAGTATAAAATAGAATGTTTAATCATATAATACCTAATCTCAACAACTACCAACATTCAACAAAATAAACAGGATTCCTCTCCCTGACATATATAAGTAGTGCTATTTCTGTTACCATCTCTGTTGATGGATTCTTGTTTTCTCCCTTTTTAATTTCTGTGAAATCAGCCCCCTGACTTATGTTGCCTTACAAAATGGCATGCCTAATGCTTATGTTCATAAAATTTATCCTATCCTATGCTGCCATCTGCTGGGAATATCATGAGCTTAGTCAGGGAAATTAAATTTAAATTGATATCAAACTTTATATTACTAGCTTGTTAAATGGTAACATTTCATGGGAATTTATCTGAGAAAAAAATCTTTTTTGTGCTTTTATGATAGGGAACAAGAAAAGGCAATAACCTACTTTTTAAGGTTGTTAGGTACATAATACTTTACCCTGTAAATAACTTGCTGATTCACTCAATCTGTCATTTAGCCAAAATTCATTAGTATCTTCTCTGTGCCAGGAATTCTGTAGAATCCATATTGATATAGATATAGCAAGTAATGTCCTCGTGTAACAGGAATTTATTTCCCAGTAGAAGAGTCATGATTAAAGGAAATAAATGTAGTAAATTATTCTAGATATTACGGTAGATAAATGAACAAGGCAGAGTAATTACTACCCAGAAGTCAGGCTAGTAAAAGCAATGATGGAGGATTCACCAGGAGTTCTCCATGACAGGAAAAAGAATTCTAGCCAGAGGCAATATTATGAACAAAGACATGTGTTTTAAAGAAAGACATTTGTTTTTTTGCTGGTAGAAATAGGTGTTAGTTTATTACACCTTGCAATTTGCTGTGTTTGTGTTTTTCATTTTTCAAGTAAGTATCAGCATATTTTAATAATACAAAAACAGTAAAATGTGCAAAATGCTCTATTCAGTGTATATTGTTCTTCATTTTTGTGTACTACACTGCTATTAATACTTAATATTGACTATATTTCTCAAATTACTACTTCTGTCAATAAATATTTCACATTACTGGAGCCCCTGATAACTGGATACCTGCAGTGTCAACTCTAACGGTAGTTCTCTTTGTGACATGTCTCTATGCTATTGCATGGTGCCTCTTCAAAGAGTAAGATTTGGATGACTGCTTCTATTTGAATCTGTTCACTGCTCATAAAGTCTATCAAGAATTCCTTAAAGAGGTCATGGTGAAAGTCATGGAGGGAAGAGATTGGGAAAAATATATTGAGCACTTATTACTTTTATGCATTACATATGTTATCCTTGCTGATAATCACAACAAAGCTGAGAGATATATAATAGCATCACTGTTTTAGACTTGGATACAACATATTAACCAAGATCTTCTGGTCCCAAAAATAATGCTCTTTTCCTTAAGCCATCAATCAAATGATTCAAACTAAAAACCGTAAACTAAGAAAGGTAATAAGCGGGTTTAAAAGTGTTCTGTTTCCATTTTCCTCTATATAACAGATTTCTGATCTGAATTCCTGTATCATATAAAGGGATGTGTAGATGTGCTACCACCAAAAGGAGCATGACCAAATTATATTGCTACAACATAGCATCTTTTTAAAATAGAAACATCTTCCCAAGTATTCCAATGCCATCTACTATATTCATCTTTTTTTTTTTCTCACTGCAGAAATGGCAGAGCAATCTGAAATATCTTTAGCATCTAAGGAGCTTATATTTTCTTATGGAAAGTTTATTAAAATGGTTAAGGATATCATTTTCACTTTCACATACAATAGAAATACTGTAAATTTGTTTAGATTACATTGTGTGTGTGTGCATGCGTGCAGAGTGTTAACTGAGAAGCTCAATGCTGTTTGATTAATATCAAAACAGATAATTTATTTTGGTACCCTGATAATTTTGATTAAAAAATAGGCACTCAGGGGCTTCCCTGGTGGCGCAGTGGTTGAGAGTCCGCCTGCCGATGCAGGGGACACGGGTTCGTGCCTCGGTCCGGGAAGATCCCACATGCCGCAGAGCGACAGGGCCCGTGAGCCATGGCCACTGAGCCTGCGCGTCCGGAGCCTGTGCTCCGCAATGGGAGAGGCCACAAGAGTGAGGCCCACGTACCGCAAAAAAAAAAAAAAAAAAAAAAAAAATAGGCACTCAGTTTCTTTTCAAAATTTCTCTGTTTGTTTTCTGTTCCTTTATCTATAGTATTTCTGCCTGCTCAAGATTCTTTCCTCACTGTCACAAACATCAGCAGATCCAACCAAGTCTCACTATCAACGAGCCCAGGCAGGTACCAAGGTAAAAGCCAACTTGATGCTTTAAAGAAAGAAATTTTAGGCTTTAAGATTTGTGTCCTTTATGCTCCATTAAATTTCAAGTTTAGGCCATAAATTGTTGATTGGCATTTAAAAAGGTTTAATTTCACCTATACATTCTTTATCAAGTATTTTTTAAAGTAGCTGTATATTCATTCAATGGTATTTGTTGACTACCTAATACTATTGCAGGCATGAGGACACAGCAGAAAGGAAAATCAGATTTACGGATGAACGCTAAGATCTACTACCGGTATTCTAGTGCCAATTGTATAACATTATAACAATTTTCAAGTGAACTTGTTTATTTAATGATGGGGAGGCATAAATGCCACAGGAATAAGAACAAATACACTATTTTCAAGAATGTAAGATGAAATATATAAATTTTTGTCTTAGAACAGCATCAAGATCCATTATCTCTCTCTAGAATAAGAGATGCTATCTGAAACTATTATTAAAAATAAAACTTTTATTAATCTGCACTTAAGAACATAAACGATTATGATGTATTACACATGGGAGGCTATGAAGGGCCAATTGAAGTCATTTAAATACAAAATTATTTAGTGTTTGATTACCTACTTATTTATAAAAGTAAACTAGAATCATTTATACTTATACATATAAGCACTAAAATATGTATTTTTGTATTAAAGATAAAAACAAATATTTCCATTGTATCTTTAATGTTTTTTATAGGCATGGAAACTTATAGAATAATGACCCAAAGCCAAACTTGCTGCCTGGAAATCATCAGGTAAGGGCAAAGAGAAACACCATGTCATAGATATTACATTAGTTACCCTTTCATTTTTTCATAATGTCCAGACAACAAAAAGTACTTGCAAATAAATTACAGTGAATGATAGATCATAAAGAGAAATGAAAAAATTTATGGAAATGGAAATTGAAGGAGAAAAGAGCTAACATTCAACTTAAAGTAATTGACATTCTTGATATCAGTGATAAGGAAAATAATATTCTAAGGTTGATATATCTGTGGAAGTATAAATTGATTGTGTGTATTGGTGAGGTGGCATTCAAATTTCTATTGCCCTTTGTTTCTTTTTTGATGTCTTTCCCCACCAAAAGGTTAAATTAGGTTCCACAGATAATCTAGGGGAGGTATGGCAAATGATACCTTATACCACTCAGGTATTCAAACAAATATATACCATAGGACAAACTGTTTTATAGTGGTTCTTCCATTACAATATTCATTTAGCATATATTTTATTCCAAATTGGAGGTAAAACACTGAAAGTAAAGAACAGGGTTTTCCCAAATTACAGAACTAATTTTTATGTAACACTATATTTGGCTCAATGACTTTGGATAATTAAGATATTTTCCAGTTAATACCAAAGCAATTTCCACTTAAATTAGTTTAATAAATGAGATTTATTCAACAGGCCTTTATGCAATGTTTAACTGTGGAGTTCACCTGCAGATTACTTGGAAGAATTTAAAGAAGTATAAAGTATGGTCTTCACTCACCAAGAACCTATTCCATCTGGGAAAAAATATAAGTAAAATATTGTAGGGAATAATGTATGGCAGTTTATTAATTCCTGCCAACATGCACAGTGCATACAATAAGCTTCATAGATATTCAGAGAATAGTGAGGTCTTTGTGAGCTAGACCAGTCAAAGGAAACTTTGTAGAAGAATTAACTCCTGGATTCACATGGGTTAATACCAGTATCATTTCATAGATGGAGAACAGTGGGGAGGAGGTTGCACAGTCTTGACACTAAGTATGGTGTTACAAACTCCAAGTCTTTTCACAAGCTTTCTTTCCAACTGAACCAGCGTTCCCTTCTTTGCCTTTCTGATATTTTGGAACTAGACTCAGATATCCGCACTGCCACCCTCTTCATCACACTATGTAGTAAAAGACGCATCTGTAGAAACTTACTTATACTTCATCATAGCATTTATGATACTGTATTAAAATATATGTGTGCTAGTCTCTTCCACCATGGTATTCCTTTCACCTTCTTGAATGAATTGATTTTTTTTTTTTTTTACCTTGAAGAACACTGCTGTGGATGTTGTTTTTGCAAACACACCCTAATATTTCAGAACCCAGAGATGAAGTGACTTGCCCCCTCATTTGTTTCTTTTCCAGCATATGTCTCTTTTCTCCTTCATAAATTTCTGCTCTTTGAGGTGTATATCACCATCCTTTTTTTTTTTTTTTTTTTTTTTGCTGTACGCGGGCCTCTCACTGCTCTGGCCTCTCCCGTTGCGGAGCACAGACTCCAGACGCGCAGTCTCAGCGGCCATGGCTCACGGGCCCAGCTGCTCCGCGGCATGTGGGATCTTCCCGGACCGGGGCACGAACCCGTATCCCCTGCATCGGCAGGCGGACTCTCAACCACTGGGCCACCAGGGAAGCCCTATATCACCATATTTTAACAGGCATTAACTGTTGTTATTGTTATCCTCAAATTAATCAATGACTTGATTGGGTTTATTTCCAGCACTTTTCCTGTCATATTTCATGGCATATTGAACCTCCAAAATGATCCACCAATGTCATGGCTGATTCAGTTCTTTTAACTTCTCTGCCCCTACTCTTTGTCCTTCTCATTCCAGATACCCACTCTCATGGTTACCTTTAGGACTTTGTCATCATCAATAACTGTAACACTTTAGAAAATCTAGCTGACAAATATCCCACTCTGATCTTTACCCAACTTAATCCAAAATATTTAGGTATTTCTCTGTTTATCCAAAATCCTTCATGCTGATGCCCTACTACTTTCTCTTTATCTATTACTACTCTCAGGTGTTACTTTGCTTCTTATCTGGCTTGGATCTATTGTCCAGTATTATTGTTCTATTTATAAACACTTAATGTTTGCTGGCCTCCTTCAAACTCACTTAGGGAAAAAAACTTCAACCCTGATTAAATCCAATTTTTACCTGCTCTGTAACTGTACTAAGCAGCAGTATGTTCATGTTAAAAGTAATGCAACTCACCCTAAAGGGCAGTTGTTCTCTAACATTCAATTGAAACACCTCCTACAAAGTCTCCTGTGATTTCTCTAAGTCTAATGTTAAGGAGTCAATAGAAGGCGACAGGCTAGGCTCTTTCTAGCTGCCCTGGAGACAGTGTAATAGTGGCCAGTGTCTTGGATACACCTGAGTAAAGCTTTAATATCAACAAGCAAATTGCTATGCAACTATGAGGAAGTATTCAGCATAAGTATTTACTTAATACATGAATAATAGGAGTAAACAAGACAATCATTTTAATCAGTTGTCAGGTTTCTTATTGAATAAATGACCCCAGTATAGTGGGTTTGTGAATTACAAAGTAGTAATTTTATTAGGAATTATAAGGTCACTGGTAATGTCAACATCTATATATAGGAATACAAATTTAGCACCGAATAATAATTGTAAATTATTTTCTTCTGGTCATCAATAGTTTATGATGGATGTGCAATTGATCCTGGTAAGAAGCAGAATACAGTATCAATGTTCCTATGTTTAAAAAGTGTTCTAAAAGCATGGAAAAGATTTCACAATACTGAGGAGAAGGATTATGGAGTGATTAACTATTGAACTGTCAAGTTTTAATTATGCAAACTATGCTTAAATTAAGGGAATTATAAATACTTATTTTTGCTTAAAAGTCCAAGTACATTATAGTAATAAATTGTTCTACTATTCAAATGTTCATTAATTTTTCTTAATTACAATGATTCATGAATTCTTGAGATACTTTTTCTTGAAACTTGTATTCTAAAAATTCACAAACCCCATACAAAGTCTATTTAAATGCCTTCTGTTATCCCCCATTAATCTCCATTACTACCTGAATAGCTTTAATTAATCACGTTTTGCTTGCCACGGCAGTAGTCTCCTAACTGGCTTCACAGTTTCTCTCCTACATTTCCTTCAAATCTTCAAATACTGCCTCCATTTCTACTATATAATGACATAAAATATTTATGGACAACATTGTGTGAGCATGTACTAAGTGCCAGGCCAGGTGTGCAATATTAACCTATAAGGTTAACCTATAAGGGACCAGAGACTTGGGGCCAATTTCATGTTGCCAGAATTCCAAATTCTTAGCTAATGAAAACAATCATGTTCTTCACTATCCCTAAAGATGTACCTTCCCAGATATATACCATTAATTCTGGGACTATAACACCACTTGTAGCTCACTAAGTCTGTCATCCCTTATTCTTTTGCATAGGACTTGATTGCATATGTTCTGTTTATACTACCTTTCTGTTTTATGCCTTTTCTGACCCCCTTCACCCTTCTTCAACAACTAACTCCTAGTTGCAAAGCAAGAGAAATCAGACATCACATTCCCTGGATAACCTTCCTTGAATGGGTATGCCTCCATTTACTCCTAAAACACCTATCACCATATATAATACCATTGATCTCTCTCTTTGTCTTTCTTACTGTAAACTTCTTGGAAGACAGCTGGAAATATTAATTCAGTGTTTATCTCCAGTGCCCATCAAATACTAGGCACTCAAATCATGTTTGCTAAACGGGAGATTTAGTGCTGGTAACCCTTCATAAGGTAAATATCATGTAATGACTTAATGGAAATGAGTAACCAGGTGTAAACTGTTCCTTCCAGAGATTTTCTAACAGAAGTGAAGAAAGATATGGGATAGTAGAGCAACATAAATAACTTCAAGCGATAGTTACAAAATATTTTCATTCTAGAATAGGGTAGAGTTGTGCATATCTTTAACTCTCTCATATGTGTGTGTTGTGTGTGTTTATGATGATAAGTTAAAGGGAAACTTTTACTAGAATCACAGATGAAGTAAACAACAGATAATGTTTGGTTCAGGTTTTAAAGACACAGAAGGAAGGATATAGGTTAGGGAATAAAAGGTAAGTTAGAGTCACAGCATCATTTAATTTCCATATAATCTTGGGGAAACCACTTGGTCTATCTGAACCTGAGCTTCCTCACTTGTAAATAAGAAGAATATTCTTATTTTAAAAATGCTGATGTCCGTGTCCAACTCACAGAAGTTCTCCTTGACTAGGACTGAAGTGTGTTAAAAGCCAAATGCCCCTCAGGGGATTATAATGTGCAGCCAGGATTAAGAAGCACTGCTCTATGCAGAGGGATTGACACTTAATATCTTTCTTGCTCAAGTGCTGATTATTGGCTTATGATTGGAGAAGGTGGACCCCATCAGAGGGTACAAGTGAGCAGAACTCTAAAAGGTGAAAGAAAGTAAAAGAAGTGAAGCAGCATCTAATACTAAGGATGAGAGTTACAGAACCAGTAGTAAGAATAAGTTGTTTCTTCCTTCAATGCTAACTATATTTGAAGAGAGACATCAAAAAGTTTATGTGTAGGTGGAGAGAAGTATTACATTGGCTGAGTTTGGAATAAAATATAAGTAAAACAAAAAATGAAACAATGAAGCATATCTACTACTTATATATTAGTCATTGCATACTTTGAATATGACATGCCTAATTAAAAGTATCATATTAATTTTAAATTTTATATGCTATCAAACAAATCTAGATAGGCATCATGTATGCCACAGAAAATTTGTCAAAATAACAATTTCATGTGTCCATTAAAAATTCATTAAGTGTATTCAGGAGCAATTTTTCCAAGTTTTCCTAATTGTAAGAATTATCTACAATACTTATCAACAAGGAGAATTCTGGGTCCCACCTGGCCTAAATAAATATCTTCAGGAGAGGGGACTTGGAAGTGTATATTTCTTTTTTTGTTGTTTGTTTTTGCGGTACGCGGGCCTCTCACTGTTGTGGCCTCTCCCGTTGCGGAGCACAGGTTCCGGACGCGCAGGCTCAGTGGCCATGGCTCACGGGCCTAGCCGCTCTGCGGCATGTGGGATCTTCCCGGACCGGGGCACGAACCCGTGTCCCCTGCATCGGCAGGCGGACTCTCAACCACTGCGCCACCAGGGAAGCCCGAAAGTGTATATTTCTAACAATTATCTTGAATTATTGTAATGAATGGAATAGTTGGGAAATACCAATCAGAATTATTGCCTAATTTGTTGATGAATGTACCACATTAATTATATAATAACTAATATAACACATGATGTCCCCATAAGAGCACAAAAGCTAACTTTAAACTCAGTTTAAGAAAGTAAACAACACGGTTTTCTTTGAAGTTCCTAAGTAATATATGACCGTGATAAAACTAATATAGTACCTAAGAACTTATAATGAAAAGAAACCGTCTTCTACCTAGTCCCATGGCACCCCCTCCACCAAACAGTCTCCAGTGGTAACCATAATTTGATCCTAATAACTCAATTCTAAAACTTAATACATTATAAGCCATGCTATATTGTTACTATATCAGTACCCTCAGTGAAAAGCCAAATAATATACAACGGTGTCATTTTATTTGTTACATTATTATTCTCCAAACCTTTTTCATTATGCAATCCTATAAGAAAATAAATTTTGAGCAACAACCTCAATAAATGTTTTTGTTTTTTATATGTTATACATGGATGTCTGTGTGTGAAGTACTGTACTATAATGTGCAACAAAAGCATAGAAAACTATAATTTATAAAATAAGAAAACAAACTCCCAATATATTTTCTGCAGTCATTGGATTGTCTTGTGCACTCCATGTCATGTGTGCCCCCAGTCTTGGAGGCCGTTGCTCTACAGACCTTTTGTTACATGAAGGAGGCCATTTTTATCATCAAAGTCAAATCATTCTTTTTCCTACTTTCTATCCATTTCTGTAATTAAGGTGTGCTTCATACTTGAAACATGACTTAATGAAATAGCTTTTGGGGTTTCCAGGGATTCTACTTGACTTTTATTTTCTTACTGACCAAAAATATAACATGCTTTACTAAGTGCTCAAATTAATTTTATTTCTAGCTGTGCCTGTTATATAGAATCCAACCCCAACACAACTTTTTTCCTCCCAAAGATTTCCTTTTCAGAGCTCTCCAAATATCCCCCTGTGTAATCTGGAACAATTGTTACAATATTCTTGTTTCCGTCATGATTCTTTCCTTCACTGTAATTAGACCTGAAATAATGCTCTCTTATTAAAGACCAATGGTTATTTCACATATGTTTGTAAGTGTGTGTGTGTGTGTGTGTGTGTGTGTGTGTATGGTTTAGTACTGTGAATGTTTTAGTACAGTTTCTGCATAGTTTTTTCCTAGCCAGTATGGTAGAGTGATTGCTCTCATCCAGTGGGGCCCAATTCACCACACAGTGCTTTCTTTAGTTAGACAACAATTCATTCATCTGTGGATTTGTTCACCATGGCCTCTCTTTCATTGTTCCATGTCTTTGTGAACAGTTGTGACTTTTATGTAGGAAAAAATTTAATGAACATGAAAGGGTATGTTAAGTATACCAAGTTTGCTATTAAAATGTATCATTTTATGACCATTTCAAAAGGAAGGGAAAAGAGTGATTCCCAATGTTAAATGCCAGGGTACATTCTACAAAGAAACTGAGCCACCCCAAACCCCATACAATGTTCATTCAATGAATGCCACAATTCTTGGACAGCATCTCCCATATTAAATGTTAAATTCACTGTTTTCTCAATCTTAGTCTCATTATTTCTTTATTTCCCTCCCTGACCATTCTGTTGCTTAATTCATTTCTTCATTAAGGGTATATGTGAGCTAAACCTTTCAAGTCTTGCAGGTGAGTAGCTACATATGACCATACGTACACAAGAGGAGAGAACTTCCCTTCTACCATCAATTGAAAAAAATTCTAGATTACTGATTTATGTACCAGGATATTCCTAGACTCATTTAATGTTCAATTCCAACCTAGGAGGGAGGTGCTTTATTTACTAGTCCCATTCTGCATATAAAGAAATGAGGCAGAATAAGGTCAAGTAACTTGTATAATGTTATATGCATGGTAAATGGTGGAAACAGGATTAAAATCCCAGTGGTCAGTTCCAGAGCCTACAATCCCAATCTCTCCAAGATGATATTCAATGAATGAGTGAATGGGGATTAGAATACTTTAGATGATTCACAATATTGTTTGGGTGTGCATATGTGTACACCTACTATGTGTTTGCACCATCTTAAAGATTTCACTTCTTTCATTGAGAAATTTCTTCAGAGTCTTGGGAGATGGAGTCAACAGATGTTACTGGCAGTTGAGAGAAGAATTCCTCAAAAAGATAAGCTAAGCATTCAAGAATATAGAGTGACTCTGTCAGGTTTATTAGAAGAGAGTCAGGGAAATTCATTAGTCCAGTGGGGTGAGAAGCAGTTTTCAGTATATATATTAATCCAAACCCCTACCTCTCCTCCTTATTCATTAGTTATAAAGAGCTTGAGATATTGTTAATTATTGGTGAACCAGGTGTCAAGTATACACAGCTGCTGGAACAATGATTAATTACAAAAGTTATATCCTCAAAATATTAGCTTTATAAAATATTTACATATCTATTACCTTTTATTGGTCAAATTTACATTTCCAATTTTTAGCAGTCACTCAACTTTTTATAAATATTTTAACAAAGTATTTTTTTCCTTCTTTTCAGTGGCAGGAATGCAATATCTATTCAACAGACAGACAGGTGAAGTCAAGATGTTGAACAATTAAAAAAGAAAGTGATTCCAGTGGAAGACATTTGACTTTCACCAGCATAAAGGTCACCATATCGTCATGTCACCTGCTATATCAGAAAAGGTCTTCTGAAAATACAGTTTCAACAGTAAAACATTATCTATTTTTCAACATAACTGTCATATTTTCATAGATCTGATATTTACTGCTGTAATTTTTCTAAAGTTTATATGCTATAGATATGTGATTATTTTAGCTAAAAACTTTATAATAGTAGACTAATCACCAATAGAAAATAAACTGAGGATCCCAACTGTGTTCAGATTGTGACTGTATTTCAATAATGAACATTAAATTAAGGCATTTAAAAATAGATATCATTCATATGAAATAATTTATAAATTAAAGAATATATCATGAAATAAGACTGAATTATTTATTAGACTACTCAGAAAGTGGATTTGATTCTCTTTTTCAAAGGACAAAATCAAATATCTAAGTGGCAAGCAATTTCATACATTTCTGATGATGAACTTGTCTGATAAGTTTTGAGAATAACCCATGTGCTTACTTAGCCCCAGTATCCTAACATACTTCAAAAGCTTTAGAGTTCTACCACAAAACTAGGGTTATTTTATGAGAGTAGCAATACTGAAAGAAAAAAAAAAAGAACAAGTTTACACTTGCTTAGGTTTTTCCTAAGTCAGAGAGTTCTTGGGTCAGGTTCCCTGAAAAACAGTTCTCAAGTAGAAATTTGTGTGCAGGAGGTTTACTGCAGGAGTGCTTTGGGGAACAACACCTAAAGCAGTGAGAGAAGAAGTAGAACTGTGATATACTTCAAAAGAAGACTCAACAGAGGTTCCAGCCTAGAGTGAAAGGAATCTAAAATAGGTAGTAAGGAAGGGAGTTACGAAATAACAGTTGCAGCTTTCAGACTAACTGCAGCAGCAGAAGTCCCTTTTCTGCTTACATCCATATACTGAGCTAGCTCACCAGTGAAGCAAACTCAGTCTTTTTGCTCCTCCAGCCCATGCTGCTTTAGATGTAAGTTGAGGGAGCAGTGTCAGTGCAACTGTAGTGAAAGACATGGAGGTCTGGGCCGCCAGATAATGCAGCTAACTTGTGCCCTCTGGCTCTGTGCATGCCTGATCATAGATGTTCTTAAGTTTTACCCTGAATTGTTGTTGGTTCCACTCAGCTTTTGACTTGATTGGTCTAATAGAACTTAGCTCATGATGGGCAGCTGTAGCCCCATGGTCACTTAGTATTCCATGACCAGATAGTTGAGATTATTTCTAGCACACCAGGAGCAGTTTTTCTGAATGGTGTGGGGTTTTCTCCCACAGATGGCATGGACTTGCCATTAAATGCTATAGGTTTATATTGTCATTCTTTTATTAGGGTTTTCCACAAATTCTACACGATGCTTTTCTCACCACAGATTCCTTTTGTATTATAAATTCCTGCTAGGTCACATAACCCAGGAGGCAGGACTGTTTACCCTACAGCCAAGACCTGCTGCAGAGCCCTTTCTTGCTCTGAGCCCCACTCATATTTGTTAGCTCTTACTGTCACCTAGTAAATAGATTGGTGTGGGAAGTACAAACTGAAACAATTTCCCTTTACTTTAGGGGAATGTCTCAGCTACCCCAAACCATGAGAAGTCTAAAAAAAATTACTACGGTAGCCTGCCACTGATTTTTTGTAAGATTCATTTCCCATCTTCTGATGGGCATGTATCTTACCAAGGCCTCCAATTTTCTTCCCACTTTTTGCTCATCTGTATAATTAATATGATGGCATAGATATAAGAGAATGGTGTGATCTTATGTTCAGACAATCTTGGACCCTTTGGAGGATATTATGACAGAAAGTGAGAGACTAACCTAAACCTGAACAAGACAATAAATATATATTATTGTCTATTCCATGAATGTAAACTCATTTCTCATATGGATAAAAATAATGTATTCACCAAATAAATGTCCTTATATCATTTAACTGAGACTATATTGATCTGCTCTGGTAAAGTAGATCCAGCCCAGCAGCTAAAACTGAGGCTACTTCTTGTCTGAGTTAGAGAGTTTCCTCTAATCCACAAGAAGCCATGTAATTTTTATAAAGGAAAGACTTGTGAATTAAGTGGGGCTTGTATGGGGACCACCACCATCCTTCATATATTTTTAAGGGCAGCACTAATCCCTGTCATGTCCTATCTCTCCTAGATTATGCTATTGTCTTTTAATTACTATCTTTGCCAGGGAAAGGGCAGTTTCAGAGACTAACATTTGGCCTTTGCAGGCCAAGGAACTAATGTTATAGTTTTTCCAGCCACCAAGTATATCCATTGTGAAAGTAGATCTGGGCACCATGGAAATGCTCACAAAGTGGGAGTGAGCTGAGTAGACCAAAAGTGAGGGGAACTTGGGCTGGGGACTTCCTTTATTTTACCTGTCATCTGTAAGCCCTAAATCTGGGGCCATGGTGATGTTTCAGACCCTAAGAATTAATTTTAACTTGAATTCTGTATTCAGAAGTTGTCAAAATGTCTGGTTCCCCTTTTTACACTGATCACGTAGACAAGAAAATGACCTATGTTTTCTTTGGAGAAAGAGCTACTAGGGGAATTATTGCCACGTACACATTCTGTAGTATTAACGTTTTGTTTTCTTCCTCACGAGGATGCAGCCGCTTCTTCAGTTAATGGGTTCTGGATCTTCAAAATGCCTCAGCTCTGAGTACTGGGCATGGACTCATAACTTTTTATTGAGATGGCTGTCCTAAATCTCCAGATCATGGGTCCTTGAATTCTTTCAGTTGTACAAATTGCAAAATACTCAAATTGGCTGTCCATCTATCTTGCACATGGAGTAACGTGTCCTAGTAACCATCTCTGTAACTCTCTGTGGGCCAGGTATTTCCAGATGCTACTCTGCTCATTACAATGTTTCTTATTTCAGACTCTTAAGTGCACAGGTTTTCTCACTTTGGTATCCTATTACCCTACCCCCATTGCAATAAAGGTGCTCAATTCTGTAACAAAAACTCCTACTATCAGCCCAGCCTACAAAAAACAGGCACCATTGAGGTTCTCAATGGGACGCCATCTCACCAACAGACACATTATTGATTTAATAAATGCAGAGCTCTCTGGGGTCTCCTGTGGATTATAGCTGGGGGGTGGATTTTCTGCCCTTATGCAGTATATCTCCTCTAGAATGCCACTTGGTCCCTTCCTGAAGCAAGAAAATTCTGCAATTTTTACTTCATTTAGTGTGGCTCTTTATTTTCCTAAGCTTCCAGGAGCATGTTAACACTGTTTCCTGTGGTCCTTGCCAGGGTATTAATCACCACTGTCACATCAATAAATTATCCCTTAATAATTTTATGTTCTAGAGCTCTAGATCCATCAGCCTCTGCACTCTCAGGATTTAGTGTCATTTACACTCTTGCAGCTTCTGCTAGCACATGCTAGCTAGGCGCTATAGTCTGAATGTTTGTGTCTCCTCAAAATTCACATGGCATTTTGTTATAGCATTCAGAATGTACTAAGATACTAAGTTCTGCAGCTTCTCTAGTAGATAGCCATTTTCCTTCCCTGGCAGAATCAGCATTTCCCCAGTTGAGTATATTTTGACTTGACCCTAATAATTGGTCTGGTAGCCAGGTGAGGCAGTGGGGACTAATCCTAAATGACCTGCAAGTTAAATTGCAAGATGTTGTCTTGTCTTCAAGTCAATGGGGAATGCTCATTTTCGACAGGGAGAAACAGGCCACTTCTATAGGCCCAGAGGTTCAAAGGAGACCTTGTTTCAAGTTCATCAAGTGTATCATCCCACATGTCTTGAGTCCAAGTTTTACTTTTTTTCCCAGTCAAGGTCCTGACCTTAGTGGACCAGACCTGCATGGGTTGAAAATTAAATATTCACTGGAGCTCCACTACCTTGATATATATATACCCTGGGAGTGAGCCTGACTTTATCTGACTTCTGGTTGCTGAAGATGACAAATGAAAGCCTCAAACGGTGCCCATCTATCCTTCAACATAGTACCAAGCTCTGGGTGTAATATATCCTATCCTTCAACATAGTACCAAGCTCTGGGTGTAATATATCCTTCTTTTTGTCTTCTTTTTTCTTCTCTCAGGATAGGTGATAATTATCTCAATTGATGCTTGCATATGTTAATACTGATTATTAAGGAACGCCCCTCTAGGATTTTGTGTTTTTATGGCTATTTCCTAAATACAGACAATGACTTCATTCAAAGTAAAAAATCATCAGAAAGACTTCCTGCTAATTATTACCCAAATGACAATCTTTTAATATGACTATTTCAAAAAAGAAAAAGAAAAGCCTTCCCTTTGTTTCAGATTTATGATTTATTTTTCAAGACTTCATCCAAATTAGCCTACTTGTCTAAAGCTTCATATTGAAAATGTTTGAGGATTTTTTCCAAGGAAGGATCAAGAGGAAACACCCTTTTTTACCTACATAATTCATACATTAAAAATATCTATATAAAACCTCTATTTTAACTTGATATAGAAATAATCATGTGATATTAATTATTAAATAATAGCACCAGATTCTAGCATTTTTGAAAAATTATGTAAAAGTTTGTTAATTTAAAACAATAGCACAGAATTAGTAAGGATGAAAGAGAAGACAGTTGGGAAAGTGTATTGGACATCCTGGGGAAACAAGAATCTCCTAATCTTTGATCAATTCAAGTGAGATTCACAGCTAACATATGCCATCTAGTGGCACTAAAATAAGTTTCACTTATAAATTCTTGATCACACAGTCTCCATTTCTCAGTGTTCTACACTTCTCAGTTTATCTTTGTGAATCTTTATATATGTCACTCTGTAAGAAAAACAAAACAGAATTTTTCCCCTAAAGCTCTTACAAAGCATTGTTTGATGGATAAAATGTTATAAGAAGTTGATTATAATGTCATCAAATCATATGTAATCTATTTAAGCCTGAATTTTCACCCAAGAAATTGAACTACAAGATTATCAAACCAGAAGCCGTTTCCTCCTATGACACACTACTAAGAATATGCTTTTAGGGTGATACAGTAATAAACTGTGAAAATGTTAGGTTAGAAAAAAATCTAGACTAGTTCAGTTTCCACCCTATTTATAGATTTTTTTTAAAAAAATACAAAATTTAAAAGCTTTCAAGCTTAATTTTCATGGAATTTCTTGCCATGCCTCTCTTTACAACCTGTCCAGCTGTCTTGTCTAACATATATCAACCTCTGAATTAAAGCATTGATCATCCCCACTCTTCATGCCTCACATTTGACATAGGAAAATTTTGTGACAGAATAGAAGCCTTTGGAAACTTGGTCCTGTGCTATGAAACAAGGAACTAATATTAGGGAACATGATGATTCTAGTTCTTCCCTTGTGACCAGGTGACCTAAGAAAATGACTAGCTCTATAACAAGAAAATCACCTCTGCAGAGAAATAATAAAGGTAGAAGACAACGTTATATCTCCAAAATAAACCTGGAGGGAAAGTTATTTCTAAATAAATTTTAAGATCTCCACAGACATTTCTAAAGACTGGTACTAAACAAATGGTGAATTACATTTTATTTGATAAAGATAGGTATGCTTATTTTGTGATAGTCACTTTACATTGGAATTGGAAACGGAACTCTGTTGTTTTTCCTACCCTGCATATGTCAAATAGAACTACAATCAGAGGAAGTGATTTGAAAGTAGCAGATATTCAAACAATGACTGCTAACTATAATCAGATGTAAATGACATTGTCAGAGAACAAAGCATTTTGGGAAAACTAGAACAGAATTTTACCCTAAACTCAAACGAGCTTGTGCAAAAGAGTTAACAACAATAACAAAACAACAACAACAAAAACACATCTTGATTTGTATGATATGAATTAGTATTATATTAAAGCTAATATAATTTGAAAATGTAGAACATAAGAAATGGAAGAAAATACCCTATCTTATGACTTGGATATTTAAAAATCATAGCTAAAAAATAAATGTCCTAAGATTTCAGTAAACATAAGATTATTTTTTTAAAGTTTATCTTCATTAAAAATCATGACATATTGGTTGCTTCCAAGTTTTTGCAATCATGAATGAAGCTACTGAAAACATCTGTGTGCAGGCTTTTGTGTGAATATAAGTTTTCAAGTTCTTTGGATGAAAACCAAAGAGCATGATTGCTGATTCACGTGCTAACATTCACATGCTTAGTTTTGTAAAACTTCGCTGAACTGTCTTGCATTCACACCAGCAATGAATGAGAGTTCCCAGTGCTCCACATCCTTGCCATCATTTGCTGTTGTCAGTGTTTTGGTGTTGTCAGAATGGTTGTCACACCATTCTAATAGGTGTGCAGCGGTATTTCATTGTTATTTTAATTTGCAATTCCCTAATGACAAATGATGTTGAACATGTTTTCATATGCTTAGTTGATGTTTTACATAGACAAATAAATTTCAAAAAAGACCCATGAACCTGATTATTTTAACTGTGTTTCTAATTGGATTAGATGGTTCATATTTTTATATGAAATGAAAAAATAAACAAAACTATTATTATGACATTAGAATATAATCTTCCTCATTTAAATTTAGGTTATTTGAAAGAATAAATGATACTAAATTGTATTCTGTTTTCAGCACCACTCAAAAAATAACTGCTTATATTTACGATTATTTTCCTTACCAAATAAAATATGAAGGTTTCATAAAGGCAGCTTTCATATACAACAAAACCGTTATAAATAATTCAAAGAAGGAACATATTGAATTATGTTTCAAGGTTGTTTTAAATGAAATAAAATTGTGATGATTTTTCTTATGATGGGTTCGTGTGTCAGAATAAATATTAAGAAGACAAATATATAAGAAATTATCTTGTTTAAAGAGGGTACCAAAGTTTCATCTCCTTAGTCTTTAAGGCATCTTCAAAAAACCCTAGAGCTCAGTGTAAATAGAACTTGCCACTTCATGGTCATTGCGTTTGTCAGCTTTAAGAGAGGTATATGCTTGGGAACATTAAAAACTTCCTCCTTCAACTTATATTATTATTTCAAAGTCCACAGATTAGTCAATCATTTGAATTAAGACACTGAAAGCCTCTATTAGTATGCTCCTTGGAAACTTAGGGCTTTGGGGGAGGTTTTTGATTGGTATCTACCCCCACCCATATTTGGGTCTTGCTAGAGCGAAGAAGTGAGTTTACACCCTTTGCTTCATGAAAAATTATAGTCATTGGTCTATACCAGGTCTTTTTTCTTATTTTATATCACTGAATTTTTCCCTATCACCCATGCCTTCTCTCATTCAACTTCCTGTAAGAGTGACCAACTGTAATATGTTTAATATAGGTATTTAAATTGAAAAATACACAATGATATTTTGTATGTATATTTTAAGTTCCCTAAATGAAATTATGCTATGAATCTCATTCTGTTGCTATTTTAAACTCAATTATTCTCTTAAGAAACACGATTACTACTTTACATATACATATATCCACACTGATCTTTTGATATTGTACCTATATAATATTCTTTCTTATGCAGTTGCTAATTGTATTTACCTATTTGCTTAGTGATAGACAGCTACATTCCTTGATATTACCACATAAAGAACTGACAAAAATGTCTTTATATCTATCCTTTAATGCATCTGTGCAAGAGTGTCTCTAGGTGACATATATTTCAGGAGACATATTAAAGGAGCTTGAGATATAGACAACTTTAATTTCACTTCATAGTTCAAGATTACACTCTAGAATAGCTTTCCAAGTTTCTACTTCCATTTCACACCCTCAGAAACATTGGCTTACCCAGAATTGTATTCTTTGCCTCTAAAATGGGTATTAAGTAATCTTTCATTATTCTTTTACTTTTATTTCTCTTATTACTAATGAAGTTGGATATCTCTAAAGAATGTAAGTTGACCATACTTATTGGCAACTTGTATTTCCTCTTCAATGAAGTATATATAAATATATCTTTTCACAGTCCTTTGCACATCTGTAAAATTTATCTTTAAAAGAAAATTTTGTTTTGATGTAGTCAAATCCACTAAATTTTTCATTTTATGTCTAAGAAACACTTTTATTTTATTCATTTTACGTTATAGTGTATTTCTCTTATTTAGATTTTAAACAATCCAGGAATTAATTTTAAGGTACGAGGTAAGGAAAAAATTTTTTCATCATATTGTAAACCATTTTTCTCAAAGTCATTTTTTGTACTGAATTTAAATTTTTTATGCTGCACAGATTGTACACTAAGTTCACATTTCCACTGCTGGCTCAAAGCTCAGCATCCTAAGAATTCTGGGGACTTAGGCTTTAGTGTTATCCTGTCCCTGTAGCCCCCAGCTCCCTATTCTTTTCTCCCCTTATCAACATATGGTTGATTAAAAACTCTGAGGGAGGGCTTCCCTGGTGGCGCAGTGGTTGAGAGTCCGCCTGCCGATGCAGGGGACACGGGTTAGTGCCCCGGTCCGGGAAGATCCCACATGCCACGGAGCGGCTGGGCCCTTGAGCCATGGCCGCTGAGGAGCCTGTGTTCCGCGGCGGGAGAGGCCACAACAGTGAGAGGCCTGCGTACCGCAAAAAAAAAAAAAAAAAAAAAACAACAAAAAACAACTCTGAGGGAACCTTCTCTTTCACAGCAAATATATCCTTCACAGGACATGCTCTTTGAGCCACTGTTCCTAAGCAACAATACTACCTGAAGAGAGAAAACCCATGCCTTTAAAAAAATCCACATGAATCATATTATTCTGCAGTTTTCCATCAACATGATTTACTTTACTGCCCAAAAGGCTTACTTAACTTTCCCAGGAGGGTGAATACCATGGTAAAACAAAGAAGTAATTATTCAACTATGACCTTTGAATTCAATCTATGAAACCATAAGATTAAATGAAAGACTTTTTTTTAAAAGATAAAAGTATTTTACCTGTTAAGACTTGGGTTTATACATCAAGAGTTAAGCCTAGAAACAATAAGGTTCATACTGTGAAGCCTTAGAAGAAGAGATACAAAATATACTATAAGGGAAGTCTCACCATATAAAGCCTCACCAGAAGGACTTTATTGTTCTTTACTGTTATTGTTAATAATTACAGCAGGCAATAGATGGCACTAAAAGGAATTGTCATTCCATTGCTAATCTTCCCCATGTACAAACACTACCTGAAGGGGTTCAGGTTATTCCAGATCAGGATTTGTTGTTAAACGTTACTTGGATCATATTAAATTGGTTTGATTAAGTCACATGGGCAGAATCACTGAGTAGTTCCAGTGTTTAATTGCCACATATGATGTCATCCAAGACTATGGCCTAAAAAAGTAGCTGCTACCACTTCTTGTAAAACTAAGATGACACCAAGGCCAGGCTGGCTTTACCATTTCCATTTGATTAGGAAGGCTTGCGAGGCCCTTTCTTTATTAATCATGGAGTCTGATATTAACTATCCTAAAATGGGGATGCAAGTCAGGCCGGGAGACTCAAAACCACCAAGTTTTAGGTACTCAGCTTGAGCAAGACAAAACTCCCCACCAGGAATTTATTTGCTGCAGGCAGCACCCTGTGCTATGAATCTGCCTCTCCTTGTGTAACCATTGTCATCTAAATTATCACTAAACCCATGATTTCCCGTTTCCTCCTGGATTCTATATTGTTTTGCTAGATCACACTCAAGAGGAGATAGGGGTTGCCTCTCCACATCAGTGAATGGAAGAATTCACTCTAGCCTTTGGGAATAGTAGGTAGAAATATTAGGTAGAAACGAAGAAAATCTGAATGAAGCATGGACTTTCATTAATAATAATATATCAGTGTCAGTTTATTAGTTGTGACAAATACACTATACAATATAAGATGTCAAAAACAGGGAAAATTGAGTAGAGTGTATCTGGAATTCCTGATCTATCTTTATAACTTTTTTATAAATATAAAACCATACAAAATAAAAGTTCTTTTTAAAAAAATACTTCTGAGGTATTTTTCAACATTTATAAAATTTTGAAATGGATTATTTAATTTTGAAAAAATTATGCATGCACGTAGTATATGATTACAATGGTACAAATGAGATCATTTTATTTACAAATTACTCTGTCACCTATGTAAAAGCAAGACCAATTTTCTATTGATTTATGTATACTTAGCTGATTTACACAAAGCCTCTGGAGAATCATTAACCATCTCTAAAAAATAGTACATAAATCATTGTTTCTACCCACCCAAGTGCTTTCTGAACAGTGAGAAGCAGTTTAATTAAAAATCAAAGTCTGGGTGTGACCAGGTTTATCGAAGTTGCAGACGTGGCACCATAAACAACTCCTACTACTAAGCCCTAAGATGAGAAAACAGAAATTAATCAGGAGGTTGCTTATCCAGGAAGCTATAATGCAACACTAAAGGCATAAATTGGTAAGCAATCCTGCAGCGGATCTCTAAGTTTGGTAGTGCTAAAGACTTGAAGGCTCTGAACAGCCATATCCATTTATTTAGTACTTTGATACCTGACTGTGAACGTTCATTATTTATGGATGATATTGGCCAGTATAGTAAGATGAGAAAAACAAATGAAAAGGATAGTTAATTACATTGAACTCAAAGCAGAGACAAAAGTGACCTGATCTTCTTAGACTAGATATTGTAGCCATCATCTGAAGCATCATTTGATGACTACAGAGTTCAAGTATAGGGAAATTGTTAATGTTAGTGCCACAGTGGATAAGGTAGCAAACACTATGAAAGACTGAATGTGAGGACAGAGGTGCCATTACACATACAGGGAGCATGTGTAAGAAGAGGTTTACTTCTTCCAAAGACAGTGATGATTTATCAGCCCCATGAAGGACTCTCTTGAGTATTCATTCATGGGAGACTGTGTCAAGCAATCGAGAGTTTGGGAGCTAAACTTAAGCTTTATTAGAAGCCAGGTGGATGGTGTTGAAATTTGATTTCTAATGTTGCTGGGATATATGAAAAGTCTCATTTGACTTTATCCTTTGTTTTGAATTTCTGTGTTTTTTTAAAAAAACTTATTTTGGTTAAAGTATCTGCTATAGAAATAAAACAGAAAAAATCATAGTGCATTTCATTCCCAGAATCTGTAATGTATTGCTAGCCCATTCTGTAATATCTTAGTAGAAACACTGTTACAGAAACATTTATCTATCCACATATTTGGAATGTAATTTGCATTTGTCTCCCTTACAGGAAAAAAAAAAATGGTTCAGTGTTCCATTGTATGTGGAAGTATATTTTGCTGGTTTGAAAGACAATAATGTATACAATTTTCTAAAATTTTTTTACAAGCATTATTTTTGTTGTATTCAATTTCTAATACTTTTCCATTTTTTAAACTTTTCTTTTTTTTGAATTCGTTTAACTTCTATTTTTCTTCATGTAACATTGGTGAAGGATCAAGGAATATGACAAAAAAAGTGGGAATAATCATTAATGTTGACCCCCCCACCCCCCGAATAAAATCAAAGCCTGCCATTTTGTACGTCTGACTATTTTGGCTATTTATCTGTGATAATTTAATAAACCAATGACAAATATCAAGTAAGTTTATTAATTTACACACATTACAAGCATTAAAATAAGTGTAAAACATGCCACAAGGGAATTACAAATCACTACTGAGCTTCTAAGGAGGATCCATCACATCCTCATGAAATGATCTATGGTTTCAGGAAGTTAATTTCAGTCAGTTGCATAATCTTGAATAGTATTTTGGTATGTTGTTTTTGCTTGTATTTCAATCTCTAAAAAAATGCTTCTTTATAGTGCCCACGAGAATGGGCCTCACAGACCTCCATCTGTGGGAGCATAATTGACCAAGGGCTCAGTGTCTGTAACTCTGGAATCTGTCAGTGAGTATGTGTGTGCCCAGGGCACACTTCGCAAGGAGTGCTCCCAGCCAAGGACTGAAGGCAGCAGGGATCCTGAGAGACCCACCCCTCATAGAAAAAGGACCAGCAACTTGGCTCATGGCTACCCCAAGACCTTTCTGAACTTTCCTTCAACTGCATAGCTTTTTGCTTTATAATTCAGTGAGAGACTATTTTTTTCCTTCAATTTATGATTTTAGCCAATCAACATTCACTGATATGGTAAACATATTTAGCATTGGTCATATTTTACATAATCCTTTTTCATTTTACTCCCCCTCATTTTTCGTATAATCCTTATGTGTATATTTTGCTAACTGAATGGTTTGTATATTTATTTTAGTAGTTATATTTACAGCTATAAGGTAAAATGTACTTAAATTTCTATTTATTATACGTTATTAACTCCCCACTATAAGCAACGATGAAATTAATACATTCTACTTTCCCTTCTCTTTCCCCTCAGCTGTACCTTCCCGTTTTAGTTAATTGTGTTGATTGTTTGGTGGTTACCTTTATAACCTCTATTATTTGACATATTATATAATTGGTATTTACCCCTTGCAATAAAACATAAGGGAACCAGCCTTCTTATAATACTTCTATTTCCCCTTCCTTCTTTTCTTAATTATGTCATTTCGACATAATCAGGGCTTATAATATTTACAGTTTGTTCTGTTTTGGAATGCACAGTTGGGTTAGGCTAATTACTATAGTTAAAATATGTCAATTCTCAACTCACTTCTGTTCAAGATGTAGTAGCCAGGCCTGGTTTTACCCACCTGACTTAAAAAAAAAAAACTAAAAGAACAAGACAAAATATATGATGCAATTGTTGCCTGGGCAACAGGCAGCACAGAACAGTGATGCCTGAGGGAAGGGAAACAAACAAGGTCAGCTCTTCAATCAATTGTCACAGTTCACTGTCTGGAATTTCAGTCCACAGTGCCAAGAGGTGGAACCCAAACAAAGCCTGGTGATCTGCCTGAGTTAAAGGGATGAGACAGAGTTGAGAATTTGGGAAGGTCAACGTGGCTAGAATTCAGAGGGAAGAGAATCAGAAAGGAGAGGACAGCAAAAAAAAGGCAGAGTTGAACACCCCTGGCTGAGATTAATTCAATACAAAATAATATGTTCAGTTGAACAGTCCTTCAATATCATTAAACTACTGCATAATTTTATTAGAATGTAATATAATGATAGTTTGAAAATGTCAGAGCATTTTAATCAGACTTAAATTTTAATTTTCTTCCTTTTCTTTATGTAATGTTTTATTGAAGGTGTCTAATAGGACAGCTACAGCCATAGAAAGAGATTGCCTTTTCTAGAAAAATATAAAGATAGAGACAAGACAGGCATGTGGTCTCGACAGGTAAGGGTAGAAAGAGGAAAGAACATATGATGGCCAGATGTGGCTGCGCTGTGTTAACAAGTCATATCATCAGTATTAACAGCCTTCTTTCTGTTTTAGAGCAGAAGATTGTTTAAGGTAAGATCATGTAAGAAAGTTTGTTCAAAGCGATGAAGCTAATGAAAAATGGCTTACATTTTACAACTTCACTAGTGTGCACAGTTGGGCAACCTCATTTTGACAAAAGAAAGGACTCCAACAGAAAGATTCCAATAGAAGTGAAACATGCAGATTTCTCTTACAAAGCATTTGTAGTAAGATCATTTTTTAAAAAACGAATGCTTGAGATCTTAGTCATATTTAGTTTCTTTTGTACATTATTCCAATTCCAAAATTCTTAAAATGCCATAATTGATTAAATAAAGATGTCCTCAAAACAGTTCAAAGCTATTCGGGCAATAATAATAACCAAATAAATATTCTAAGATAAAAATAATCAGTTGCATTTCTTATCCTAGGTTGGAATTTGTAAGAAATTCAAATTAAGCTTAGTCTAGTTTTCTAATTCACATTTGGTTTGGAATACTTTACTGAATTATTCTCTAAATCAGATGTGAGCAGAAGAAAAACAAATAATGAGAAGAGTCTTTTTTAGATGCCACTAGATACTTCATGTACATTGCCACTTAATGTTCTCACTAGCTATGAGAAATAGGTATCATTATCTTCATTTTTCATACAAAAAAAACTCTG
Organism: Mesoplodon bidens; assembly: GCF_964165515.1. Classification (NCBI taxonomy): domain Eukaryota; kingdom Metazoa; phylum Chordata; class Mammalia; order Artiodactyla; family Ziphiidae; genus Mesoplodon; species Mesoplodon bidens. The sequence continues at coordinate 4,636,618 of NC_138166.1, forward strand.
AATTTTAGAAAGATCAAGTAGCTTACTTGCCTAAAACTGCAAAGTGAGTAAAGAAGCAAGATATAAATCTAGATTTGAAATGTAAGATGATTAACAGAAATGAGAAAGGCTAATCGAAAAATCTGAGAGTTCGAAGGAGTGAAGGATCAGCCACTCCAAAAGAAACAGAGATCCAGAGTGGCAAAGACCGAACACCATCTACTGGATTAGGATAAGGAAATGGTTGGTGATATACCAAAGAAGTTCATGTACAGTCTGATCACAGAAGCAGAAGTAGAAGTGGAAGTAAAAAGTAAAGAAGTGAAAAAATTGAGAGCAGATAGCTGCTTTAAAGAGATGGGTTCAAAATGGGAGAAAAAAATATATGACCGGCATTTGAGGCATGAATGGGTTCATATAAGAATTATTCTAGGTTTGATTTTGGATTATTTATGTATTTCTAAAAACTAAGATAGGAGGGACTTAAACATGTCTATACACCACTTTGGAAAAGACTCATCAATACGCAGAATTTAAAGGAAAGCTCAGGATCAAAACTGTACAATAAGAAAAGTTTACTTTCAAAGTAAAGTGTTTGTAGGGAGTCCCGCTTTCAGGTCAACAGGCTCACTGGAAAAGAGAAAAATAAATATTGATAGCTCAGATTTTTATATGGCTGTTGAAATTCTTATAATGATTGGGTCAGCTATGATAAAAATCAGATATACATATTTTTGGAAACATGGTGTGCTGATCTTGCCATAAGCTTGGAAATATTTAGGTAAGATACAAAATATATAAGAGATAGTATAAGAATGAAGAGTACAAAAGAGAGAAGGAATGAGTGGCACAGGTGAAGGGAGAAAATGTATAGCAGGTCATTTCTGAGGAATGAGCTAGCCTTCAGCTGGAAATTCAGAGCCCATCCTGACACAGGGGTTGGTGACAACAGGGAGGTCTAGAAGCCCTAAACCAGAGGAGGAGGTGTAGGGAGATGGTGGAGAGTTAAATCTTCTGTGGACAAGATCAATGGGGAGTTTAGGTATGTGAGGAGATCTGAGAACCAGTTACTCAAGACTCAGAAAAGTCAGGGAACATACCCAAGTTACACCTAGGATTCAAATTCAGGTCTGCTTAGCTCCAATGAACTTGCTTCTTCAGCCACAGCATGTCACCTGCCATCATGGAAGACATAATGCTTTGCCTGTATGTAATAAACTGTATATAAGATGCATTATTTCATTTTTCCTCACAACCACACTGAGAGTGAAAGTCTATTAATTCTTCTGCCTCCAGAAATACCATTCCCAATAATATTACACATATATATAATCAATTTTCCCCCTTGAAAACTTTGATGGTACTTTTTTTCATATAAAAGTGAACTAACTCCTTGGTTAGATACATAGGATTCTTCAGATATACATTGTCACTTCTTTTCTACTTGTTTTCTCCCTACTTTCTAACACCAACACCATGCTTCAGCTGTTCTGAATTTCTTGCTGAAATCATATTATGTATAAACATCTGTCCATAACTTGCTTAAGCAATTCTTTTTTTTCATGGCATATTTTCTCCTATTTTTGCCTCTGAGGCTATTGTTGGTTCTCTAAAAAGGTTTAGAGCATTTAATACTAGAATCCCTCTGCACTCTTTCTTTGAGCTATTCTTTTATTTGGAAAGCATGACTTAAAATGTAATGAAAAACAAGCAAAATATATAATGACTTAGGAAAGAAAAGTGTGCCTGTATCTGTAAAACTTATATAATAAATATGTAATCTCGATATATATTTTAAAATATATTTTATATTTGAGGATTCTCTGATAAACAGAGTGCCAACTTTCTTGATTTACCTTTTTTTCGGATTAAAAAAATCTTTTAAAAATATCTAGATTTAAGCTTATATATATTACTGAGAATATTCATTTAATTACACAACACTACAATGCTATTAAACTTACGAGGGTGCATTTACTAAGATTGTGACGTTTTCCTTCAAAGACTGAAATTTTATTAAATTTATAGAATTTATAAAAAGCAACGTGCAATAATAAGATGAAGCAGCAGATGGAGCTCTAGAATGTACTAGTACTTACTACTCTTCCTTCCCTCATCACTTTTATTGCTGAACCTAAAGTAATTGAGGATTGTAGACACACTTATTTTTCTTATTCCCTGAGACTTCTATGTTTATAAATATATTATGCACTTATTACTGGATTCTGGAATTTCCAAAATTAATGGATAGGTTATATTTATCCAATATTTAAAAAAATAATGATATAGTAATAGAGATTGTTAGTAATTATATTTCAACATTTATGCTTTTATGATGTTAATGTACTATGCTGTAAATTTTTTAAATGATACGCATTGAAAATACAGGTAATGATTGTTTTACCTTTAAATGTTCCTTTTTAAGCTACAACCTAATAGTTACCTTGTAGGTATCACTCAAGACAAAGTCAAACTATCATATTCTCAGTTTATATTCCAACCTATCTCCAACAATTAATTCTTGAATAATTTCATCTCATCCTCATTAAGCCTTCTTTGAATTATGTGAAATTAGCTCATTTTCCTAAGAGCTCTATTATTATCATCAACTACAGCAATTTAATTGTAATTAATAACTTACTTCATATCCCCCTGCTAGGCTATGAACTTGTTATATCCACAACATCTAGCACAGAGCCTGGCATGTGGTATGTACTCAAATATTTACGTCATTGAATGATATGAGATGTGCATTTGGAGCATAGAAGAAAACAGTGAGAAAAACAGGAATTCTGGACAAAGCAAGGGACGTACAAGAAAAATAAGTGATGGAGAAGGAATGGTGGCAGATTTGCAAGTGCCTCATCTTAATCCAAGAGTGACATGATTATCTTTGGTAAACAGAATAGGATTGGCAGCTTGGAGCAACTCCAGACCCGTTTTAAGGCTACAGTAATACTTTGAAGAGACCTGTTTATGACAGTCAATATCAAAGGTCAAGCAGGTAACTTAAATTAGTGAAACAGGGCTGGTCAGGACTATGGAAAACTGAGAGCACAAACTAGCTAAGGGAGATATCATCTACTCAGTTCCAGAAGCTAATTGCTATGTGGAAATGTGGATTAAATATTTGAGATCTTTTAATCTTATAGGGGAAGGCAAAAAAATAAATCCCGTAATTTTATGATTTGTTAACTTATTTCAAATTTTATGTACAATATCTGGTTTGAACAAATTTTGCCTGTGTACTTGATCTGTCCTAAAGACAGTTTGTCTTTCCTTGACTCAGCTAGGGCAATAGTAGCAATGATGGAAAGACAGTGATGGATTCCAGGAACAACTGGGAAGCACACTGGATAGGAATTAATAACTGTGATACACATACACATAGATAGAAATATCCATTTATAGATACAATAATACAATATTTGAATGCAATTGTTTGCCTGAGCCATGGCAATTTTTTCTATCTTCTTGTTCCATCTTGACCTACTCCCAAATTTGTTTTAAGCCGTATGTTTAAAAAGAATGCAAAGTTTTCTCTTTGAAATTGTCAGTTTCTCTCTTTATTCCATTTATTTCACATGCATATGCTAGTTCATTACAAAATTAACATATGCTCCTTGAACATCGAAAGATATGTCAAGAAAATCCCTCCCCCTACCTGATTTTATTCCACAGAAACAAAAAACAATTAACAACTAGATGTATATTCTTTCAAATTCTCTTCTGTAAATGTGTAACTCCTTAAATATATAAATATATATTACACTGTTTTATGGATCGTTTAATCCTTTTCTTGACGTAAATTGTTTTTTTTTCCCATTTTGAGGTATAATTGACATACAATATTATGTTAGTTCCTGTTACATAACACAGTAGTTCAATATTTCTATACATTTCAAAATTAAGTCTAGTTATGTTACCATACAAAGATATTATATAGTTATTGACTATATTCCCCACATTGTACATTTCATATCCCAGACTCATTTATATTTCAACTGGAAGTTTATACCTCGTAATCTCCTCACTTCTTTCTTTCTTCCCCCTGACCCCCTCTTCTTTCTCGCAACCTCCTGTTTACTCTTTGTATCTATAACTCTGTTTCTGTTTTATTTGTTCATTTGTTTTGTTTTTTGAATTCCACTTTTAAGTGAAGTCATACAGTATTTATCTTTCTCTGTCTGGCTTATTTCACTTAGCATAATACACTCTAGGTCCATCCATGTTGTTGCAAATGACAAGATTTCATTACTTTTTATGGCTGAGTAATATTCCATCGTGTGTGTGTGTGCGTGTCTGTTTTTTGACATATAAAAACATACCTAAACGTTGAATAAATTGGTTTCAGAAATAAAGTACTTAAATGGCAGTGAAGTTAGCCTGTGTAAAAATACAGCTATGTTTCACTCTAGAAAATCCTAAAAATAAAGATATGTTTAAAGTGTTAGCAGACAAAGAGAGAAACGAGTACAAGTTTTTTAAATTGCTAAATATCCATTTTTAAATTGATTGATCTGATTTAAAAATTTCTCCAAAGTGGGATACAAGTAAAGTGTTCCGAACAACTCAAATCCTAATTCACCATTGACATTCATCCTGGTATTCTGATGCCCACTTCTTTCCCACCACCATTAAATAGCAGGTGAAACTAAACTAGAATCCCTCACAGGAAAAAGGCAACAAAGAATTTATGGAACATGGTGACCATTAGGGGGCATGTTTTGCTTTCTTATCAGAAAGAGTGTACTAAATTCTCTCATTTTCAGTTTTAAGCAGCCCTGGTAACAGGTGATGAATTTTGAAATCAGTAGCAAGTACAAAAATAGCTAAAAGGTTCATTTGTATTACTATAAGAGGAATACGTGCTTTTTATAGACAACAATGTAGTAGAAATGATAAAGAGACAAAATCCAAAAGAAATTTTTGTTAATACTTGACAAATTCTGTTAAGTGGCACACAAAATTATTTTCATATTGCACATATATTTTTCCAATATGAGTATTTTTTATGTTCCTTTCATACACTTAATTTCCTTTCTAAGCATTTCCATATTTGATTAAATTCAATTTTTATCTTTCTTATATTCCATCTTATAATTATGTGGCGCTTAAACTTTCCTTTATTATTGGACATTTAGGCTGCCTCTGATTTTCCATTAACATAATCCATAACCTGAAAAGTGCACTAGTAAAAGCATAAGTGCAGGCAGACCTGGATCATGTCTCAACTATGCCATTTACTATTTGAAATGTGGGGTTAGTTATTAATACTTTTAACCCTCAGGTATTTTTCATTCTTAAAATGACGGATAATAAATAGTATCGAATGGCAATTGCTGTTAGGACTAAGTGACTTAAAACCCATAGAAAAGCCTGAGCTTTCTTTTTTTTTTTTTTTTTTTTTTTACAAAGTATTAGATACATGCTAGCTTGTATTATAATGTAATATTGTTATAATTCTTGTACACGAATCTGCATTTCAGATTATTTCTGGAAGTAAATTTGCTCATTCAAAAGTCAGTGATCTTTACTTCCAATTTGCTTTCCAAAATAGTCCAGTTTATAACCTTTAAAGTTATTTTTAAATGTTAAGTTTCTTTATCAATACTAAAACAGTAAATAACTCATTCAGAAAATAACACGGTTTAGAGAGCCATTGGAATTCACATCCTCTTTAGATGTAAAAACTATGCATGTGCATCAGAAAGCATTATGTGCATCTGATTTTGATTTCATCTTTTTTTCAAAATCAGATAATCTGAGTTGCATGAGGTCTGTCAGCATTTTATGTGTATATACATATGTCCTATTTTCTTAAGTAGGGGAAACAATAGTCCTTGTAAATCTCAGGAAGCTCTGTATCTCAAGAAAGGTAAAGGACCACAAGTGTAAACATAACCCTCCTAAAATATGAGCCCTGTTGATCTGCTTAAAGAACTTCAAACAGGGCTTCCCGGGTGGCGCAGTGGTTAAGAATCCGCCTGCCAATGCAGGGTACACGGGTTTGAGCCCTGGTCCGGGAAGATCCCACATGCCACGGAGCAACTAGGCCCGTGTGCCACAAATACTGAGCCTGTGTGCCACAAATACTGAGCCTGTGTGCCTGGAGCCCGTGCTCTGCAACAAGAGAAGCCGCCGCAATGAGAAGCCCCCGCACCGGAACGAAGAGTAGCCCCTGCTCCCTGCAACTAGACAAAGTCCGCGCACAGCAACAAAGACCCAACGCAGCCCACCCCCCCCCCCCCAAAAAAAAAGACAACTTCAAACAGATCTTTCCTTGTTTCTCTGGGCCAGGTATGTTATTCAGCATAAACATGGGGTGTTAACTTCTTTTATCCTATCTCCTTTGGCTTATATTGTCTATGACCTTTTTTAAAAACGCAAAGTAAAGAGTTAAAGAATCTACTAAGTAAGGTGTTGAATAATGACTCTATTATCATTTTGAAGTTCACTTTAAATATAACTAACTGGAAGCTTTAAAATAAGTTCCAGCTATCCGCTTTTGCTTCAATGCATTCATTAATAAATGTACTAAAAATTCATTCAGTTAAGAGACAAGTCTGATTTTTTTTTTTTTTGCCTTTTGACTAATTACATCTAATTAGAAGACACATAGAAATATAGAGCACGACACAGTTTACATTTATCTTTCCCCTTTCGTGGGGGCAGGGGGGCTGCCAGCTGCATATTTGCAAAGTGCTAATCAAGAACCAATTACTTTTAGGTGCAAATATATTTAATATTCTATTTCTCTGTACATCCGTATGTCCAGAAAGCAGAAAGCCTTGAAAGCTGAAGGCATTTGGGACACTTAGAATACTAAGGTAAACTAGTAAATAAAAACAAATAAACAAATTAAGTTAATCTCACCTTTAGGTTTGGGGATTAAAACAAACAAACAAACAAACACAATCCTCAAATAGGTGATCTTTTGATTAAGTTACTTGTATAAAAGCCTTTAGAGATTTGATTACTTTCAAGAGAAAGATGTGGTTTCCTTAAAATTACTTCCCTTAACCTTCACTCTCCCAGGGGCTTTCTGGATTTTAGATAAGAATGTCAGCTATGCTAATGTGAAAGCTGCTTATGAAAGGATCAGATTAAAGGTCTGAAATACAAATAACTATTGAAAAGTTAGTTGTTGGACATTTACCCTGCTTATCTGCTTCAACTTTGAGTTGGGAAAACATCATTGGTAAGAGAAAGTCGACTCTTGTCTATTTAATTTAGAGTTCTTTTTGAGTTTGATTACTTGTTTCCAATCTTATTTAGTTGATATTATAAAGATACAGTCCAAGGAAAAAGATTATGTGTGGAAAGTAGAACATGCAAATCAGAGAGACTAATGGAAAGCTATATGAAGAGACCATTCACAGGTCCCAAATTTCTGTTCACTAGCAATTTGAAAAGAAAATCATGAAATAATAGAACCAAAGACGTTTCCAGGAAATCAGCAACAAGTTGCTCATTTCTTGACTCTCCTCCACCAAGCCAAGAATTTGGAGCAAATACTGTGACTCACCAGACAGTGACTCAGGAGTGAACTTCTGAATAGAAATTTAATATAATTTGGAACACTAAAGAATAGAAAAAGTTCTACCCTAACTTATCTGATAATATATAATTTAAATAAAAATGGTCCACCGTATTATTAGTGAATCACAGAGTGAGAGACTTGCCAATGTCTCGGATTCCTTCTACCTCTTTCAATTTATAACTGAAGAAAGTGTCTTATGAAAGGTGCTCAGTAAGTCAGGTTTCCTGCCCTTTTGACAGTATCAGAGTATCCTCATGGAAGTGAACCCAAGGGAAGGTGATAGAAGACTTCCACTCAGGATTTTACGACAGCTTCTCCTATTTTAAAAATAAGATTTTTTTCCCCCTAAGAAATGTTCCCTTACTAATGAACAGAGGTTACCACAGTGTTGTGGAAATGAATCACCTAAATGTAAGCAGTAACTTGCTCAAAATGATATTATTAAACTAGCTGTACAGGAGCTTTATGGCAGTCCTAAACTCTGAACTCTTTAAGCATAAAGACCACTACTGTCTTGTTTACTTAATCTCAGTGCTAGGGATATTCGACAAATTTTGTTAAATGAATGACTAAATCTTCACAGATATAAAATACATAGGCCCTGTCCAAGGTGGGTAACCACATCTGTCTGTTAACTTTAATTGGTTAAAAACTAGTGACCACATGCTCTTATTATTCCCATCATGCTTACATGCTTCCATATTTTCATATCTTCGTATCATCATAATAGCTTGGTAAATTATCCCCCTCCCCACTTGGACCAAGAAAACTACTCTTTTAAGAATATTTATAAATTTTTAGTTGTTCATGTTCTAGGTAGCACTTACAGAGAATATGTTTTTTCAACATAATTCAACTATTTTATTTTTCATTTATTCTCTTCATTAGAAAAATGTTTAACACACCCTCCCCTGCCCCCATGTACACATACACACAAACACACACACAAAGAGGCACACACAAATTTAGAAGAAATATGTCCCTTATCTGGGGAAATTTTTAACATTAGACCTACCCTGCATTCAGGGAAACAGAAACCATGAGTATGAACATTTGCATACATATTGACCTAAGGCTTTCTAATCAATGCGAAGTCCCTTAGGATACCTCCAGTGATTCAGAGAAGGTTGAGGAGATCTAATACTGGCTAAAGAGAGAGTGATGAAAAAAGCAGAAACTGAGCAGAAATAGAAAAGATTGAAAATCCCACATTGGGGGGTCTCTGAGGAATGGCCAATATTCATACTCAGACAACTCTTGCCTTTGGAGTTTTATGGGATGGTGAAGCATGAGTAAATAGGATTAGGGTACGTTACCAGCACATAGTAAAGCTAATGACTGCAGGGATGGAACAGGGCAAGGCTTGGAACATAAGTACTAAGCCACATTTACTTAAAGAATATAAAATATTATGTGCAAACATAACACTAATTACAATTTAAATAATTTTCAGTCTTTCATTCTGTACCGGAGAAAAGTAAAATATAATATAAAGTAGAAAGTTTTCAATTGCTAAGACGTTTATAAGGTCTTTCAGGGTTAGAATTATAGAAGAATATAAGCGTAGAATATTTAAAAATATAGAACCTCCTTTAATTCATCATGTAAACATATATGAGGCATTCCAATTAAGATATTGATTTCAGAGATACAAAATTATTTTCCATATTTGCAAAAAACCATTGTGTGTATGGTTTATCTTATCAATCATGGTTGTGCGCCCAATTCTATGTTTAAAAAAAAAAAAGCTTTCTAGTTGTAGATGTTAGAGACATTTATTTTCCGTACAGAGGTCAGACTTATTGTTTTATTGGAACAATCTTTAGTTTCATTTGATTCTCCCATCATTATTGTCACAAAATCACCATGAAGTCCTCATAATGTACTTCCACACATTCCAACAAGAATTAGCCCCAGTAAAGAGGTTTCTTTTGTTTGGGGATTTAATCATTGTGTAGTTGAGAAAAATTCATGTCCTTGTACATGTCATTCTACGAGACTCTAAATTATGATTACCCCCCACCCGAGTTAGATTGCTTTTCTCAGTCTTTAAATTAACATCTTAAAAAAGTTATTTTAGGGCTTCCCTGGTGGCGCAGTGGTTGAGAGTCCGCCTGCCGATGCAGGGGACACGGGTTCGTGCCCCGGTCCGGGAAGATCCCACATGCCGCAGAGCGGCTGGGCCCGTGAGCCATGGCCGCTGGGCCTGTGCGTCCGGAGCCTGTGCTCCGCAACGGGAGAGGCCACAACAGTGAGAGGCCCACATACCGCAAAAAAAAAAAAAAAAAAAAAAAGTTATTTTATACTCAGGCAAAGATTAAATATGTACTTTATATCTCATAAATCTCTTTTTAAAGTTATTTTTGTTTATCTTTTAAGAGCTGCTTTAGATTCACAGTAAAATTAAGAAAAAAATATAGCGATTTCCCACACACTCCTTTCCCTCATGCATGCATAAGTCTCCCATTATCAATATGCCCCACAAGAGTGGTACACTTGTTACAACTGATGGACCTCCATGAATACATCATAATCCCCCAAAGTCTGTAGCTTACCTTAACTTTTGATGATGAACATTCTATGAGTTTGAACAAATGTATAGTAACATGTATCCACCATTATAGTATCATACAGAATAGTTTCACTGACCTAAAAATCCTCTGTGCTCTGCCTGTTCATCCCTTTCCCCTATCAACCCCCACGTCTAGCAACTACTGATCTTTTTACTGTCTCCATAGTTTTGCCTTTTCCAGAATGTCATATAGTTGGAATCCTACAGCATGTAGCCTTTCCAGATTGGCTTCTTTCACTTATTAATATGCATTTAAATTTCCTCCATGTCTTTCCATGGTTTGACAGCTCATTTTTATTTAGCACTGAATAATAGTCCATTCACAGTTTATTTATTCATTCACCTACTTTAGGATATGTTGGTCACTTCCAAGTTTTGGCAATTAATGAATAAAGTTGCTATAAACAACTGTGTGCAGATTCTGTTTTCTTTGTTTTTTTGTTTTGTTTTGTTTTTTTAACAGAAATATTTGTACTCATCCTTAAGAAGATAACAAATTAATAAATGTTAATAATGAATTCAATCAATCTTTAAGTATAAAGGGTAAAATATGAGATTCTTTCCACCCTCCATCTGTCCCTGGTCCTTAGTTCCACAGCGCTAAAGTTAACGACTCTTATCATCTGCATTATATATGAGCCAAACATAAGTAAAGATATTTTTAGAGTGGCAGGGCAGTTCAAGAACAAATGAGAAAAAGATACTGAGATCTTAAGAATTTCTTTCAATGCGGAAAATAAATTTTCCGCATTTTCCACATTTAATTGTCTCAATTAAAGAACAATGTATAAGACGTCCAGGTATATTGTGTAGATATATCTACTTTGTCTAGTTGTATTCTAGTTTACACAGATATATCCTAGAAAATCTGTGAGTTTTCTAGATATATTGTCTGGACATATGTAGTTTGCCTATTCTATTTTTTCTAGGTATGTTCTAAAAGAATTCTTCATGAGAAAATAAGATCAGAAAACTTTCATAAATAGATTTTTCTTAACAAAAACTAACTGGGGTCAGCTTTATTTTTTAAATAACTAATTTACACGTTTGAAATAGCTAGACACTAACATATTATTTTTAAAAGATAGTCTCATTCCTCCTACCTTTTAAAATAACAACATGTTTTATAACCCAAGACAATGTTTTTAGGAAACCAAGGGCCATTGGCAAAATATATATGTATTTAAATACTGTAATCACCTTCTATAATTTAGTAATATTGAGGACTAAAGCTGATTTTTAAAGTTAGGTTTAAAAACATTTACTTTGAGTAATGTTTTAAAAGAATAAGAGGTGAAAAGAACTGTATGTTTTTGATAGTCAAAGACTGAGGAGATTCACAATTTTCCTTTTCTCTTGGAATCTATTTATTTTACTTTAACTGAAACATTCCCTCCCTGACTTATCAGTTCATGGGTTCTTAACTCTAACAACTTTCTAGGCCTGAAGAGAATTCTTAGTTCTTATTCTACAGTTCACCTCATCATTTGCTAACCATATTTCAACAAGCTACTGTGTTTACTCTTCATCTCCTGCTTCAAAATTTTCTGCGGTTTCCCTTCTTTCCTTGTAGAAGTTTTACAAATAAATCTTCACGGTATTAGAGCATAATGTCTTCTTTTGAAGCCTCAGAAAAATAGTTATATACAGTAATGGACTGGCTTTCTTACTACATTTGGGAAGAAAATATCAAATAAAGGGAACATTTTAGCCACAGAAAAGTAAATTTAGCTTAAGAAAAAATAAAGTGGAGAGTCTATTTAATTTCAGAAGAAAAACACGTCAAAAATAAAAGTCTAACAAGAAAACATTAATTATGCCTGTTTCATAATGACTCCAAGTGTATTATTAAACATATATAGTAGTCCAAATAAAGTGCTTTAAGCCTTTATTTTTCAGAAATGCAAAAAAAAGATTACCCAAAAGTAATAAGATGTCTACAGTGATCTCCAGAACCCCGGCTGTGCTCACCCCTTGACCCCACACTGCGCTCCACTCTCAACCACAGGCATTCTCTCTGCACTTCAGATAAGCCAGCTACTCTCAGGACCTTTGGGCACTGCTGTCCCTTTCTCCTGTGACTTTCTTTCCTCAGGTATCTGCACTGGTGACATCTACTCACCATTCAGGATTTAGATCAAATTTCATTTCCTGACTACATTCTCTAATTAGCTTCATTAACATTGATTTGCTCTCTATCATCTTACTCTGTTTTACTGTTTTAATAGTAACACATCTCCCTAAAATTGTCATGCTCATTTAATTGTCTTTTGCCTGTATTTTCCCTAGATTTAACCTTTATGTCAGTGGGACCTTTTTGTCTTGTTCCCTTTCTGTAGCGCAATTCCAGAAGACCGAATGTCACATAAGTTATTGAATAAATATTTTAATAATTATTTAATTCCATTAATGCTTATGGCATCTTAACAACATCAACTCTCCTTGACTGGGCATAGAGGATTGGGCATTTTACAAATGGAAAGACTTATCTTCCTGGAGTACATTTATCTTTTCAGTGTTAGCATCACCAGTAAATAAGTACCTAATTTGAACAGACTGCTTAGGTTGCATTTCCTACTATGGGAACCCAATGCCTTCTAATGAATGTCTTTTCAATATTATTGTCAATTTATTTCACAGAGTAAAACTAAATTAATTTATTAATTCAATAAATATTTATCTAACACCTATTACATGCCTAGGAAGCTCTAGAGATCGGGATATATCATTGAACAGGATAACAGCAATAAAATTTTCTTCTTCTCATGGACCTGACATTTTAGAAGGAAGAGATAAATAATTAAATTAAAAATAATAAATTTATAAATGTCAGAGAAAGAAAAACAAGAAAGAAAAAAAGAAAAAAGAAAGGTGATATGTAGAATCAGATGAGTGTGATAAATAGTTACAGGGTCAGGGCAGGTTGAAATTTTAAAGAGGATATTCAAAGCAGGGCTTATAAAGGTGAGAGAGATATGTAGAGAAATGTGGGAGTTATTCCAGGCAGACAGAATTGTCATCATAAAGGTCTTAAAATAGGGAAAAGGCCTGGACCTGTGGAGGAACAGTAAGAAGGTTAGTATGACTAGAGCTGTATCAGTGAGGTGAAGAGATGAGTAGGAGGCAAGGGCTGTGTGTGTGTGTGTGTGTGTGTGTGTGTGTGTGTGAGTGAGAGAGAGAGAGAGAGAGAGAGAGAGAGAGAGAGAGAGAGAGATTAGGTAATAAAAGATGTTGTTGGCTATTGTAAGAACTATAGATTTTACTGTGAGTAAAATGTGATGCCTTTGCACTGTGCAAAGTAGCAATGCTATTTATGATTTTAAAAGATCTGGCTGTTGTGTTAAGAATATACTGTGGCGATCAAGGCTGAAATGTCATTGGCAAATCTCACTAACAATTCCCAGGAAATAAAAATAGAATCTGGGTAATAAAGTCCAACCTTTTTTTCCCTTTGTGCTAAGTATAGTTTCACTTGCTCATAGGGTCCCAAGTGCAGAGGTCTTGCATCGGGCTGGCACTGCAGACCAGAGCTCCTATTCAGAAACAACTGCACCTGACACTTCAGCTTGATGGACCATGCACAGGGGTGCACAAGACACCTCAATTCAAGGTGGCGACAGTGTACCATGTGCAGAAATGCTGCACCTGGTACTGTGACCTGGAGCACCATGAGCAGCACAGCTGCAACCGACCTGTGAGAACTCTGTTCCCCTCCCTGCTGACAAGAACCCTATAAAGCAGCCCCACTCACAGCCTCTCAGGGAGAGTGTAAACTCTAGAGGACCAGTTTGTGCCTCTCCATTCTTTGATCAAAGAACAAAGCTTTCTTTTGCTTCTGAACCAAACTTGGTCTCGTTCTATTGGCTCAAACAACACTGGGCAGAAGGACTCTTGGGGATCAACTCAGGAGGGTAGGTAACAAAATTTTGGTGACCCAGATGGGCCTTTTCTTCTGCACCTATCCACTAGGCTCTGTGCTCACCCAAGCTCCAGGGGGAGGACAGCGGGGACTTTGGGAGGTTCATATGAGAATGACTGATCTTCGAGTATACTCTGATGTGGTAGAAAGGCAGCAGCCTTTGGCAGCTTTGGCAGCTCTGCCCAGAAACTTGACCCCAGGTGTGGTATGCATACAGTGTAGCCCCCAGAGTAATCTGAACTAAGCCCCCTTGAGGGGATCACACTGTGGCATCCTTGGGGATCAGAGACTGAAACTCACACGTTTGCTCACTGCCTCCGGCTGGCCTTCCCGTGATACTGGATGCCCCAGGGACATCTGTCTCACCAGTAGTGCTGTCCTCTTGACCCCTGTACAATGCAATGGTGGCTGCATCAGGGCTTTTTGCCCTCCTCAACAACATCCAGAGGTCAACATAGCATTCTCCATAGTCACTTTTGGTTTGGTAAAGGAAAGTGGCCAGCCACGTAAGACAAGTGGCGAAACTGGGAGAAGGTCCAGGTAATAAGGATTGCCTGACAAAATGGAATGAGGACACTTGATCCAATTTCAGGGAAAGGCACCGGGGATGCCTGAGTGCAAAAGCATCCCAAGGTTGGTATGTGGCTATTGCCCTCCGATGTCAACCAGTCGGCATGGGAACCTGGACTGGCCACCTACAGAGGCTCTGGACTGTGGTGAGTGACCCCCGGCCTCCACCAAGGGACAGCAAGCCAAGGAAACTAGATCCAATCAATGTACCACACATAAACAAGAGGGACACTGGAAGAGAGAATGCCCTAGCCACACCCGAACGGGAATGGAAATGGTAGATCCTGGCCACTACACTCAAAGGCAGATGGTCCAAACAGACAAAAAAACAATGGGACTAGTCAGCTCCATTTGACCCTCAGCTGGCACTCCAACTGACCCTTGAGAAGTCCCGGATGACACTGGACATAGGGGGAAAGCCTGCTGAATCTCTGGTAGAGATCAAAGCCACTTACTCAGTTCTGAACACCAGATCAGGCAAACTTGGTCACAAGAGTTGTAAAACTATGGGGGTATCAGGGAAGGCCCAAGAACAGGCATTCATAGAACCATTAGGCCTAACTGACCAGGGCCTTATTAGACCATGTCAATCAGCCTATAATAACCTCATTTTCCCTGTAAAGAAACCCAGTGGGGAATACCGAAACATGCAACAAAAACAATACTGCTGGACAGTCCTGTCCCAAGGGTTTAAAAATTCCATTCCCCCCATATTTGGAGAAACTGTAGCTAAAGACCTAACCCTCCTCCACTATGTAGACAACATTCTGATAACCAGCCCTACTAAGGAGGCCTCTGTAAAATACGGTAACCACCCTTAACCACCTAGCTGATAAAGGATATAAGGTGTCCAAGAAAAAGGCTAGGGTGACCTGTCTAGGCTTCATTCTCACACTCACACAAGTCAGAGAAGCCTACCCCAGGAAAGGAAAGAAGCCAGTTGCAGCCTTGCCTTCCTAAAACTAGAAGACAGCTTAGGGGTTTCCTGGGGATGGCTGGCTTTTGCTGCATCTGCATATCTAAGTATGATCTAATAGCTAGGCCTCTATAAAAAAGTTGAAAGGAAAGGATGACGACCCTTTTGAATGAAATTCGGAATGCAAAGGGGCCTTTCAAGCACTAGAAAAGCAATTTCTTCAGGCCCCTGCCCTGGTCCTCCCAGATTTAGCTAAACCCTTTGACCTTTACATTCATGAGAGAAAGGAAATCAGCACTATTAGCTCAAAAACTGGGACCCTTTACTCGGTGGTTCCTTCTTTCTCTAAACAATTAGATCAAACTGCTAAGGGATGGCCTCCTTGCCTATAGGCAGTAGCAGCTACAACAACCCTGCTAAAGGAAGATGAAAAGTTAATGTTTGGTCAGCCAGTCACTATATGGACTCCACAACAGGTTCAGGTTTAGTAAGTTCTAAATGAATGGCTATCCCCCAGAAGGTCTATTCAAGTTCAGGCTATGCTTTTAGACAACCCAGTGGCTACCATAAAAACCTGTCACACACTAAATCCTGCCACCCTACTACCCAGAGAAAAAGGGGCCCTGAAGCATGATTGTATAGAAACCATAGACACGATCTATTCTAGATGTCCTGACCTGACCTAGGAAGTGAGCCTTTCCCAAACGCTGAAGAGGAATGGTTCACAGATGGGAGCAGTTTTATGAGAGAGGTAAAAAGCCTGGCGGGATACACAGTCAGAGAAGACATAAGTCATAGAAGCAAGAACCTGATTCTCAGGGACTTCTGCACAAAAGGTGGAGTGGATAGCCATCACCTGAGACTTAGAGCTTGGGACAGGGAAGATCTTAAATGCTTACACAGATTCCCGGTATACATATGACATCCTACACGCACATGGGTTTATTTGGAAGGAAAGAGGTATGCTTACTGTGGAAAATTAACGTGTGAAACATGGCTTAAAGCATATTGAAGCACTTAGAAGCAGTACCACTTCCAAAAAAGGTGGCAGTGATTCATTGTAGGGCTCACCAAAAAGGAGATGCAGAGGTGACAAGGGGAAACAACAAGACAGACACAACTGCTAAAGGGCGGCCCTAGAGCCAGTAGCTTGGCAACTACCCCTCCTCACACCTCAAAGGCCAGATCCATCCAATTATTCTCCAATCTGCACAAAGGGAGAATTAGATAAAGCCCCCAAATGGGGCTTCAATAGAGTTCTAGGAGGCCATGGGTGGCTAGTTAGTGAACATGGGCAATACTTCTTTCCTCAAACTGCACAAGCCATCAGGGAGCTCATCAAGGAACTCACTGCAGGAGGGAAGCACTATATAATTGGTTGATTGAGGTCATGATAACTCCTGTCATGAAAAGTATAATCAATCAGATAGTTGACACATGCCCCATCTGCACAATGAACAACCCCAGCACATCCCCCAGAGTCCCCCAGATAAGATCTATCAGACCAGAGGGACATATTTGGAGACGACTGGCAGATGTATTTCACTGTCATGAAAAGGGTACTGGGCAATTTCAGGTATCTCTTGGTGCTAGTCGACACATTTTCTGGGTAGACAGAAGCATTCCCTGCTAGAACTGAAACGGCAGCTGAAGTGGCTAAGGCACTACTAAAAGAAATAATGCCCAAGTTTGGACTCCCAGGATCCCTACAAAGCGATAATGGTCCAGCATTTGTTTCTCAAGTGAAGAAGGGGATAACGGGTGCCCTGGGCAGAAAATGGACCTTGCATTCAGGCTGGAGACACCAATCGTTGGGGAAAGTAGAGCAATCCAATCAGACTTGAAACGGGCCTTAGCCAAGCTATGTTAGGAAACTCAAGAAAACGGGATTAAGTTGTTTCTGATTGCTGCTGCTCCAAAAGCATTTAGTCCCAAAGGATAAGTTAAAGTTAATTGCATTTAAACTCCTGTTACAGTAGAACCATTCCCCAAGTGTGAGAGAAGGGACACCTTAACCCCCTTGAAACGGAACAACTCAAGTGTGCCCTCCACGTAGGAGTGACCATGAAAGTTCTCACAGCATATGGTGACCGGGTGCTGCCCACACCCGTCAATCTGGGCCTCCACTCCTTCCAGGAGATGGGGTGCCCCTAAAAACCTGGAAAACAGGCAGCCCACAAAGTCAGCTCACTCCTAAGTGGAACAGATCCTACTTAGTGATCCTAACCACACATTCTCCTCTGAAGTTGTAGGGGAGTTCACACTGGAATGAAGAGGGCCCTGAGCCCCAACCTCCAGAGAGACAACTTGGGGCAATGGATCCCCTTGACTACTCATGTGAACCTCTCTCTGACTTGAAGTTTCTCGTGCAAAAAACAACCAAAGTGTAACCATGGATATTCAGGCCATGGCAGTGACCTCAACATCAGGGCACAGGCAAAAAACCTAGATGTCTTCATTTTCAGAAAAAATTTGACATGTGACCATTACTCTAATATTCTTGCTAATACTTGGACGTTTTGTCTCCAAAAGGTTAGACAAATGATGGTCGCTCAGAGATACAAACAGGTAGGGCTGAGGCCTGGTAACCATCAAACACATCTAAAGGCGGCTGGAAAAAATTCTGCTCCTCTACCTGGGGTTATGATGACGTCCGCACTCAGCAAGAAGTAGTTACAGAAGACAAAACTGTGTCCCTCTGCAGCCCTCAAGAAGGAGGAGCAGGACAAAAGGCACAGGAGGGATTTGTCACCGGCAAAGCCCATTAACAATTCCTGGGAAACAAAAGTAGAATCTGGGTAATAAAGTCTAACCTTTTTTCCTTTGTGCTTAGTCTAGTTTGACTTGCTCACAGAGTGCCCCATGTAGAGACCTTGAACCTGGCACTTCAGACCAAAGTTCCTGGTACGAAATGTCTGTGCCAACGACACTTCAGCTCTTCAGGCCGGGTGAAGAAGTGCTGCGTACGACACTCAATTCAAGATGGTGACGGCAGGCCATGTGCAGAGACACTGTGCCCGGCGCTGCCATCTGCAGCCTGAACAGATAGCAGAGCTGTGCCCGCCCCAGCCGTGAGAGAACTCCAGCCCCTCCCCGCTGATGAGATCCCTTTAAAGCAGCCCTGCCCCCAGCCTCTCTGGACTGCATGTACTCTAGAGCACGAGTTCTCACCTCTCCATTCTTTGATCAAAGAATATAGCTTTCCTTTGCTTCTGAACCGAACTGGGTTTTGTTCTATTGGCTTGAAAGACACAGGGCAGAAGGTCCCTTAATGGGGACTGACTCAGGAGGGTCAGTAATGGAAACAGAGAAACCAATTAGGAGCATGTTACAGTAATCCTGGAGAAAGATGGTTATGGCTCAGATCACAGTGGTTGTGGTTAACCCTAACATACTTAATATAAGCAAGGTACTACTTAAGGCAGTTTGTTCGTAAGAAGTGCCAAGAATTGTTAAAAAATTTGGTCTGTGCTTGTGGATGTATGTAGTAGAAGATGGAGGTGGTGGTGTTGACTGATTAACAGCATACCCATGAAGGAAATTTTGGAGTAGCAATATGTTGAAAGTAAAAAAAAAAAAAAAAAGAGAGAGAGAAAGAGAGTGAGAGCAAGCACAAGCAAGAGAGAAAGTTATATACCCCCTTTTTGGGCAGTTCTACTCATCTTCCCACTACCAGATAAATTTTCCTCAAGTACAACTCTGGTTATGTCTACCTTCTCCTCAAGAAAAATGTATGGCCCTTTATCACCCATAGGACAAAGGTCAACCTTATTAAACTAGAACCCACAGTTTTGGATTAAACAATCTTTCTATTTTATTTCCTCTACTCTTTTTCTCGTATCTCAGGATTCTGTGAAAAGCAGTTATCTCTTTCCTTTTACAAATCTCAATATTTTGTATTTCAGTATATTTTTGTCTAAATAGAAAGCTCCTTTCTTGTGACCTTTCACTTTAGTGTTTATCCTCCTTTCAGGCCCATCCTATGTGACACCTCCTTCTTGAAGCCCTCTCTGACTACCCTCATGCCTTTGACCTACCACCCTATTTGAAGTAAAATTGTTTTATGGCTCCTTATTATTTTTCAGATTGTATTATCAATGTTCAATCAAAATGCCTACTTTAATTATATGTAGGAATTTTCAACAAGCAAAAGGAAGCAATTTATATTTTAACCAGAAGAAATCTTATAAACTTAAACATAAGATAAAAATGAAATTCTATGAAATTAAACTAAGATGAAACATGTTACGTGTTTAAGATCACACAACTAGTATGTGATGAAATGGGGATTTTCTCATTATACTACCACCTCACTATACTATATTATAACATTCCTTGGTGATCTGAAAACAGTTCTTTAGGATTCAAATTGTCTTTGTGTATAGGAGCAGGGGATGAGGCTGTGGATGCAGGGACGAAACCGTCAAGTAATTTAAATGCCACAAATTGTTTAGATTTTATCCTGAAGTAGGATAGGGAGAAATGGAAGGATAACATAAAAGCTCTTCCTGTGTCTGTCTGGGTTGTGCCCTCCTGCATAAGGGCCTCATAACTCCATGGATGTCATTTTGTCAGACATGTTCACAGCCTAAACATGTTCTACCTGTGTGAGAGCTTAAGAGTAAGCAGGAATAGTACTAGTCCTCACAACTGACTCAGTGAGGGAGAACCCTGCGCTATATAATTGTATGCTGTACATGTGGCCAGGCACAGACTCAGGAAAGCATGGACACATAGACTCATTGGCACAGTCAAGTGATCTCAGCTGTTCCCTGTCTGGACCATGCTTTGAAAAATCCCCAAAGTCACTTTTATTTCTTCCTGTTGTAAACATGATGTTACATGGGGTGGGAGTAGGATGTGGAGTGTGCTTGCTGCTGAATGTATGTGCGATACCACAGGGGAGAGGCATTGTGAGTGGGCTGCACCAATTTACATTCCCACCAACAGTGTAGGAGGGTTCCCTTTTCTCCACACCCTCTTCAGCATTTACTGTTTGTAGACTTTTTGATGATGGATATTCTGATTGGTGTTAGGTGATATCTTATTGTAGTTTTGATTTACATTTCTCTAATAATTAGCGATGTTGAGCATCTTTTCATGTGCCTCTTGGTCATCTGTACGTATTCATATATAATGTTATTTAAGTTAGAGGAAGGAGATTGGTGGAAGAAAGTCTAGGTAGATTTCTCAGAATACAAAGTACTTGAAAGGTCAGCTTTTTATAGAACTGGTCATATTGAGACTGCATTCCAAACTGAGGAAAAGTATGACAAAAGCAGTGTTATGAATTCTGAAATGAGATATGGATCAAAAGAACATATTCTTGTTGTTGTTGAAGTTGCCAATCTGGTTGGCATTACTTGAACATAAATTGTTACAGGTAGTTTAGGCCCATAATAAAGAGCTTTGTATTTCATGAAAAGAGATTGGATTTTATCCTGTCAGCACAGGGAAAACAGTGAAAGTTTTAGCAAGGGAATGACAAGTTGATGCAGTGTTTAGTAATCTGCCAACAATGCGGGAGATGATGTGGAAAGAAGGAGAGCTGCTAAGACCAGGAAAGCTATAACAATGACACAGGAATTTATTGATTATAGATGTAATACCAATATAGTTAAAGAGAAATGAACAGTGCAATGCAAGACATTGGGAAGAAAGAAACAATGAGACTGCTGACTTCCTAGATGAGTTGAAAGTACACAGGGAGTAGACTCGAAGTGAGAGAAAGGAGTCTAAAAAAGCTAGAAAATCTGGAGAACTGAACATTACAGGAAGAGTAAAGAAAAGCAAGAGAGACTATTTGAAGCAAAGGATAATTCTGAAAAACTTAATTTTACATGATGGAAAGACATCTGAGGAGATATATATAGCTCAAACTTCTCATCTCAATAATCCCTCACCTCATTCTTAGAAAATAACCATACCTCTTTATTTACAGACTTAAAAAATCAACAAAAGGAAGCTTCTTAATAGCTTGGAACCAATCTTACAAACTGATATGCAAGTGTAACTCTCCTTTTCTCCTTGTCTGGAGAAGCCTTCCCACCTTATCTAAGGCCTAGGTGCTGGGTTCTATTTCCCCAGAGATTTTACTCCATAGATTTTCTTTTCTTTCTGGGATTTTCAATCTCTCCCTTTCCTTGGGCTACCTCCCATTTGTATTTCAACTGAAACAAACTTTTTCCATGTTAGGATGAGAAGCATAAAACAAATCCAAATATCTAATCTTGATCTACCAGCCCCTCATGAAACTCCTCCCCTTTCAGCTACAGGTCTGTTGGATTCTTTTATTTAAAGTCTAAACACTTACTGTCCAAGGTGGACACATTTCACTCACCAACAGCCCAGTGCCATCTATATTGCCCTCTCATAACTCCACTGAAACTGCTCTCCACAAAGTATCTCATTATTGCCTTTCTCCCAATTCAGCAGAAGATTTTTAGATCATATCTTATTTGATATCTTAGTAAGATTTGATACTATTGACCTGATTTTCTTTTGTGAAGGGCTTTCTTTTCACTCTTGTGAAATCACAATTCCCTGCATCCTATCCTATGTTATTGGCCCCTTTGTCTCTTTTTACGTCTGTGCCTTAAAGGTTTGTGATGTTCAGGGCACAGTCCTTTGCACCCATCTCTTCTAACTCTGTCTACTCTCCCCTCATTATCTTGTCCACTCCTTTGGCTTTAGTTACCATCTGTATGTTGAGGAATCCAATAGTATTTTCTCTATCTTATTTCCTTCATCTAAGTTCCAGAGTCACAAATACCCAGTGATTTCATGGAAACAAGTTCTGGATTGTCTTATAGGCATCACATTCCATTTAGTTGTCCAAGCCAAAAACATTTAACCCCTACCACACTATACCAATTAATCATCAAGTCTTGCTTTAAGAATATTACATATCCAGGTAACTTGGAATCTAAATAAATTTTTTGAAGCTTCAAAGTGTAATTTTAAAATTTCTAGCATTTTTGGATACAGCAATTAAACTTTGGAAGAAATCAATTTGTTTTGGAAAAATCCCTACAATTATTCTTATATTTATAAATACAAAGCAATTTCTCATCCATTGTTCTTAGAAAAAACTGTGAATTTTTGATTGATCTCATACTTAAGTAGTGACTATGACTTAAAACTTACTGAAATAGTGGTTACAGTCAAACATCGGGGTGCTTGTTTAGCAGAACTGCTTCCTGGCCGAGTGAAAGAAATATTTATTGTTTTGGGCTTATGGGATTTTCCATAAACCTTTATTTATGGAAATAAATAAATAATATTATAAATATTATTATAAATATATATGTTGATGGTATTATCTCTGTAGAGTATTATTTATGGAAGAAGTGAGGGGTGGGTGGCTGTGTATGTGTGTTTGTATGCATGTGAGGTTGGGGTGAATGCACATGTAAGTGCCTATGAATGTGTGTATTGTAGTTAAGAGTCACCTAGAGGAGATAGGAAGCAGAGACGTAAAGACAGCAGGAAAGAGGTGGAGAAACATCTTCACCCCATGTAGCTGGTATGACCTTGAACGAAAGAGCCATATCCCCTTTCTAGATTGAAACTCTTCATGTCTCTTCATTCTACGTGGAGTAGAGCTAAAGTTCTTTGCTTAAGAGGTCCCATATCCTTGTGATTTTACCAATAAATATTTCCTCTTGGTTTAGATAGACTGAGTGGTTTAGATAAGAAACATTTATTTCTCACAGTTTTGAAGCCTGGAAGTCTGATATCATGTTCTTGGTGAGGGCCCACCTTCTGATTCACAGGCAACTACCTTCTCCCTGTATCCTAAATGGCAGAGAGAAAAAGTTCTGGTCTCTTCATCTTCTTGTAAGGGCACAAATCCGTTCATGGGGGCTCTACCCTCATGACCTAAACTAATCCTAATCATCTCTCAAAGGCCCTACCTCCAAATACCAACACACTGGGGTTTAGCATATGAAATTTGGGATGACACAAACATCTAGTCCATAGCATCTACTATTTTTAATGGCTACACTATAGTCAGGAAAAAAAAGAAACTTTTTTACCTAGGACATCTTTTTCTTAAGCATTTTTATCACTGATGAAATTATATTAAAATTACCACTCAATTTTCCAGGAAATGCAATCACTGCACTTTGCAGTTATAGACAGAAGATCTCAGTTCCAATACAGGTTCTGTCACGAAGTAGATATGAGCCACTAAATAAGTCATTTAGTTTTTTGATGCTTTAGTTTCCTCTTCTAAAAATAAGGATATTTAGCTGGATGACTTCTAAGAAATTCTTCATTTATAAGGTTCTGATTATACGATTCAAAAATGTAGCCTGTACCATGCAATGGTCGGTAAAATATTTTAACAGTGCAGTTACTTCACTTTAAAGTTCCATAAAAACAAATTCAGCAACAAGTATTTAAAAAAAAAAACATTTTAAGACAACAATATTTTTAGAGGATTTTTTTTAAAGGATCTTAAAGAGTAAAGTTTTTTTTTACTTGCACTAATTGCTCTGCAAAATACTAGAAACTCTCCTCACGCCAAGAAGCTAGGAGTCCTGCAGGCTATAATATTAGCCCAATCTATACTGTGAAATAATCCCATAAGCACAGTGATGGTAGGGGGTTTGTATGCCTCTTTGTGATGTGGCTCTGGAAATCTTATAGGATTCTAAGAATGAGAAATAATTGGCTTTTAATGCCAGTGCAGTCTTTGGCAGGAATGTCAAGGAGAGGAAACAGCACACAGCAATTTGGTAAGGATGAATATCCTCTCAAACAGGGGCGTATGATCACTTGAGTTTTTTCCCCCCCCGAGATGACGTCCAGCCAAAGCAAAAAACCTCCTCTGAATATTACTGAATGCTGGTAAGTCAACAATTCAGACTCGTACCCGAAATATATGAAATCTAAGTTAATAATATATTTTTCTACTGCATGTATTCTCATACATGCATCAAATAAAAAAGTTTCCTGATTGAAAGGCTGTATGTTGTAGGTTTACAGTCTAAAAACTTAACAATAAGCAAATGAACTTTCTTCTCATAAGCCACCCTTTTCCCTCAAGATATCCCAGTCATGCTTTCAAAACACATTTTATAAACATTTCACAATCAAAACTGACAAATATATTAAAATGCCTTAGTTGCTTTGCTCAAGGCTTTCACATGAATAAGTAGACAACACAAAAATCAAGCGAAAGCTGAGATGTTAGCATTAATCTAAACTGTCCACGTTGTCAGTAAAAGTCTAATTTGCTCTGTGGGTTGGTGGAGTTTAGCAGTTCATAAAAGGCAAGGAACATTTTTAAAAAATACAAACTCCATGTTTACGTATGCAATTTTTTTTTTTAATTAGGAAATCCTTGATGATATGCAAGGAATACAAGGGAAAAGAGCATTTAACATAAGTACGCAGGGCTGGGACTAGGGTGAAGGTAGTAAGGTACTCACTTTGGGTGCAAAATTTAAGAGAATGCCAAAACCTTCAGTAATCAAGATAAATAATATCTAATGTGATATTTTTAAAATAACAAGGCCAAAATTCCATGATAAAATCTAAAAAATTAAATAAAAACAGGGTATTACAGATTTTTTTCCTTTTCCTCAGTCTCTAGTACGGTTTGGCTTTTTTTTTTTTTTTTTTTTTTTTTTTTGTGGTACGCGGGCTTCTCACTGTTGTGGCCTCTCCCGTTGCGAAGCACAGGCTCCAGGCGCGAAGGCTCAGCGGCCATGGCTCACGGGCCCAGCCGCTCTGCGGCATGTGGGATATTCCCAGACCGGGGCACGAACCCATGTCCCCTGCATCGACAGGCGGACTCTCAACCACTGCGCCACCAGGGAAGCCGGTTTGGCTTTTTATACTTCGAAACTTAGGAAAAATGCAGAATTTAAGATAAAAGAGTGTAGCTTCAATGAAACATTCTAATATTGATCTATTTTTGGCACTAAACACATTTTGCAGATGTAGATTAGAGTCTACCTCACTTATATTCTAAACATATTAGTTGTGTCTCTCCAAGTGTACACTAAGATCTTCAAGTCAGGAATCATGTCTTCTACTTCTCTTATTTCCCATGTTGCCTCATAGTGTTATATGTGTAACGATTGCTTGATTAATCCTTATTAATAAACTGCGTGGATTAAATGAATGCTGATAACATACATAGCTTTCCTCATTAATTCTCAAGCTCTCTTTTCATCAAGTAGCATACCAAAATAAATACAGAACAAAAGAGATGTACTTTGAGGGACAAGAATTTATTTTTTTGATATGTGTTTTGAATGTATTCAAATGTATATGTTTCATCTTTTTTCAAAAGAATTTGAGTTGGCTGTCAAATTATATGAAAGTACTGTACTTCTTTGGAGATAACAAGGAAGAGGATTCTATATTTCCAATTTATCAATGTAACCACGTAGATTATTTTTTGGAAAATTAGTTTAATGTGAAATATAGGATAAGGAGATAGCGATAACAGAAAAATAAAATTATGGAGTGTTTTGGGCTTCCCTGGTGGCACAGTGGTTGAGAGTTCGCCTGCCAATGCAGGGGACACAGGTTCATGACCCGGTCCGGGAAGATCCCACATGCCGCGGAGCGGCTGGGTCCGTGAGCCATGGCCGCTGAGCCTGCGCGTCCGGAGCCTGTGCTCCGTGGCGGGAGAGGCCACAACAGTGAGAGGCCCGCGTACCAAAAAAAAAAAAAAAAAAACACAAAAAAAATTATGGAGTGTTTCACTTAAACACTTCAAATGGTAATTTCCTTTTAATAGAAAATAAAAATATGATTAGCATAAAAATAAAGGTTAAATATGCTTTAATTTTTATCAAATGCAAATCAATGTAAGAGAACAATGAAAACTCAAAAAACCATGGATAGGGACCATGTCAGTTGGTCAATCAGTCAGTTTATCTGTCTATCCTTTTCATTTTCTTTTGCCCTTACTTTTTTTTTTTAATAAATAAATTTATTTATTTATTTATTTGGCTGCGCTGGGTCTTCACTGTTGCGTGGGGTTTTTTTTCTCTAGTTGTGGTGAGCGGGGGCTACTCTTCATTGTTGTGGGAGGGCTTCTCATTGCGGTGGCTTCTCTTGTAGCGGAGCATGGGCTCTAGGCGCGCGGGCTCTAGTAGTTGTGGCACGTGGGCTCAGCAGTTGTGGCTTGCAGGCTTTGGAGTGCAGGCTCAGCAGTTGTGGCACACAGGCTTAGTTGCTCCATGGCATGTGGGATCTTCCCGGACCAGGGCTCGAACCCGTGTGCCCTGCATTGACAGGCGGATTCTTAACCACTGTGCCACCAGGGAAGTCCTGACAGAAAAGACTATTTTTTCTCATGTTTTACTTATATGTAGCTATAACTATTACTGAATGAGTAAGACCTTATCTAATTTGTTTACAAAAAATTCTAATGTTTCCGCAGCACGCAGGAGAAAATTCGTACTTGCAATTTTGTACCATATTTTGACATACTGAACTTAGGTCATCTGTACTTTATACACCTAGCCTCCATCAAACAGGTACTGTGCCTTTTATCTGACCTTCATAAATTGCCTTCTTAGGCCAATTTTTTTTTGTGGTATATAGTCTTCTATCACACATATTCTAGTTTTTCCATGTGACGACTGTTATGTGTTGAACTGTGTCTTCAAAATTTGTATGTTGAAGTGCTAACCTCCAGAATCTGAGAATGTGGCCTTAGTTGGATACAGGGTTTTTACAGAGGTGATTCAGCTAAAATGAGGTTATTGGGGTAGGCTCTAATCCAATATAATATGTCCTCATAAAAAGGGGAAATTTGGAGACACACACAGGGAGAATGTCTTGTGGAGATGAAGGCAGAGATAAAAGTAATGCTTCTACAAGCCAAGGAATGCCAAAGATAGCCAGCAAACCAGCAGAAACCAGAGGAGAGGCATGCAACAGATTCTCTCTCACAGTCCTCATAAGGAGTCAACTCTGCTTACACTTTGATCTCGGACTTCTAGCCTCCAGAACTGTGATATAATAAATAATTGTTGTTTAAGCCACCCAGTTTCTGGTACTTTATTACAACAGCATAGCAAACTAACACAGTGATGAAATCAACATTTAATTTAGATTTAAAACAATAATTTAGATTGAAAACAATTAGAAATTTTAAGAATTGCTTAATCAATCGGCTTGGCAAATTTCATAACTTTTGAAAAAGATTACTTAATATGTTGGCTTAATCTCTTACCTTTTCACACAACAGATACACATCTATATGTCACTGATTTAATAGGCAGATGGGGGAATAATTTCAGAAAGCAATAAATGAACTTATGTTTATGATATGCAACATAGGTCCACTGCATTCAAATAAATTTTCCTTAATCTTGAAACAGACGTTATGAGGATACATAATGCTTAGCAGTATAATTTTACAAAGAAACTTTTCCTTCAAAAGAAACTTTTTATATTAAGATTTTATTATATGTATGATTTGTTTCTATCAAAATTGGTATGTTCCATAGGTGAAGTCATTTTATTTTCAAAGAACTCATCCAAAGATGAAGTGCATTTACCCTGCCTTCAGGAAACTCACTCCCTGGTAAGTTTTAAGAGATTTCAATACAGTATAGTGGAATTATTAGTAAAACTTATCTCAAGCAGCAGATTAGGCATAGAGGAAAAAGTGATTGATTATATTTATTGTGGAATCAGGAAAGCAAACCCTTAATGAGGATGGAAACTGAGTAAAGTTTTGAAGAATGAATTGTATTTTTTGGTTGAATAAGACTGCAATTGGCATTTCAGACAAAGTTACATGGCCTAATAGAGGCAAGAAACATGTTAAGAAGACTCAAAGTAGTTTGGTAACACCACAGCAAAAAATGCATTCATGGATGAAACTGGTTAATCCATAAATGGTGAGAAGAATTATCCTGTATAAGAAGTCACTAAGAGACAGAGACTAAGGAGGTTATAAATCCAATTTTCACTTAAGAAATAAATAAACTATAATGGAGGATTAGAGGACAATTGCATAGGGTAGACATGCCAGTAATTACTGTTGTAATTATGATCATCCCATATGCCCACCTAGATCGTGCACTATACAGCTCTAGGGGCACCATTAGACTCCAGTGTCACTGCTGCATCCTGCAGGCAATATTTATGAGGACAAACACTGAGGCCCTAAACTGATACTAAGGATGCATTGAGATGTTAGGAGATGAAATAGAAATAAAATGGAGAACTATTGGACACTGGGGTAAGGTATAATAGAAGGAGGATTCTAAGTGATTTTTGGTATTTTGTCTCTAACTGCTAAGAATATTCCAATAAGACAGAAAATGTGGTAGAAAAAGTAGTTTTGGTTGAATTCTGCAGAAGACAAACATATTCTGTTAGTTTCTTTCCCCCCCAATACTCACAGGTTAATATTTAAATGGCTATGTTTAAAAAACAACATTGTGTTTAAACCGATTTTGAATTTAAATACTGTTCCATTTGTAAAAGAATCCTGGCATATGGCACACAACTGTCAGCTTTAAAATGTATTCACCATTGGCCCTCATCTCTTCCCCAAATGTTGGATTGTTTAACTGTTTAGAACAAAGGAAAATGGAGTTCAGCAGTCCAGCTCACACGTTTCTGATTTCAAACATTGTGTAAATCAAAGTTAATACACTTCACTATAAAGGTCCATTCCATAGCTAACTGACTTCCTACTACTAGTGAAAATTTAGTGGCTGACATTTTTTTTAACATTTTATTCAATTAATCTATTCTAAGTGCTCTTTTATTGAAAGAATAAATAAAAGGGATAGCTGTATATATAGCAACACTATAGTTATAAATAAATGCCAACGCAATAGCCTAGAGATTCTTAAAAAGAAGTGTATATATACTAAGTCAGCGAAATTGCAATGTCTGGCCACATTTTTGAAAACGCATTGTTAATATGTATTCAGATTAGAACTGAGCTTCCTGTGTATGAAGTATTTAAATAATTTTGCAGAGAAAAAGCAAAAGAGAGAACATGCAGGCAGACAGAAGTAAGTTTAACACAACACTGAAGATTGTTTTTGAAGATACAAATAAGAACATGAAGCTGTCCTGATGGCAAACGTATTGACATAATGTCTGGTTCTTCTCTCATTCACGAGAACCATTTAGAAAGTGTGGTTTTTGAAAAGTTGGTGGGCTGGTGGGATTGAGTGCTACACTTGGAACAGATTTCTGAGCACAGTGCCAGATGAGAAAATGGCCCGGGGTTTCAGGAACCTATCCAGTTTGGTGGTAATATTTTCCAAACTTAACACGAAATACTTTACTCAGTCTTATTTTTACTGGATCAGATCTGAATGAGTTTACTTTGTTGTCTCATTCAGTTGGTTTGAGCCTTGTTGATATGGCACATAAACAAAATATTTCTTTCCCTTGTATAGGAGAAGAGATTAAAAGCATAAAGTTTAAAACAGCCCCACTGCCATTACTCTTTCTTTCCTTCTCCTCCATGACAGGTTTCATTGTAAAAGTATACATACCTTTTTCCAGGGTCAAACGTTAGCCTAAGATTATCATTATTTACATGAAAATAATAACCATAAATGTGACCTGGACTCTCCATTAGTTTCCTAGTTTATAACGTCAAAGAAAACTCATTGAGATCCATGTTAGGTTTTGCATTTAAATTTCAGTTGACACCAAACTACATAAACATTAGACACTGAGTTCTTTAAAGATTTAACTTGAATATAATTCAGCATTTTTGTCTTTCTAAATCTCTTTAAAGTTTATCTCATCATACAGAATACTCTCATAGTTGCTTGACCAACACAGAATGGAGAATTAAAAATGCTGGTAAAAGTATTTTTTAAAAAGGCCTAGATTCATAAAAGGCAACATTCCATATATCTGAAGCTTAATCCCTTTAGTCTTGCTGCTTCTCAACAGCAGGGTTTTTTTGTTTTGTTTTGTTTTTTAAAGCTTGTAAGATGTTGAACCAATTGACTTATCTGAGCACTATCTGTATTGCCCTTTTCACTACCATGGATGAGAGGAGACTGTACATTTATTTCACATGTGTAACAACTCATGACAAAACAAATGAAAGAAGACTCACCTCATGCCTCCCTTTTAATGTCTTACCACAGTAAGACATTATATAAGAAAAAAATTTGATCAGTAATTTTGTTTTCACTGATGAGTTTAAAGTTTATTTTTTTCCTGTCAGGCCAAGAAATCAGATATACTAAATTTAAAGTTTTGCAGATATTGTATCAGCTCTACTACTCTATGGCCTAAAGACATATTGAGACTCTAAGAGCATGTGGCTGACAATGTTGTATAGCAGCTGGTACAGAAGAAAGCTGGCAGAATACATCATAGAAAATAAAAAAAGACTTTGCTAGTTGCCATTGTAAGCATTTTTGTCTTGAAAAAATTGTTACTAGAGCCGACTTGTTAGCAACTGTCTTTATTACAGTATTTTGAAAGTCTATATTTTTGAAATAAAAAAGCAAAGTTTCTATAGATATTTATATATCCTCATTTGAATAAATGGTCCTTCCATTTGACCCAGTCTCCCATCTAACCACATATACTTATAGGAAGTACTACCAAACAATTTTAGGCATGCTGTTGAAACTTCTGGAAAAAATAAATCAATTAAAATTAAAAAAAAATTACTATCAGCCATACAACATACAACTTAATGCTGACAGATTTTAATTTTCAAATATATTCATATTTAAATTAAATTTAGTTAATTTTAGTTATTCAGGTATACATGCAAAAATCTATTTGTTAAGTTGAAAATCCAGATACCTTGGAGTAATGCTTTCAGAGGAGGATTTTAACTAATACCTATATGGTCTTCCTATCTATTTCACAGAATTTATGTGTTGCATCATGAATAGCAAAGAAATAAGATATCTCATATTGTTTATAATTAAGTAACTTTATTAGGTGTTGAATACTCTCTATTTTTTAAATTTTAAGTTAATTTCCTATTAATTCTATTAAAATTCTTTGCCATTGGTTAATATGCTTTGAGAAGACTTGCTATATCAGAAGTTTCTGAGACTGTCTATCCTTTTCCCAGCTTTTGCGGAACTGTTTATATCCTGAGCAATGTCTTCTTTACTTCTTTTATAGGTTGTGTTTTATTCTATTTTTATTATGTGTATTTACCCCTATTACTTATTAAATACAAAATTATTTTACAGAGAAGACTGCATCTTTTTTTTTTAAATTTATTTCCCAGTGCCTAGCATGGTAGGGATTAAATAAATATTGTTGAGTGGCCATTTATTAAAATACTGCTTGCCTCCAAAAAGATCAGTCTTTTCCCTTCATAGCCTTCCCTAATGGCCAGGCAGCATCAACAGATATTGTTCCACATGTGAAATCATACACCTCTCAGACTTTGCGTCTTATTCTATCAGTCATTACTAAATGCATGTTGTCGGACTTTAGCAGGACACCTATTAATGCTTAAACTCCTTATTTCAAATATAACTCCTCCTGTTTTTATAATTCTTCTTACCCTGCTTGGAGGCCTGGTATTAGCATTTTCATTATTATTTTCCCAATATCATTCACAACTTGGCATTAACACTGATCACACGTTGATCACAATTACTGTTGCAACTATTGTCCATTTTCCTTAAATCTTACACCAACCAATCATTTGGCCTCTCCCCTTACTTCACAGAGAATTCTACAAGTTTCTGCCTCTAAACCTCAAATCTTATCCATGTCCTCTCCTTGTGTTGGAAAAAGACTGAAAGGAGCGAGGGCAGAAGCAGGGCAACAGGTCTAGCAGCTATCATCATCTATGTAAGAACAACAATGGCTTGGACTAGGAAAGCAGTGGTGGAGGCAGTGAGACACTGCTGAGATCTGGAAATATAAAGACGCAACTACCACTGATGCGCAGTATAAGGGAAAGAGGATTCAAGAATGATCCTAAGATATTTAGCACGTAGAATTATCAATTACTTTGTGGGGGAAACTGTGAGAAGCAGGTTCTGGGAAGAGTTTAGGTATGGGGTTGTTAATTATTAGATGCCTGTGCATTGTCCAAGTGAACATATCAAACAGGAAGTAGAAGATACGACACTGGAGTTCAGAGGACTGTTCTGAAGTCCAAATGCAGTATGAAAAAAGAGCATGAAGCTGATGAATGCAGTTTGCATGGATAATTAGGGTAGTTTTCCTGGAGAAAATGATTTTGAAGCTAAAACTTAAATAATAAGTGAGAATTAATTAAATGAAGAGCAACTTGGGGATGGTTGAGATAATTCTAGGCAGAAGGAATTAATGGGAACATGTGATAACCTGAACTTAAACGAGATTGGTGTAATTGAGAAATTAAAACATGGCTGAAGAATTGAGAACTAACTTTAGAGAGTTACAGTATGATTTAGGAAATTATTAACTTATAAATCCTAATACAAATTTTGTTCTTCATCTTAGGCTAATGAGAAACCTTGAAGAGTCTTACATGAGGTCATATACGCTTCAGATTTGTATGTCATAAAGTTAAACCTGTATGCACTTTTGGAAATGGATTGGAGGAAAACAAGATTAGAAGTGTTTAAACACCAAACAACAGCAACGAAAAAGACTGAAGCAAAGAGGTTACTAAGAAGCTTCATGAAAGAGTCTAAGAGATAATAAGATAGGCATTACTAATATAGAGAAATTGATGATTGAATCTGAGAGATTTTTGGAGGGCTTTTGTTGTTGTTTTTGTTGTTGTTGCTGTTATTGTACAACCAACAAATTATTGAATTGGTTTGGTGGTGAAGGAAATGAAAGAAAGAAGATTTATGCAAAGATACTCAACCTGGGCAAATACTTAAAACGTTGGTTCTATTTATTTGGCAGGCACATTTTTTTGGTTGGAAAGATGAGTTCAGTGCTAGACAGGCTGCCTTCTAAGAGTATTGTAAATGATCTGTATTCCTAGTCTAGAGATCAAAGGGGTTATTTAGGAAATTGTCCAGGGTATTTTGAAATATATAAAGAGTTGGGTCTATAAATGACATTTTAAAGTATGAGAGAAAATTTAAAGTGAGGAAAGAAGAGGGCCTAAAATAGAAGACTGAGGGAATTCAATATTAAATATAGCATATAGAGGAAACAGAGTGTGCAAAGGAGATTAAGAAAGAGCATCCCGCTAATTGGGAAGAAAAGTAAAGAACTGTGGTGGCAGAGAAGCAAGGGTAAAAGAACAATTCAAGAGAAAAGCAGGGATAATCAGTCCCCAAGCTGCTGAGTAGCCAGGTTATGTAAATACCGAAAGGGACCTTGGCACTTAAGTACAAGGAAGCCACGGGTTATTTTGTCAAGTACAGTTCTCAGTGGAATGGTGGATATGGAGGTAGTTAGTCTTAGGTTGAAAAATGAAAATTAGGTAAGGACATGGAGAAAATGAATAGAGTTGTCTGTCAAGAAGTTTGCCTGACTTACTGTGGAGAGGAGTTATAGGATGGTAGGCTAGAAGATCTGAGATGAGGGGAGTAGGTCAGTAGATTTTAATACGAAAAAAAAAAAACAACCCAGAATTAAATACTGTTAATAAGACAGTACCAGGGAGAAGTAAAGATCTAGGAGAGAAAGATCATCTTTGTAGAAAAAGGTTTCTGAGAAGAAAGGAAGATAGGGACCCTTGTTAGGAGAAACCTTGTTATAACAGGTTATAACCTTGTTATCACTATAACACTAGTGATACCAGTAGATTTTTAGATTTTGTGGTGCATTGAACACTCATTTCTCTATAAGGGAGGAGGTGATATCAATAGCTAAGAAAGATGAAATTATTGGAAGGTTGTTAGACTTGAGGAGAATGGAAAAATTCTTAAATAGTAGTTGAGGAGAATGAGAACAAGAGAGCTAATTATATAAGCATGATAGGATTGCTGGGTATGTTAAAGACCCAGCTGAGGTTGGTAAGCATGGATTTATCAATCTGCCTGAAGGCTGGTTTGGAAGCTGCATTCTCTTTTCATCCTATGTTTAGAGAACTGTCTAAACAAAAGTTACTGTAAACTGTCAGCAACTTAAATTTGTTTGCTAGGAAATATAATAACAAATAGCGTTAAAGTTTTCTACCAGAAACTCAAACTTCTGAGATTATAATGTCTTAATTTTAAATATATATATATAAATATATCCACTTTGGTATCTTGTTTGAATGACTAATTCAGATTAAAATACTGGACAAACTAATTTTTAAAATACTATTTTGTCCTTAATTTTTTGAAGGTCTTTGATTTTCTTTTGGATATTTTGGTCATTGGAAGTAGAATTTTCATAGTTAAGATTAGAAGGGTAAAATTCTTTATTTAAAAAATATTTATGAGATAAATACCTATAATTAAGGAAACAACCAAATAGTTTTCACTGTTGAAACTTTTTTTTTTTTTTTTTTTTTGCGGTACGCGGGCCTCTCACTGTTGTGGCCTCTCCCATTGCGGAGCACAGGCTCCGGACGCGCAGGCTCAGCAGCCACGGCTCACGGGCCCAGCCGCTCCGTGGCATGTGGGATCTTCCCGGACCGGGGCACAAACCCACGCCCCCTGCACCGGCAGGCGGACTCTCAACCACTGCGCACTAGG
The DNA here is from genome assembly GCF_964165515.1 of Mesoplodon bidens. Classification (NCBI taxonomy): domain Eukaryota; kingdom Metazoa; phylum Chordata; class Mammalia; order Artiodactyla; family Ziphiidae; genus Mesoplodon; species Mesoplodon bidens. Next base: position 4,671,703 of record NC_138166.1, read on the forward strand.
GAAGCCCTGTATATATTTTTAAATGAAGCGAATGGAATTTTGGAAATCCTAACTTTAAGCTTTTCTCTCCTCTACAGTTTCTGAGGGAGAAATTAGATGAGGTATAATATTAATAATATCTCATTTTTCTAATAACGGGCCATGTCACAAATAGTACTGGATACAGAGCTAAAACAAATTAACATAATCATGACGTAACATGCAAGGATAAAGTGTGACTTATTATGCCCTTTCCAATTAACCTAAAATGACTAAGTTCATAGACTAAATCACTTCTGATATGTTCCACAGACTCAATCACTTCTGATATGTTCCATAGACTCAGATAGAGAACCTGGACACAGTAAGAACAAGTGGATCATAGTAAGAGACAGCTGTTGCCTAAACATGCTCATGATATGGGAGGCATGAAGCACAAAACAGTTCAACATATGGGCAAAGAAAAGAAAGAAAAGGGAGTGGATCCTGAACAGAAATGAATAAGCACATTATTGGAATTTAATAATTGAACAAAAGGAGCAAATATCTCCATTTCCAGTAAGTTATACAGTTCCTACTGAGGCCAATAAACCTTATTTTTCTCATATGATAAAATATAAAATACTGTATATTTTAAAGGCCTCAAATCTTATTACTCAATATAAGCTCCATCATATGCTTAATATTTTGACATCAAAGTTTTAGTTTCTTACATTTCAGGTTGAGATTGTGATAACTCTGTGCCTTTAGAGTGCACGTGTTCCTTTGCTTGTATTTTTTTGTCTAAAATAATAACCATGAAGTTACTTTTTTCCTATCCTTACATCTTTTATTATCATTAAAAGGGCTCAACTGGTTAATAAACACATGTTTAGTAAGTACCCAACATATCCCCATTACTCTATTGGTCCCATGAACTATGGCCAAGAAAAAGAAAAACAAAACTAATAGAAATTAAAAAAAAACCCTAATATCATATTTTGTGGCATTGATTTCATGGGACATCAGAGGTCAGTGAAAGAGATATCTGTATTTGCTAGAAACAGAGTAAGCTTCATGGAAAAGATAGATACACATTATAGGAACAAAGATATGTGGGTAATTGCATGGACCACTGTGAATAACAATATAAAACAGGCTAAAAATAGGTTTAAACTTGACCAAATAGAGAAAATGTAAACTCAACATTTGTGTGTCCCCCTGGGAGAAGTAGTATAGAGCTTTTCCTTTGTACATTATACATACTATGAAGTAATATATAGCATATATGCATATATCTATGTCATGTATATGCATATATATATATATACACACACATATAAACCATGTAATACAAACACACACTGATCCAACATGTACTGAAAACATAACTGACTGTTTAGACCAACAAAATGAGACCTTTCAAACTATCTAGGAAAACAGATGACTCCCTTTAGAGAAGCTCTTGCTCTTATCCCTTTCCCCATGCCTCACTCTGCCTTGCACCACCCTGATATTTCCCATGGAAGAAAATTGAAAAGTGTGATGCCAGGATTGTACTATAAAACAATGTCTCATCCTTCTTCATGCTGCATTGGAACTGCCATGAAAGAACTTATTTCAAAGGGTAGTGAAAGATTACAATAGGCAGCATTTCCAAAGGCCTATAAATCCACATTGTGAGTATCACAGTGAATTAAGTAAGCCTTCCCCAATGTTCATTCTGAAATATTTACATATGTGTTATTCTTCCTTGGAAGTAGACATAGATCTGCTTTGGCTGCTTTTCATTTTGTTGGCTTCATATTAAAAAGTGCAATATTAAAAGTCAGGTAAAAACAGGTTTAAACTTGAGGCTGCCCTTGATGTTGAATAGATGGATAGAATTTATAGTCTCAAAGACTCAAGACACATTGAACATCAAACATAATACTGAAATGTCTGAGGTAAATGGAAAAGATAGCATCTTTCGCAGTCTCAGAAGGCATGAGAGAGAGGGAAAGAGAGAGAGAGAGAGAGAGAGAGAGAGAGAGAGAGATGGATTTCATAAGGACAATAGTTTGAATGGTTATTTTCATATACAAATGCTTTCAAATTATTGCAAGTAATGTGAAACTCCCTCATCAGGAGACCAGTGTTTTGTGCTTCCTGAAACAATTGGGACTACAGTCATCGACAGTATTTCACCTCTTGCCTGGCTTGTTTCCAGTTGGAGACACAGACAGGTATTTATAAGGCTCTGAGATCTGGAAAAGCTAAGCAGCAAATCTGCTTGGCAGAACATGAAATTCTCTTTTTATTGTTTTTTGGATAACTGAACCTTGATTTTAAAGCCATATTTGTGGCAAAGAGAGTTTTATCCATACCATACAGAATTGTTTATTCCAGTCTAATCCAAATATCATTTTATAGCAAAATTTTTATGTCTAAAATGTCAAACATTTCATTTTCATAATACTGATTTGTTTTTGTGAATGGCAAAATGATTTCTCTAAACAAATTTTTGCAAGATTTCCTGACATTTGGTTTTCTGAAACCAAGCAAATATTTCTGAAACATATAGTTAAAATGCTTACCCTAGACATTCTATTCAACATATCTTGTGAAAGTCATGGCATATGTAAACAAGAACATATAAATACCACCTAGTACCTATTAATGTAGTAATATATATATATTATTCAGCAATAGCAAACATACCAAAGTTACTTCTTTCTCTGCTGTGAAAAACAAACTTTGTAATTTTCTCCCATTTTTTCCCTATATTTATAAAATAAAAATATACTGAGTATTTTGAAGAAGAAGTTCAGAAATCCCATTCAGAAAATATAAATGAATTTGAAACTTCAAAGTTTCCTTTGTTATTTTTTGGGGGGAAGGGGATAATAAATATTCTGTACTTCAATAATAAAGATACAAATTACCTCAACTTTAATTATTTTGATTTAAAGTCTAAGTTCTCTATCCTTTTCTAAGCTCAAGATTTTGAAACTACTAAAACAATTAGCTCTTGTTTTAATATTGTCACTTTCATTTGTGCAACTTTCTTAGAAAATGCTTTTTAGATTCACTCAAACTGTTTTGGCATTTGACTTTTCCATTTCCCTCTAATTCTGTTTTTTTTTTTTTTTTTTTTTTTTTTGCGGTACGCGGGCCTCTCACTGTTGTGGCCTCTCCCGTTGCGGAGCACAGGCTCCGGACGCACAGGCTCAGCAGCCATGGCTCACAGGCCTAGCAGCTCCGTGGCATGTGGGATCTTCCCGGACCAGGGAACGAACCCATGTCCCCTGCATCGGCAGGCGGACTCTCAACCACTGCGCCACCAGGGAAGGCCCTCCCTCTATAAGTGTCAGCTGGCTTTTCCACCTGGTAAGGAACTAGTAAAATCCTGGAAACTTTTTTAGTCACATTTATCTCAGTCACTCATTAGCACTTGGAAATGTTTAGGCACAAAAATAAAATCAGTAGGAAAATGTTTCTAATGCTACAGGTTTTAGACATTTGCTCATAAACAAAGAGTTGCTAATATTTGAGTCAGATGATGTGAAGGAAAACCTGATGAATGCATAGAAAAATCAAATTTTTATATTGCATTACTATTCAATTTAGCTTTAAGTGCTAATTTTTGGGCTCCATGGAAAAAACTTTTTTTTTTAATTGGAATATATAGATTGGCTCAAGTTTTGATCACAAAAAAGGTCTTTGCATGCCATTTTCTCTTTAGTAGAACCATTAGAATATGCTTTCCATAGCCAAACTTCAAAGAGTGGGGATTTAGTGAATTTCACTATGTCCTTATTGTGATGTGTATTTCTCCTCTCCATTTTCTTTCTGCCTATTGATTACTCATTTCTTTGACTGATCTTCCTTAGACCCTTTGCCTGTTGCTCTCTTTCTTATGCCTATAATGAAGAGCTGGCCTTAAACTTTACCTTGCTTTTTTCCTCTACACACTTTTCCTAGACCACGTTGTCCATACACTTGGTTCTCTCTACTACCTACAGGTTCTAAAGTTCCTGATCCCAACTTCCAGCATAAACTGTAGATCTCATAAGCTCCAAGGTCTCTCTGTATCTTCTTCAAGCACTATAATAATTTTTAACTGGAGTTCTTCCTTAAATCCACTTCTCCCACTACTTTCTCTTGGTCCAGAAGAATTTCTCTCCTTCTCAATTACCTAAAGAAATTGAATGTTTGCTCACCTCTGGGCAGGACCTCTCCCTCAAAAAGCACACTTGTAACACAGTATTTACACCATAACTTTACACAAACCAGAACAGAAATTCAGGCTTACTTGTTCCTCAGTAGAATTCAACTTGAGGAGAGGAGTTACTTGTTCATTTGTGCATGTGGAACTCCTAACTCATAGCAGATATTAAATAAAAAAGAAGTATTTGTGGAACAAATGGATAAATGTATGTTTACTTATCATCATTTGGACTTCTCAGACCCATACCGATTCCTTACTCAGCTTATAAAATGTTATTTATTTGCAAGTATATTGGAAGCTAACCAAAATTTTAGATCACTTGAGACAAATGTTTCAGTTCATTTATTCTTTCAATGATTATAATTACTAATAAGCATCAAATTATTTTTTAAACTGTTGAGGAAAATATTTTAACAACATCGTTGAAGTATAATTGGTATACAACAAAATGCACACAAACTATTCATTTGATAAGCTTTGACATATTATGCATTTGTAGAACTATCACTACATCAAGATATTGAATAAATCTATCACCCTCAAGTTTCCTCAAGCCTTTATGTAATCTCTCCCTCCTTTAACTACTTGCTCCCAGTTTCCCAGGCAACCACTGCTTCATTTTCTCTCACCATACATTAGTTTTCATTTTTCAGAATATAACAAAAATGAAATAAAACAGTACGTACTCTTCTTTAATCTGACTTCTTTCATTCAGTACAATTATGTTGAAATACTTTTTGTTAGTTTACATAACAAGAGCTTATTCCTTTTGAATTTTGAATGGAATACAAAATTCCATTGTAGGGGCATACCACAATTTTTAAATCTGTTCACTTGTTGATGGACATTTGAGTTGTTTCCAGTTTGGGACTCTCAAGAATAAATCTGCTATCACTACTCTTGTGATATGCCTTCTTAAGGGTATGTGCTTTCATTGTTACTGGGTAAATTTCTAAGATTTGAATGGTTGAATCATACGGTAAGTCAATGTTTAATTTTTTAAGAAAATGTCAAAATGTTTTCCAAAGTATTTGTACCACTTTAAATTCCAGCAATATATGAGAATTCTAATTGCTTTACATCTATGCCAACACTTGGTATGGTAAGTCTTTATAATTTTAACTTTCTAATAGATGTGTAGTTGTATCTTATTATGCTTTTAACTTGCATTTGCCTAATGACTAAGGGTTTTCACATCTTTTAATGTGCTTATTTGTCATTCAGATATCTTCTTTGATGAAGTGTCTGAATGTTATAAAGAAATTAAAACACATGAATCACTGATACACAAGGCAACATGAATGAATCTCAGAATGTTGAACACTGTAAACCAGATACAAAGGAGAGTATACTGCACAAGTCCACTTATCTCAAGTTCAAAACAAGAAATATAGTCTATAGTGATTAAAAATCAGGATAATCATTAACTGTGGGGTTGTTTACTAAATAGGAGTATGACTAAGATTCTTGGGCTACTGTTATGTTCTATTTCTCTATTTGGGTGAAAGTTACATGGGTTTTAATTTATTTTGCTTCTGAAAGTTTATCACTTTTCACTTATGATTTGTTAACTTTTATGTGTGTACTATATTCAATGAAAAGTTTAATTTAAAGTAATAAATACAAAATATCTTATTCAAAAATAAAAAGAGCAATGATAATAGCAACTAGCAACTTTTCTAAATGTTTCTTATGTGCCAGATTCTATACTAAATGAAAGCTAAGAAAAAATAGGAAGGGTAGGAAATGGTAGTCAACAATATCCTCATACACAGAAAGTGTTTAGATCTGGTGTTCATAACTCAGTGAAATGCTTTACTTAGTATTTGCTGTCACAAGGTGTCTTGCATTGAAAATATTGATTTGAAACCCACTATGCAATGTGATCAAGAAACTCAATGGTTAACTCTATTTTGGTGTGCAGGTAGGAATACAAATAAAGTTAGGAAAATAAACTAGAAATATCAAGAAATTTGTTTTTAAGAAATTAGTTGGCTCTTAGAAATCAAAGATGACACAAACAGATGGAGAGATATACCATGATCTTGGATGGGAAGAAGCAATACTGTCAAAATGACTATACTACTAAAAGTAATCTACAGATTCAATGAAATCCCTATCAAATTACCAATAGCATTTTTCAGAAGTAGAACAAAAAAAAATTTACAATTTGTATGGAAACGCAAAAGCCCCTAAAAGACCAAAGCACTCTTGAGAAAGAAAAGTGGAGCTGGAGGAATCAGGCTCCCTAACTTCAGACTATACTACAAAGCTACAGTCATCAAAACAGTATGGTACTGGCACAAGAATGGACACACAGAATAATGGAACAGGATAGACAGTCCAGAGATAAGCCCACACACAAATGGACACCAAATCTATGACAAAGGAGGCAAGACTATACAACGGAGAAAAGACAGTCTCTTCAATAAGTGGTGCTGGCAAAACTGGACAGCTCCATGTAAAAGAATGAAGTTAGAACATTCTCTAACACTATACACAAAAATAAACTCAAAATGGATTAAAGACCTAAATGTAAGACTGGATACTATAAAATTCTTAGAGGAAAACATAGGCAGAACACTCTCTGACATAAATCGCAGCAAAATCTTTTTGATCCACCTCCTAATGAAAACAAAACCAAAAATAAACAAATGGGACCTAATGAAACTTAAAAACTTTTGCACAGCAAAGGAAACCGTAAACAAAATGAAAAGACAACCCACAGAATGGGAGAAAATATTTGCAAATGAAGCAACTGACAAAGGATTAATCTCCAAAATATACAGAGAGCTCATGCAGCTCAATATCAAAAAAACCCCAAACAACCCAATCAAAAATTGTGCTGAAGATCTAAATAGACATTTCTCCATAGAAGACATATAGATAGCCAGAAAGTACATGAAAAGATGTTCAACATCACTAATCATTAGAGAAATGCAAATCAAAACTACAGTGAGGCATCACCTCACACTAGTCAGAATATCCATAATCAAAAAATCTACAAACTATAAATGCTGGATAGGGTGTGGAGAAAAGGGAACCCTCTTGCACTGTTGGTGGGAATGTAAATTGATACAGCCACTATGGAGAACAGTATGGAGGTTCCTTAAAAAACTAAAAATAGAGCTACCATATGATCCAGCAATCCTACTCCTGGGTATATATCTGGAGAAAACCATAATTTGAAAAGACACATGCACTCCAACCTTCAATGCAGCACTATTTACAATAGCCAGGACAGGGAAGCAACCTAAATGTCCATCGACAGATGAATGGATAAAAATGTGGTACACATATACAATGGAATATTACTCAGCCATAAAAAGAATGAAATAACGCCATTTGCAGTGACATGGATGGGCCTAGAGATTGTCATACCGAGTGAAGTAAGTCCACAGAGAAAGACAAGTATCGTATGATATTGCTTATATGTGAGATCTAAAAAAAAATGATACAAATGAACTTATTTACAAAACAGAAATAGAGTCACAGATATAGAAAACAAACTTATGGTTACCAGGGGGGAGAGGCGGAGTGAGGGATAAATTGGGAGATTGGGATTGGCATATACACACTACTACATATAAAACAGATAACTAATGGTGACCTACTGTATAGCACAGGGAACTCTACTCAGTACTCCATAATGACCTATATGGGAAAAGACTCTAAAAAAGAGTGGATATATGTATATATGTATATATATAACTGACTCACTTTGCTGTACAGCAGAAACTAACATAACATTGTAAATCAACTATACTCCAACTGAAGGTAAGAGTTTTTTGTTTGGGGGTTTTTTTGGTCTCATTTTATTTTCTTTGAATTTTGTCAGAAGTTTTATATCATATTGATATCCAAGACACAAAGAATGCTTTAATAAGCATTCAGTGCTTTTCTAGTCTTCTTTTAAAAATCTAACAAACACGTTTTCAGTAAGTAAAGGATAAATGACAAATAATTTCCATAGTTTTGTTTGGAAAAGTGAATTCAGACTGGATATCTTCTCTGAAATAATCAATCATACGTAAAATTGTCAGATTAAAACTAAGCATTTTAAATAAAAGCCTTTCTAGTTCATCTTTTTTTTTATATTAAACAAACTGAAAAAAGAAACTTAGCTATGATGATCTCTAGAAACAGACAAGAATATTTTGGTGAGATATAAGGTTTTGAAACAGTATTCAAATTCTATACTTTAATATTTTTGTTAGTACATTGTCAAACATAAAACACATCAGTTCATTAGGTCACACAGAAAGTATTTATTGAACATTCTATAGTTGGGAACAACAATTTCAAAGTATGTTGATAAGCACTGAAATAGAGGTTTACAACAGAGCACTAAATACTACAATGTGCTTTTGTATACATATATATACAGAAATATATGCTGACACTTGTAAAATAATATATTAGTACTACTATCATCTTAGAATATCACTGCTTCTGTGTTGTAAAATAACTGAAATTGGAAACTTAAACAAATGACTCCCATGAGAAAAAGTAATATTTTAGTTACATTTAGGAATTTTCTGAACAATGCCCTACATGCCATTTGCTTGAAGTCTAGAATAGTAAAGTTCAGTTCAAGTTGATTCCAGATGTTCAGCTCTATTGAATTATTTTCAGGTTTCTTAAAGTGCTAAGCTTTTTCTTGCCCTTCTGTCTGATTTAGATACCAATTCTCTGGGCATCTCTGATTATAGAAATTATCACACTCTACTTGTCAGAAGAACAAACTGTGTCAGGGGTCAGCACGTGCTAATTAGAGACAATTCTCCTGATCCAGCCATCTGTCTGTCCCTGACACACCTTGGGAAAAATGGTTTTGCCTGTGAATATTGAAAGGTAGATTACTGAAACTATAATTCTGGGGATAAAGGAAATTTTTTGCTGTATGATAAAGCTTAATGAAAGTTACGCTTAAAAAATCACCTCAGTCATGTTGTAACAAGCCACCAAGACTTGGAAAATAAGCACTACCTGGAGGTGATGAGTTGGACACTCTGGACAACAAGAAACAACAACAGTGATTACAAACCACATTTCTCTGAGCTACCTCAACTGTCTGGATCCCAGCCAAGGACATCAGGTCTCTATTTTAGCACCTGTAACGAGGAGAGACTAGATGCATCCCAGTTTAAGAAGAGGGGTTGCTCACAGGTCAGCAGTCTCAGAGATTTGCTGTGAGGGACACACCTGAGTATTACCAGCAAGAAGCCATAAGCAAACTGAAGATTACTGGCCCAAGGAACAACGTAAGGAGCCCTAGCTGGGAAGGCAGGGACCACATTTTACTTGCCATTGTATTCCCAACAACTTTTAATGAAGGGTACAGTTGTAGTTACTTGATATTTATTTGATGAATAGTAAATGAATTTGCTAGTGAAAGAAAAAAATCTGTGATAGAATAAACATCAAGTTGAATGAGCTAAAGTTGAGGTCAAGATAAATATATTGGGCTATGTGTTGGAATGTGTGTGTGGGTGTAGGTATGAATACAATCATTAAAAAAAAAAAAACCTTCATAATGTATTAGGGCTGGAAGGCCTTTCTGAAGCCATCTCGTATAGTTCATATCATGGATCTAAGACTCAAAGAGGAACGTTCCTGGCCGCAGCACACATCTAACAGGTAATGAGTGCTGGGATGGTGAGTTGAGTTCAGAATTTTGGCTTCTAGTTTAGTTATTTTTTTCAACTAGACAATGACGTTTCCCTGGGGGTTATAACAGTAAGTATTGGGAAGTGTAAAATCCTGGTCTTTTCATATTATGTCTACATCTTGATATATTATAACAGAAATTTGGGGGGAAATTAAAAAATACTTAGAGATAAAGTAAAGATTCATTAAAATAGGAAGAATTCAATTATGACAGCAATTAAAAGATGTTGAATTATTGGACCTAAAAATGAATACATTGAATATGAATATATTCTCTTTATGAATAGAGTAAGAATAATTTGTAAATTATTATATATGGATTTCCAATGAAATCTTATACCTAAATAAAGTATATTTACTATCCCATACCACATGTTTACCACTTATTTACATTAAAAATATAATTTGCCTTCTTTTATAAGGCAATGATTTTTTTAAGTACAGACATTTTTCTAGGTACTGGGTTCTCACATTAACTCTGAGTAATGGAATCAAATTGATCTGTGGACTCCTACTGCGTCTTATCTGTCACTGGTCAAATTTCTCTCCATAGCGTATTAAGTCCCAGCTCTTCAATATGAGGCTCATATTGAAGCTCTTCATCTGAGTCTGAAAGTGGTGGGAGAAGCGGGAACCTTTTCCATTGCTCTGTCATAGATAACTCTTAGTGTTGGGTAAGCTATTCAAATACAACTGGAATAAGGGAGGCTGTTCTGTAGTTCCTATGGTTACCCAGGGGAAGAAGAGACAGCCAGCAGTATTAAGAGATGAGATGATTCTCAAACAGTAAGGGACAAATCAAAATAGAGGTGGGGAAATCTGCTCTAATTAGAATAGATACCATTTTATGAGGATGAGGACACAGTGGCACCCATAAAAAGTTAAGTAACTTGCCCAAGATCATATAGCTAGAAAACGGCGGAACCACAGTCTGAACCTAGATGCTTCTGACCAAAGCCAGTGCTCTAAATTTTACAGTGAATTGGTTCTAACTCAGCTTAAATGGCATGCAGCATAAAACAATAAATATTTATGGAGTACTTTCCGTATGTCCAACAAATTATAAGAAGTCATAAAGAAAGTTACAAAGGGGATAAATATGAAAATAATTCTAAAATTATTATTATCTAGACCATAATGTATAGGATATCAGAGAAATGTTAAAATCCCTTCACATCATTTGGTGTGGTGGATGTGGTGTGGATAAAGCAGACTTAACTTGTAAAAGATTTGAGTCATTAAGGAATATGGGCAAAAGTATATGCATGCATGTAACCTATAGGATCTTGATGCTTTCAAAATGAGAAATGTAAGTTGCAGAACAATATATTTAGGAATACCATCTATTTAAGGATGAGGTCTTATGTGGCACAAAAACCAGTCACACTGAACCACACAAGGGAGTGAGAAGTGGCTACTTCTGCATTAGGAAGCATGAGGGAAGAGCTTCACTTTTTATATTATATACCTTTATATTGTTTAGTTTTTAAAATAACTATTTCAAATGGTTTAAAATAACATTTTATGTATTTATGTTTTGATTTAAAAATACATTACTTGAAGGTAAAAAGCTATGTTCAATTTGAAAAAAAATCAGATCTTTGGGTTATTTGTGGGTCTGTTTACTAGGTGGTTTATGAAAGTATGGTATCTCATTTCTCTCTTATGGTTCTGAAATAGTTTTTTTTTTTTTTAATGTGAGTAATGACCTAGATGTCTTCTTACCTTTATTCAATGTAACCTTTCTCAACTTTATTCAGTAAGTTCACCATTAATGTATCATTCCTAAGTCTAGAAAATCTAAAGATATTGGAGAAATCTAAAGGACTGTGAAGGTCAGAGAGCTCTTGGAAATGTTTAGGCTACACACGAGGGGTGTTAAAACAATTATTTACTACTAATCTTTTCCTCCGTAAGATAAAAAAATGCAACATTCTATTCAGTGGAAAGTCTGGTTTTTGCAACATCTGAATTTGTATTTCAAATTGAGTAGCACAACAAGGCATACTATCCCTAAGAAGACAAAATATCTCTAAGTCTCCATTGGCCAACTCTGCAAAATCTCAGACTCCTCAAATCCCTCCAGGCTCCTGAAGAAGTTCAGTTTCCTGGAATTTCTCAAACTAGCTTGCACACTCGATGCTCTTGGAGACTACAGGTATCCCCCTCCCTTACTATAAGAACTGGCTGCCCAGGTCCTAGTTGGCTATATAATGAGACCTGCGTGGTTGTAGCAACTGTGCCAGCTGGATTTCAGAAGTGTTATTGACCAACTGACTCCTGATATGCCCCCCTCCTTCTTTTTGATCAGGACTGTCTTGTACTGTTTTGCTATGCCTGTCCCACCATTCTATGTTGAGTATATAGGGACCAGATAACTAGGCCATTTTTGTTCACAGGACTTCAGATCAGGAGGAAATGGATCCAAGGACCAAGGGGACATCTGTCACTCTTTTAGAAGATAAGATCCTTGAATTTGAGTTGATGATTTGTAGGGTGGAGACTTCGAGGCCTTTGGATGGGGGTGGGTCTCTTTTTCTAGAAAGGCACATGAATATTTGAAGGAAAGAGGGTGGACTGTGGTAGTCAGCCTCATGGTCAGAGGTTGTCTGGGGATGTAGTCTAGCTCCAGTCAAACCTTTTGATAACTGCATCCTCACCCAACATCTGACTATAAGCCTCATGAGGAACCCTAAGGCTGAACCACTGAATTGGCTGATTGATTCCTTACTAACAGAAACCATGAGAACTTATAAATGATCATCATTTTAAGATAGGAGTCAGCAAACCTTTTTCTGTAAATGGCCAGATAGTATAAACTTTAGGCTTTGTAGAAGATATGGTGTTCATGGTGTGTAATAATATTAAAAAAATGGTTAAAAGCTTTCCCTAGTGGTGCAGTGGTTGAGAGTCCGCCTGCCGATGCAGGGGACTCGGGTTCGTGCCCCGGTCCGGGAAGATCCCACATGCCGCGGAGCGGCTAGGCCCGTGAGCCATGGCCGCTGAGCCTGCGCGTCCAGAGCCTGTGCTCCGCAACGGGAGAGGCCACGGCAGTGAGAGGCCCGCATACCCCCCCCCCAAAAAAAAAAGCTTTCCTTGGTAAATTTTGTTTTTCTTCTGTTTTGCACACTAACTAAAATACAGTTGTTTAGCAAAATAAACATTTATTATTTAAAATTCATAAAACGCAGATAAATGAGCTATACAGAGCCCAGCAATAGACTTGTTCCTTGCACAGCAGTGCATCATATTAATTATTTGTAAACTGGCTTTCATCCCTGGAATGCAAATATTTCTTTTCTAGTATATGCTAAATACTTGTCTTGAGAGCATTATTGATATTAACCTCAGACCTGATGAGTATCAGATCATAGAAAAGAGAAAGGGGCAGAAGAAATAACAGAAAAATGGAGGAAAAGTAATATTATGCATGTACTATCAATATGATTTTTAATTTTGCTTTGTCACCATCAGAGGCCAGTCATATTAGATAATTTTATGTCTTTAGTTTTAGTAGGAATTCATATCCAAATAAGCATAACTTCTAACATTTTAAGTAACTCACTGATAAACTTCAACAAACAGGAAATAAAGGAATTTTCATGAAAGTTACTTGGTGAATATGAAAAATTTGAATTCATCTATCCATCTGATTCCATCTATAAATATATAGATAATATAGCATATATACATATGCATGTTTATATACACACACATATGTTTACTATACATGTTTACTAACCCCATCAATAACATCATGAACACAAACTTAAATTTAGCTGTAATTATTCTTTACTCTCCTTAAATCACCAAATGTGTAGCAGGGACAAAAATATTACAACAAAGGTTTGTTTTTCTTCATTCATAGCCAAATCCATTTGAAAATTTCAGAGCTTGGACAAGATATTTTTGAAAATCTGAACAAACCTCTAGAGGAAGAGACTAGCAGTGTGCTTGTGGTCTTAATGTAAGACTAAGTTAAGCTCATACCTGTATGGTGGTGATTGGGAGAGATGAGAAATGACTAATACCCTGATTCCTTATTTTAGAGATTCAACATTCTTGGAATACAAAAAATGATTACCCATCTCTGGGGATCATGATTTAGATAAAATGTGTCTAGAACAGCATGCAAAGTTTGGAAAAGGAAGTTACCAGCAATACTGGAAAAGGAAGTTACCAGCAATACTGTAGCAGAAAGCATAAGACAGCCTGCCAGCTGCACCGGTTTCAAAACTTGGCTTAATGAGTGATGAAAAGTAGCTCCCCAGTTGCATTGTAAAAAAAAGAAAAAAAGGAACATTAAGACTGTCATGCAAATTGGAATCAGTCCCAAAGTCCAGGATATGAATACAATTAGGCCAAAGGTAATAGAAATACCATTCATTCATATCCTCACTTCTCTCAAGTCTTGGCTCAGATGTCATGTTTTCAGTGATCTATCTTCCTTCTCTTCTGAACATAACACTTTCTTATATCCCTTTCTTTCACTTCTGTCTCCTCAAACTTTATCTTTGTTTATAAAACCATTTTGCTTATTTGATTATAATTGGTCTCCATCACTAGAATAAAATTTCTAAGGAGATAGAGACTTGGCTTGTCTACTGCACTATCACCAACACATGGAACAGTCTTGGCACACAGTAGATGCTCAGTAAAATAAAAGGCACCGATCCTTTTAATTCCAAAATCAGAAACTTGAGAGTTATTTGGACTTCTCAACTTCCCCTTCCTCACTTTCCATATCAAATATATCACCTTTTATTTTCTCAGCTGAACAATGCCTCCCTATCTTTGAATTCCTCTCTATCCTTACTTTCACTACTTTGATTCTAAATCTTCATCTGAAGCAACACAATTTTTTCTACTAATTTGCTGCAGTCATTTAGCAGTCAACATAGTGATATTAAAATATGAGGGTATTGGTTTGTTGTTGTTTTAAAATCACAAAATAGGCTGTGTAAAAGATCTCCCTGACCCTACCTCTTCTACAACCCTAAGCTTTCCCTACTCCCCTCTCCCCTTCCTTGTTGCCTTTCTCTAATCACTCATTAAAGCAAAAGCAAATTGTATAGAACTAAATTAGCACTAACCATATCTGTGAAAATCCATCATTCTCTTTTAAACCAAGATTTTTTTTCTCACATATTTGAAAACTTCTGAGGTGGCTGTTCCATTTTTTTATAGGTTCACATTTTCCTTATCTTCCAGAATAAACTCATAGAGCCCAATCATTAAATTTTCAAGTATCCCAAGAGTCAGAATTCAGAATTTGATTTTTATCAATGAATAACTAAATCATGGTTTGTTTATTTATTTTTTTGTCAATGTAAATAATTGTTCTTTCATAATCTCCTAAATATAAGATGGAAATAAAGGGCTTTGGCTGTGATCTTATGATCTCAATCATTTGTTTGAGCCAGATGTACTTAAATGTGTTTCAGTTGTTCATACTTATTTTAATTAAAACCTAAAACATGCAAGTTATCTGGTTGTAAAAAACAGGTTTTGTTTTCTTATATTTTAATATAGAAACATAGATATTAAATGAAGGGGCTGAGTTTGAGGGTTGTCAGATGTGGTCATAAAAACCATTCCTGAACAATGAGATAGAACAAGAAATGAGGAGTGTAAGTTAAGACTTTCTATCTATCTAGCCATCCATATATGTATATGTGTGTATATCTATATATATATCTAGAAAGATCAATCCATTATTCAATCAATCATTGGCTGAATCCAAAAGCCCCAGCATTAAATATACTGTGTCAAGAAGGCCTCACCAATATCTCACATATATATTCTCAAGCAGGTACTCAAGAGTAGTTTCTAACTTACCTCTATTTCTGCAAATTTCACCTTTTTAAAACTAATTACTCCCCTACCAGAGTAATACAGCTAAAAGTAAAAACTGAAAACGTCGCTCTTCTGTTGAAAATCTTTCAGTAGGTCTGCACTGTCTACTGTGGACAGATCAGAAATGTTTAGCAGATATGTCAGAGTAGACCATCATAAAGCCCATATTTTCCTTTCTAGCTTTGTCTCCTACTGTTTCGCCACTCAGATGGTCTAGCCGTAAAAATGTCCCCTCTATTTCGTGAATGGATCATGCTGTTCTATGTTTTCAAATCTGTGGTGAAGTCAGCCCACTCAGTGGATGCAGAAGGTTGAACAATAAAATTTCAAGCTTCTGCAGAAAGAGAGACTATTAATAGGCAACACAGTGGCATCCATATTTCTTTACAGTCAGAGATCTGTTTTCAGCTCAGTATCTAGAAATTACTGTTTTATCTCAAAAAGCCAGTAATAACAGCCCTCCCCCAACTTTAGCAAAGCATAAAGCACACAAAAAAGGGAATCAGTTAACAGACACAGTTCAAAGGAAACTTAAAGCTACAGGTCCATGTAAAAAGACAGAAACAATTTCCAGGAAATGAATAACGACTGAGAGCATTTAATGGAATGTATTTGAAGAAAACAGCATATTTTAAATGCATTAGGTAATGTTTCTGTATCTAAAATCCAAATATTTAATAATGTTCCACAAAAAGAACAAGAGTTTTCTAAAATTAGGAATAAGAGTTCTGATAAAACAGATTGACTATTCCAGAGAGAACAGAATGGACTGAGAGAGGAATGAATATCAGGGAAATAGGAAGGCAATATGGAAATGATGCAGAATGAGAAATGAGAAGATGAGAAAAGGGAAATCCCTGTAGTTGGACTTGGCAATCCATTTTCATTATTCCTTATTAGGGAAAAAATCTGAAGACCATTCTATACTATACAACAACTATAAGTTGTTGAATGTATATGTATACATTACTAACATAGTATATTATGTTAGTAAACTGTCTTATAACTATATATATATATATATATATATATATATATATATATATATATTTTTTTTTTTTTTTTTTGCGGTATGCGGGCCTCTCACTGCTGTGGCCTCTTCTGTTGCGTAGCACAGGCTCCAGACGCGCAGGCTCAGCAGCCATGGCTTACGGGCCCAGCCGCTCCACAGCACGTGGGATCCTCCCGGACCAGGGCACGAACCCGTGTCCCCTGCATCGGCAGGCGGACTCTTAACCACTGCGCCACCAGGGAAGACCTATCTTTTTATTCTTGAGACTAGGGATATTGTTTTTCCATTAGCTTTTCTTTATTGTTAGTCTTTAAAAATTCTTAGCTAGAGAATTAACTCTAGGTCTACTCCAGATATTTTTCCATGCATTATTCTACTACTTTGAGTCACGAACAAGGAAGTGAAAATCCTTCTTACAAAATGTTGTCTTAGCAAAGTTCTTTCTTACCTATGCAAATAAGCCCTTCTCACATGTGGTATTTATTGGTATTTACTAGAAATTTACTGGTATTTACCTCTTGTTCTTTGCTGGGTGAATTGTTATTTCTTCTTTTAAACCATATGAAGCAGGATTTCCTTCTCTGTGAAGTCTCTATCACCACCCTCAACCTCTTTCCTAGAATGGCCACAAGTATACTTTGTTCACACTCAGATTATAGCAGATAATTATGTTATAGATATAGATTATTATGTTTACACGTAATTTCTCTCAGATAGAGCACATTGAAGTCAGAACATAGTGACTTACTCATAGTAAGCTCATGACACAGAAATATATAAAAGATTAGTGAAAGAAAGGAAGGAAAGAAATGGGGAAGAAAAGAAAGAAGGAAAAAGGAGAAAAAGGGGGGAAAAGTGGAGAAAAAGGAGGAGAGGAAAGAGACAAAAGAGAATTCAGTGTTTAAATTAATAATCCACCTCAAAAGTCTTCCTTTTAAATGCCATAGACAAAGTTACTACCATAGTAAAAGGTGAAAAATGGAAATCCGGTAATTTACCATTCAAATCAACTTATTTTTTCCAAATCAAACAAGATACAAAAGTATTATCTTCTTGTTTAATCTTGTTTTCATTAGTTTGAAAATTCTATGATCTGAATATATAAAGTTTTTGAAAACATTAAATGGTTTATCATGCTTTTAGTGTATATTGTACCATGTCCAATGTCTTTTAAAAAATTTGATCACTAAGAGTAATAATGTGCCATAAATATTCTTAATACCTTTTCAAGTCTTACTAACTTTAAATAAAAAGTAGATAATATATCTATAACTATGCTGTGATTCCTTTTCAAGTTTTACTGTATTCACATACAAAAATAAATAAATAGATTTTCACAAAGAAGATATTAATAATACAAAGAATCATGTGCCAATTGCTTTCTATTTAGTTCCTCTAAAATGTAATTCACTCAATTCTGTTCCCATAAAGATGGACTATCACTATTATAAATATTTTGGCTTTTTAACTTTAAATTTAAAATATACAAAATCACATTTTGTCATTTAAACTATTATTAGGAGGTTATGAAGCTCATTTCTTAAGAAAAATAAAGTATAGTTGATGTATTAAAAGGCCTGGTAAAATTCATCACTGGGGCTAACATCACAGGAAAACATTTCGGAGGGAGAGAATACACTAATAATAATATATATTTTACCAAAATTGTTTCATATAAAGCACAGATTTCAGAATTATGAATTGTATCTGGATGCTTTTAACCAAAACTCTGTGTGGACCTCTTTGATAGTCTGCCAATGACCATACTAATTATCAGTCTGTTTTTGCTGAAGAAATATATTGGACTGTCCATGGTAGATTTTTTAAGCCACTAAGTTTGTAGTAGTTTGTTACCACAGCAGTAAGAAAGTACAGCCATCTCCCCCTTATCCACGGTTTCACTTTTTGCAGTTTCAGGTACCCATGATCAACTGTGGTTTGAAAATACTAAATGGAAAATTCCAGAAATAAACAATTCATACGTTTTAAATTGTGCAGGATTCTAAGGGACGTGATGAAATCCCACGTTGTCTAGCTCTGTCCCGCCTGGGAAATGAATCATCCCTTTGTCCAGCTTATCTTACCTGTTAGTCACTTAGTAGCCTTCTCATTTATCAGACTGACAGTGTAGGTAGGTATCACAGTGCTTGTGTTCAAGTCAGCAGTCCCCAAACTTTTTGGCACCAGGGAACACTTTCGTGGAGGACAAGTTTTCTATGGACCGGGGAGGGGGGATGGAGGTCTTGCTATCAAAAATAATATATATTTTAATTCATTTTTCAGTCGTTCATTGTTAGGATATAAAAATAAAATATTGTATATTAACCTTGTGTCCTGTAACCATTCTAAATTTAATTATTAGCTGTTGTAGTTTTTTGACAGATTCCTTAGGATTTTGTACTGTTATATTTCTTGAATTTTTGCTCTAGCTGGAACCTCCAGTAAATTGCTAAACAAAAATATGATATTTTTTCTGTTTCAACCTTTTGGGGAACTCTTTCAGTCTTTCACTTTCACATATGATGTTAGCTGTAGATTTGCTTTAGATGTTCTTTATCGTGTTGAGGAAGTTTCCTTCTATTCCCAGCTTGGGGAGTTATTAACATGAGTGGGTGTGAATTTTTTAAACACCTTATCTGTAATTATTAAGATGACCATATAATTTGTCTTTTATTGTTTTAAGGTATTGAATTGCATTTATTAAGTTTTGAATGTTAAACCAAACTTTCATTCTTGAGATAAACCCTATTTGGTAATGTCACATCCCCCCTCCCTTTTTTAATTGCTGGAATTGGTTTTGTAATATTTTAGGAATTTTTGTGTCTTAGTGGGGAATACAGTGTTTTTCATAGGTTTCTTGTAATGACTTTTTCTGATTTTGGAACTTGGACTGTACTCTGGATGATCTTTAACTATTTAGTTTGTTTACATTTCTCTCATTCTTGTCCTTCATGTCACAGGTTTTAATTATACATATAACTCTAAAATACATTATTATCAATTTCTTAAAAAAATTCATTTGAAAGATTTAAGAAATAAGAAAACAAGAATTTTTAAAATTAAGATATGAGAAAAGATAAAGTATTTACACTTATGCATATGTTTACTATTCTGATACTCTTCATTTGCTTGTGTAGATCTGAGTTTTGTAGCCAATATCATTTTCCTTTACCCTCAAGAACTTTATCATTTCTTATAGTGTAAGTCTTTGGACAATATATTTATTTGTCTAAAAATGTCTTTATTTATCTTATAAGTTGAAAGATATATATTATTTCTTCCCAACGCTTTAATGATGTGGTTGCATTTTCTTCTGGCTCGTATTGTGTCTCTGGAGAAATCAGAGGATGCTTATCTTTGATATAATATATCTTTTTGTTTTTCTCCAGCTGCTTTAAGATTTTTACTCTCTCTTTGGACTTTGGCTTTCTCAATTTGATTATAATATGCATAGCTGTGGTTTTATTTTTGTTTATTTTTCCTTTAATTTGCTAATCTTCCTTAGTCTTTGGGTTATATATATTTTACCATATTTGGAAAGCATTCAATTGATAGTCCTCTGAAATTGTTTTCTTTCCCAATCTCTTCTGGCATTTCAATTATACATGTACTCATTCTCTTAGTGTTTTCCTACCAATCTCTTCCTTTTTTTTTTTTCCTTCAGGTGTTTTTCCTCTATACTTTAGTTTATATGATTCCTATTTGTTTCCTTCAAGATCACTGATCATTTCTATTGAAGTGTCTAATCTGTTGTTCAGCTCATTCAGTGAATGCTTCATTCAGATGTGATATATTTTAGTTCTGTAATTTTAATTTTTGTAAATATACAGTTTCCATTACTCTCCTGATATTTCCCTATTTGTTTGTTCGTTATGTTCTTGCTTTGCTTCAAGTTCTTGAATATATTTATAATAGCTTATATATTTACCCATAAACATTTATTTATATCTATGAAATCTCTGTTTTTCCATTAGATAGTCCATCATATCTGTTATTTTTAGTTCTATTATCATTAATTGATATTTTCCTCCTGGTTATATGTCACATTTTACTACTTCTTTACTACTACTACTTTGATTACATACGGTTGGTTATAGTTATGTATGCTACATCATTACGTATTTGGATTTTATTATCTTCCTTCATAGAATGCTGAGTTTTTTTCTGGAAAGCAGTTACTTTACTTGTGAATCAGCTTGAACCCTTTTATGTTTGTTTTTAAGTTTGAAGATTGTGGGTCTTAATAGCTTTTACTTGAAAAGAGATTAGCCCTACTCTTAGGCATAGACTGTCTGAGATCACTACTTAGTGATCTCAGTTTTTGGTGAGGTCTGTCCACTCTGGTAGTTCAGCATTAAACATATCCAAGCTTTATGTGAGCTCAGGTGTTTGTTCAGCTTACAGTTCCATATAGTGTTGTTTTTTGTTTTTTGTGGGGTTTTTTTTTGGGGGGGTGATACATTTTTCCCTAGTAGTTGTTCTTTGCCTAAACCTGTGAAGTTTCTCCCTGTACATATACAGTCTACTATTCAGCAACGTACTCAAGGGGACCTTTATATGAAATTTTGGAGCACCATTTATGCACAGCTCCCTTCTCTTTGTTAGCTTGCCAAGCAAATTCTAGCCAGCTCAGTAGCAGTGATCTGTCTCCCCAGCTCAGCAAGACCACTGTGCACTGTTTGGCTACCCTCTCCTGATGTTGTACTCTGGAAAGTGAGTCCCTGGGGAGGGCAAGGGGAATGATGTGGCTTCACTCATGTGCTTACTTTCTCTCAGTGGTTGAAATACTATACTATCTGTGTTTTTATGATTTTTCTGTTCTTCCCAAGCTTCATTTCACCTAGGACCCAACTTAATTTCATAGATCAGTTATATAGAGATATTAAAAGGCCTCTCTAAACAATACTTTAGCCAGCTTTTGGAACAATTTCAATTTTAGATTAAACAATTTGAACATTTATAATAAATTGCTAAATTATGCCCCAAGGGTGCAGTACCAATAAGATCTTATTTTGTAATATTTATTTCTGTAGCATAATATTAAAGAAAATCCAAAGAACACAAATACAAAAATTCCTAGGTAATGGTTTTATTTTAAGGGTTTTCTTAAAATAGATGGTAAACCTACAGCTTTTTATTATGTAATAATGATTTATACTTTTCACATATTTTATGAAGATTCATTTGATTCTATTCAATAGTTAGCTAAACAAAAATGAGAAGCAAGATATAAAATTCATCATAACCCAAATGAATTTACATTAGTGAATTGATAGTCAATTGTTTCAGGTAGGTATACCAGCATATATTGTAAATGGCATATTGTAACATATAACAATATGCCATTGTATAACAACATATATTGTAAAAGGCAGAGACCTTTTTTTTATATATATATATATAAATTTTCTAAGCTCTGCAGGTCTGCTCTCAAGCATGGTGTAATAAAAAGATCTCTAAATTAGGAGGCAGAAGGACTAGTATCTAACCTTAATACTTAACCCTAACTGTATTTAAGCGAGTCTTATAATATTTCTAGGTGTCCTGATCTGTAAATAAGAGACGTTAGATTATCCAAGACAATTATTTAATTTGTTAAAACAATCACCATGTGAACTGAAGCAACTGAGGACCAGGGTATATGGTCTCAAAGTTTTTTTCCATTCTTGCTGAAAGGGATCTTTATGAATTGGTAAGGTTGATGCCACCTATAGGATAAAATTTCAACAGGGGCAGATATTTATAACTCATGGCATATATATTGGTCATAGTAATTATTAGTAGCTTCCTGCCTCATTATAAAAGTCCTATTTTCTCAGAGCCATGCTCTTGGTAAATTGTATCCTGGCATTTCATACCACTAATTATATCTCCTTTAAGTATCCTGCAGAAGAATCCACTCACTGGAGTTTCCTCTATCCCATGAGTTTTGTGACCCCTCAGCAAAGTCATCTGGCTTATCAGCATATCTCTTCTGTCAAGCCTTCCTCATTTTGAGTGTTTCATGTTATACTTTACTTCAAAAGAGTCTTGGAGATGAAAATATGTGTTCTTTTTTTCTATCTGAATACTATTAAACCATGTTGAGATGAACAGCATTTATCTTGTGATTAAATATCATCAGATTAATGACATACAGATTAATGTCTAATTTAATAATATCTTAAAACATGTATGTATATGATAAAATATTAGCAGAAAAAATGAATTTATTTGACCCACTGCACTACAGACATAGAATACTAGGATGTTATTTTTATTTAGCACTTTTATGTGACAACCTTTATATATACTACCTTGATTTCCACCTTAATACCCAAACAGGCAAAATAGGCATATTTGAAATAGCCATTCTTAACACATTTGAGTGTCCTAGTAACAGAGAGGTGTACCTTTATCCAGTTATCCCTGAAATATCCCTTCAATCACTGAAGTAACTCTTTCCTTTAAATCAAGAATATTTTAGATTTTTATTGTTAAAATCCATTTACAGTCTGTTCTATGTGCCGGGGGCACTGTGGTTCAATGTTAGTATTTCTATTTGTTCTATATCTTGTTTGAATTCAGTTGCTCATGGATTATTGTAGTATTCTACTGTTTTTTTTTTCTTTCTTTCTTTCATGGTGAGAACATCCCTGAGTGAATTTACAGCTATAAAATATAATCGTGTTGATGGCCTGCTTATTACTTGCCAATTTATTGCTGCTAGCCAATAAGTACTTGGTACTGAGAGTGTATTCCTGTTAAAGAATATGAAAGAATTCTGTATACTTCACTGTAAATTACTTCTGGTAAGCTACTGAAATATATTTTACTCTGAAACATAAATAGGCTCTCTGATTAATATAAATACTTAGAAGCACACTGAAGAGTTTAAAGTCTGATTACTTTTCAACATTCATATGCTAAGAGGCTTTTGTTCAACTGTTAAATAAATTAAATTTGAGAGTCTTGAATTATAGGCTCTGATTATAGACTCAACAGAGTATGAACTCTTAAGTTTTTCTAACATTGTCGCATAAAATACTCTTTGATATAAAAAGAAGGGAAATGTTAAATTAGAACATTGAAAATTACATTTTCAGACCTCTAACTTAATACTATTACTATTCACCTGGTCTCACAGGTATACTTAATTCTAATGCAACATTTCAGACATCCCGTATTTTTCTTCTACAAAAAGTAGTGAATTCTGGAGTTATATCATCATTGCTTGGGTGTTCCTTGGTGTGGACCTGGCACTAGGTGGGTGCTTTTGGAATGCAAACTGTTTAGTTTCCAATTTCTGAATCTCCACTGATGATAACAATGACCATTATGTATAACTAATCATACACATTGTAGTTTAGGAGGTAGTCCTGGTCAATATATATTAAATACTACTTGTGTGAAAACTGCGTATTAATTTGATCAATCTCAGTACTATCCTCCTTGAGAGTGCCTGCCAGTTCCAGAGATGCTGCCAAACTGAAAATTACACCTCTTATAATCTCTTAAAGTTAGGATTCTGGAGACATAGATTAAAATTAGATGTGTTCTCACAAGATTTGGAAGTGAAGTGAAAATATCTGCTGGCCTCTTTTGATTCACTCTGTTGTCTAGTAGTTATCAGAATAGATAATGACATGTGGAAATAACCTGGCACCCAGCCATGATTTTAGCAACATATCTTGTAATTAGATTAGGAGTACATTCTTCCAAAATAATAACATTCCTAATTGTTTTAAACTTCACATCAAAAAGTAACTTTAATCATTTCCTTGTGAGTGTAAAGATATTACTCCATGGATCATATTCTTTTAAGTATTAACATACAAATTCATTACGCCATGGCTTTCAACTTTAACTGAGGTTGTAGAGTCTGTGTCATATAAGACCTTCAGTAAAGCTGGGCCAGAATGTCACCATCGTGCTCATCATACTTAACCTTAGTATTCCAGGGGTGGTTTTCCAACCCCAATACTATTAGAAGACATATATCTTCAGGGTTATAAGACACCCAATTTGGGATACTACATGCTAAGGAGTCAACAGAGTCACCACATCATATTTCAATATTCTGTCCTCTTCAGTTTGTTTGCTACAGCTAGAATAATAAAGCTAAAACTTTAAAAAAGGGAACTGCCTTACTAATGTATATTAGCTAAAGGTGTGGAGATTATATGTACTGGGATGGTGGTGAGGCAAGGCGGGCAGAGGGAAATTGTGGGGTCCCACTGGTTTCTATATCTTTTAAACTCCATATAGATGTATACTGTATTATTTTTAGGATAGTTTTAGCCCTTCCCCTCTGTAATTTTACAGTGATAAACTATCTTGTCTTATTTTGTATTAACTGCTACTAGCAAATATAACCTGATCATAGCCATAATAGGATCAGGTTGATTTGATAGATTAATTGTCCACTAAATACCAGGATTGTTTCTATCTGTGGAAATCTGGCCTAGGAAGAGAAATAGAGAGCATCACTGATTATATAGGGCTAAGTGAGTATGATCATGCTTCTCATCAAGAGTTGCCAGGCATTCATGGAAATCATGCTTGTATGCAAATAATTTGCCAAATTTTTTAGACTACATTGGCAATTAACAGCTAAACACATAGTTTCAACTGAAGTAACAGTTATTTCTATTTAAAAAAATTTGCTCTATAAAAATGGTGTATCTCATCCTGTTTATAACATAAGATATATGGGATTCAACTTTTGTAGTAAAGAGCCTCAGTGGCCAAGAGAGAAAATAATATCATTATGAGAACGCACTTTCTTAGAGAAAACAGATCCTAAAGCAATGGGATTTCTCTTGGCACCTAGGCTGACATATGGAGTTAAACCAACTTATAATGAGAAGCTTGGTCTGTTATTGGCACTAAAATTAATAAATGAATAATTCTGTGGGTGATTCCACCCACTGACTGAAGAGACTTGAGAGAGGGTGACTTCAAATCTTGTCTGTTGTCAAGTAAAACACTGCTGAAAAAACCTACATGCTTATATTTAGCTAAGGCTGTACACACAGCCAAGGAAGCTTTTGTGGGAGAGGTCACTCAAAGACAGGAAATCCTGTAAGACTCGAGTTGATGGGAGAAGTTTCTGTTGAGATATCTCCAGTCACAGTGCAACTCCTTCTAGACTATGTTTCAGAGCAATCTTACTGGCTTTTTTTGCTGAGGCATCTTCCCAATTTCCAAAAGTATTTAAGTAGGACTGGTTACCCATCTTTAGTGGACTCTGTGGTTAGCATTTTGAGATGAAGAGAACAAAACCCAGTCTAACTATTTTAAGCACAAAGAGATTTATTAGAGCATACTGAGTGGCTGATAGAATCCTTAATGGAGTTAGAGATGGGAGGGTGGCTAGACACAGCCTAGAACAAAGGCAGCCAAGGTAAATACTCAACTGCAAGACCGTTTTGGTGGAAACCGTATGGACACTGTCTCATGCCAGTTGGCACCTATGACAACAGGAACCAGATGCTAGAATCTCTGCTTGAGCTGCCACAGAACAGAATGCCCCCTCTTATGTATTTACACAACGTACCTAGCTCCTCCTGTAGCTCAAGTTGTTCCCTCTCTCCTTCTAATTCTCTACTACAGTTTCTGCCTGGAAGATTTTAAAAAAGTGGCTGCAAAGGAGTCTCTTAAGTTTACTTTTTTGTTTTTCAAACATTGCCCATATTTAGAATGGCATGCTAGAAGGGAGTTGAGTGGATATTGAGCAATCCAACCCACACTATCTTCTGGAGAAATTTAGGTCCATGTCAGTTACTCTGCTTACATAGAGTAGTGTAAGGGGGGGGGGGGAAGAATGTAATCAAAATGATCCAAATACCTAAATATTGTAAATATTTTTCAGTGGGAATAAGAACATAGCAACAAAAACTGATTAATCATCAAAGCTCAAATAGACTTACTTGTGAATATTAAAGTTTAAAAATTGTTTTTGGAGTGAGGAATCCTGTTGACTAGATGAAGCTAGGTAGAAGTACTTTTTAAATTAGGCTGATAAAAATTTCAGGTTAATACATTTAAAAAATGGCTGAAAACAAGAATAAGCTAAATCTTAAAGAAAAACATGAAAAGTTTGGATTATTTTTAATTGTTTTCTTTAAAATTATAAATCATTGAAGAGATTATTAAGATCCATTAATTAATATTTCCTTTATCTTTCATCATTGTACCACTCCCTTAATTTTACAGTTTATAATCTTTCCCTTTTTGCCTTTTTACTCAAAGTTTGAAAGGTATATTAAGCAAAATGTATGATCAATATCTACAAAATCCAAGTTGGGGCAGTAGATAAATGATGAAGGAATGCAGAAAAATACAAGGAATGCAACTCCACCCTAGAAAACTGCTTAATACTGTGTAGAAATACGCTTTGGTTTATGTAAAGAGAATTTCAAGAAGATGAGTAATGTGCTTTTTCTCTCTTGGAAGTGATTTTCTTTTCCCTTGTTGCATAATTCCAATGTGAATCTACTAAAAAAACAATTTATTAGATGTTTATAGTGTGCCATACACCAAGCTAGATGTTGAATTTTAGAATTCATAATTAATTTTCATAAAATGTTAACAATTTCCTTAAGTGTTGTATCATAATTAATTCTAAAATATGTATTTATATTTAATATTCAATAATCAAAAAACAACTGGGAGACTATATAGCTTTAATAAAAATACACAGCCTGTTTTTATAGATCATATTTTATTAATGATGTAAGATAAATCTTTATTAAGTCACAGAAATTATTTTAAGGAAAGTTTTTTTTACCAAAATGTAATGCATTTTCTCTAAAGAAATTCATACATTAGTCGATGCAAAATAAGAATTTCCATCTCTGAAATTAATTCCAAACCAAATCTAATTTGTGATCATAAAATACTCTATATAGTCTCCCATTTATAATCTAGTGATAATGTACCTAAAAATAAAATCTAAGTCTCTATATACACTCCCTTTTTAATAATCATAATAAATACAGTTCTAGATGAGACCCATGGGTTCAACAGCCTTTAAGTTTTTAACAGAGATGTGTTTCCATAAGGACTGATATTCATGCTAAGCAAGTGATGATCAAGCTGGATGCATATCAGATTCACCCACGAGTCTGTAAGCACCCAGAGATTCTGATTGCATAAATCAAAGAAGTAGTCTGGACACTGGCATTTTGTTTAAAGTTCTTTAAGTGATTATACTGGGAGCCAGAATTGAGAGATGCTGCCCTGGACATTAATCTCAAAAGACTGTAAACACGAAACCTAAAACATCCTCAGTTTCTAGTAATAAACCTATCACTTATCCATGAATGCACCTAAGCAGTTCTTGAAGCTTTAGATTCCCAATCTGCATTTATTTTCAACCAATTAACAAATTTAATATACTATTAACTAAAATTATTTTATTTAATGTCATTGTTTTATAGTCTGGTGGCTGTTGAATATGATATAAACATATGCTTTCAGGTTTTTAAAAAAATATTACGGCAGGGCTTCCCTGGTGGCGCAGTGGTTGAGAGTCCACCTGCTGATGTAGGGGACACAGGTTCGTGCCCCAGTCCGGGAAGATCCCACATGCCGCGGAGCGGCTGGGCCCGTGAGCCATGGCCGTTGAGCCTGCGCGTCCGGAGCCTGTGTTCCGCAACAGGAGAGGCCACAACAGAGAGAGGCCCGCGTACCGCAAAAGAAAAAAAAAAATTATGGCATCCTGTATGGATATGGTAGACTGGCATTCAGTAAGTATTCTACTCTCCTTCTAGTACATCTTGCATTTAGATGGAAAAACTATAGACTGCACTTCCCATACCTCTTTAGAACTGCGGTTCCAAATGGGATTTAAATTCAGGCAATGAGATTGGCCTTGCATGATATTAGAAAATGGATGTGAGCAGAGACCAACCTTTTGATGCAATCACTATTTCTGGGGGCAAGTGCAGAGATGAAAGTATTTAGTTTTCTGAAGCAAACAAACAGTGGTTTCAGTATCCAGTCTTAAGTTTTGGGAGTGTTGAGAGGCAAGGTTTGGGACATCCATTTTACAAGTGTGGTTTATAATAAGTAAGGTGTAGTTATGTAAATGGCAGCAGTAGCAGCTAGGGCTTCCCGATTATGGAACATGCCTGACTATGTCAGGTTCCTGATTCTGGCAGTGAGGGTGTGATTCTGTATGTGGTAGTCATTCCTGGAAGGTAAACAGAGTATACTTGTTCAGTCTTCCCAATGATTCTATAATTTATTATTTAATTATCTCTAATAAACTTCCTGCTTAAACTACCTAGCATGGATATTATATGCTGAAATAACTATGTGTGATAACTATCTTCCCACATATGACCTAATTTTCATACATACACATGTGTGTTTATTTAAATCTGTATGTATGTATTTAAATGTGTGTGTATGTATTTAAATCTGTTCTCAGATGTCCTAAACGGGGAAGTAAGGTTTTGGTTTCCTTTCTCTAAAACTTCCGTACTTTTATCATGTTTTCTGAGTTACTGAAACCAAAAATTCATGCAGTATTCCTGTTTTGGTTACAGTATACAACTTTATTAAACTGTAATATAATGCCTCTTGTCCCTGAGCTTTAAGCTGGGAAGGGCAAGGCACAGAGGCAAAATTAGACCAAAGTCATGTCTCCATATAATAGCTTATAATGACTCATATAACCCTACCTTGATCATAATCTACCTTTAAGATAAATTCTTCAAACAATTTTATTATTAATTTGAGAGCTTTATCAATTGCCCATGTTGGAAGGACCATCACAGTTATTTACTTCAGCAATCTAAAGTACTTTTGACATAAAGTTCTGTCAGGCCAGGACTATGGTAGGATAGGTAAACAGAGAAGGTGCCAGGAGAAGCTTCTAGAGATACAGTACAACACTGATCACAATATTCAGAGGATATCAGCTGGCTCCTGGCCCAGTGATTGAATTCTGGTAATAAACTGAGGATTAAACTGGTTGTTAGTGCCAGGAAGGCCTGATAGTAGGCTCAGCAAGTAAAAAATACCCAGTTAGATTTGAGTTTCAGATAAACAACAAATAATTTTTAGTATAAACAACATTTGGGACATACTTATACTAAAAAAATAAATTCCATTGTTTATCTGAATCCGAATTTAACTGGGTGTACTGTATGCTATCTGGCAACTCTACCTTGTAACTGATAACAGTAACCAGAAGTCATAAGGACCAGGTTCAGATGCAATGTTCCCATCTCTAAAGAAAACAAAGCAGGGCTGCAATTCTGTAAAGACTGAAGTACTCATCGAAAGACTGAGGCCAAGTTTCTTGAAGCAAGTCTCAAAATGTCTTGTGTTGTCAAGAAAGACAGTGACAAAGTGTGTACTCAAACCTAGCTTTGAGTTATTAGAGAAGCAGAGGCACCTGACATTTTGTCACACCACTGGGCTTATGACTCCTTAAAACCCTTGGCTAGAAGTAATGTTATTTAACATCTAGGACTGGAATAAAACATATGGGAATCAGAGTGTACTCAGTGGTGAAGCTTGGACATTATTGACAGCAGGAAACGTTAATGAAAGAAGATTGGTCATTGCATTTAAAAAATTCTGAATCTTAACAATTTACTTGGATTTTATCTGTTACTCTTTATTGAGCTCTGGTCTCTCAGTATACACTTGGGTACCAGCTGTTCTCTTGACTGTTTTTTACTTGTTAATTTTAATCATTGCCTTGCTGAGTCTCATTCTGAATTTTAATTTTTCAAATAAATTCACTTTGATTTCTAAAACATTAAAGTTTATACTTTGTCTTAAAAAGCATGCTTCGCTTTTCCAGAAGTGTAGCACCAAATGACGTATTTACAGTCAGATTTCTTGAAATGAAGCAATTTGAATTTAATCTGCTATCTTAAATATCTTAATACCCATAGTATATGAGAAAAGGTCAATTCAAATTTTGTATTTAGGTATTGCTTATGATTTTGGAAACACCTGAATCTGGTTTTATTTTTTCTTAAGGGTCATTTGGTTGAGGCTCAAAGCATTATGCACAATTATTCTAGATAATTTTTTCTTTAGATTTAAAATGAAATATTTGTCTTTAAGAAATACAAATGTTTTAGTATCTTAAACTCAATAATTATAAGTAAATAAGGGCAGGTGTTGCCCAAGAGCCATAATCCTATTAATCTCTGAAATACAATACCCTTTGTAAATTGCAAATAAATATGGGTATTATTAACCTATTCATCTGGAGAATTATGTTGTACTAGCCATATATAAATAACTATCTGCTTTTTGTACAGAAATATACTTCTATGCAATTAATTACACCAGTTATATAATTTTTAAAAATTCTACATTAAACTTCAGGAGTAATTAATGAGTATAGGATTAATATAAGGTAAACAAATACACTTCATCATACATTTGTTTTACTAGCTTAAGAAACAGTGATTTTGATATGTTTCCTATAGGCAAAATCACAAAAACATTTTATGACACAAGAAAAAATAGTTTACTTATGTCTAGAATTTGACCCTAGCTAGACTCTCAAAATATATTTTTTTGTAGCTGTGAGTGTTGATTCTTCATGTCAAAATGAAGGTTACAAATGCACAGTATATTTTGGTAGAACAATATAGATAATATAATTGGTAAAAAAAAGTGGATTACTTAAGTAGCTAGCTAAGAGTTCATAATTTTAGACAAAGTAAAATAGTTTATAGTTATCACTTAACAGCTGGTTAAGTGATTTTCAGTCTTTTCAAAGCACCGATAAACCATACTTCCATCAATAGCCATTACTCTTCAAGAGAATGATTCTTCATAGGAGAGAAGAGAGACAAGTTGTCTTATGTGGAACTGTAGCCAGCACTCCTGAGCAAAGCATGAAATTAAAACAACTATCCAACTAATTCTAAGCTCTCCACCTATTCACTCTTCCCCTTCCCTTCCTCTATTGAGTATGATTGTGTTAACAGTGAGGGTCTCTATCATATCAAAATTGGGGCTAGGATATATCTGAGAAGTTGAACCAAATACAATAATTTATATGGATGGTTTCAGGCAGGTACGAGTGTGTCCACAATATCTAGGGGTAGGAGGCACTGAAAAGCAAAATTTAAGATAGAGCCATGGTGGGGTGAGGGATATGGATCAATAATGAAATCCCTTTGGAAAATCTCCATGGTAAAAGAAAAAATCCTGTCTGATGGACTGTCCATGACAAGATCTAGGGGAGAAAATACTTTCAGGTTCAGTGTGAATAAGCCCTTGTCACTCTTTGAAAGGAAAGGTACTTATGTGAAAAAATATCTAAATATATAATATACCAAAAATATTAATAATATGCTTTTAAAGAATAAGAAGCTCAATCAACGCTTTTGTGAAATATCCACAAAGAAATGGAGAGAGGGTAGAGGGACAGTGGTCACAAGGAAGGTCTGTGGTCCTGTAAGGAGTAACAAAGTAGCTCCTGGCTTATGTGAAACCCTGAAAGAGTGGCTTGCTGTATTGGGGCTATTTAGGAGATAAGGCTGAAAACTTAAAGAAAAGTGAGAGGAATTCCAGTAGTGATTCAGACTGGTATAAGAGAAGATACAAAATAATGCTAAGGTACTCCCTAAGAGAAGATAAGGAGATCTGGCATAAGCTATTAAATCAGAGGCTTTTGCATATAACTGATAAGGTAACATCATTCTTATCCCCAAGCAGGGAAGGCATGGAGGTTATTCAGTTAACAATTGACTTTTTGGGTTATACTAAACAAAGTGTTCAGTCTGTGTTTCATTCCACATGATGAATAAATTAGGCTTACATGCTTGAGTAGCTATATTTATAATTAGCATATAAAGAGCTTTTTTACTCAAGGAGACCTTTAAAAATATCTAATCTTTATCAAAACTTTCCTTTGATAACTTATATCCTGATATTTGTCCTCCGATCCAAGTGAAATTTTCAGTTCGTGATTTCTTAACTACTCTTATATGACAAGTTTACAATCCCTTACTTGCAATTCCCAAATACAAAAAGTTCTGAAACCTACTTTTAATGTATGCCATCGGTAGCAAAGGCTGAGGAAACCTCTCACTTGTTGAGAGAGAGAGAGACAGAGGCAGAGAGGGAGGGAAAAGATGGAAGGAAGGAGGACAAAAAAAAGAAAGTGGATCTGATTTGGACTGATATGAGGCTATTTACAATATTTTACTTGTTATACAGCTTAGTGTAAATATTCTTAAAAGTCATTATTTTAATATTTTGATTATAGCTCTGCTTACACTCTCATAAAGGGGTATTCCATAATATATAGCATATATAACTCTCTAAAATATTTTTAAAATTTGAAACATATCTGTCACCAAGGGTGAAGAGAAAGGGTCTAAAGGTTTTTGGACCTATAGTGAAATGGATTATAGAAGATCAGAATTAAGTAAATGAGGGCTTGGGTAGTTCCACTTAACAGATGAATTAATAGCTGGAGTAGTCTGCTGGCCTGCCTTCCTCTCTCTCTTCTCTACTTAAATATTTACTAAGTAGTAGATCAGTGTTAGCTACTTGACATACAACTATAAGCAAGACAGTCACAGTTCATGTCTTAGTGGGTCTTACAGTCTAGTGATTAGTTAGGCAATTTCATCAGAGTGTAAGTATTATATCAGAAGATATTCAGAATATTTCAGGAGCATTTAAGTGATGTACAAATCCTGGATGTAAGAGTTTGGGGAGTTTAACAGCTTAGCATAATAGAGTGAGAAGAATTTGGAGTTCCTAGGGAATATCAGAGGAAAAAAATGGAGAAACAGGGTCATTAATTAATACTTACATAGCAGTTACCTATAAAACAGGCACTGTTCACAGCAACCCTGTGAAATAGGTGCTATTAATATCCCTGTTTTGGACTTTCCTGGTGGCGCAATGGTTAAGAATCCGCCTGCCAATGAAGGGGACATGGGTTCAATCCCTGATCTGGGAAGATCCGACATGCCACGGAGCAACTAGCCGGTGGGCCACAAAGACTGAGCCTATGCTCTAGAGCTCAGGAGCCACAACTGAGCCCACGTGCCACAACTACTGAAGTCCGGGCAACTAGAGCCTGTGCTCCGCAGCAAGAGAAGCCACCACAATAAGTCCGCGCACCACAACCAAGAGTAGCCCCCACTAGCCGCAACTACAGAAAGCCTGCACGCAGCAAGGAAGACCCAACACAGCAAAAAATAGATAAATAAATAAAACATATGCCTGTTTTACAGGGACTTCATGACATGAAAAAAAACAGGCAAGATACAATTCATATAAGCATTCACATGGAAATCTGTTCTAGCAGTAGCTCTTTCCTCTTGCCTGTGTTCTTTTGCAAGGTGAAAGGGTCCTTTCCCACATTAAATTTGATCCATCTAAACTGGATTAGGGGCTAAGTTTCTGAAAGGCTAATGAAAGGTTGTGTCTATAATTTCTGCCAGGTTGATATTATCTTATCTGTTTGCAAAATCATATGATCAATTGCCAGAGACACAGAACCATCCGTCTCCAATTGTAATCCTGAATAGAATTATTGGAGCCGATTTAATGGTATGAAAGTTATAACAATTCTACTACGAATTTGAAGGCAAAAATAACTTCTTTGCTTGTTTCCAGCACAATGATCCATCAATCACAGCATTCATTATATTTTTTAGAAATTGATTCTGAGTGTGTACCATTATATTTAATTTTTTTCTAAATATAAGTAGAATAAATGCATGAGATTCTTTGGGGATTTTAAGGAAAGATAAAAGGGCTTTGTAAGAAGCATTAAAACAAAATCTTTATTAAACATTATTTTAAGTACAAATATAAAATCAAATAGTTTAAATAAATGTAAACATAATAAATAATTTTTATAATTGACTTTTCCCTCAAGAGAACTATATTTAGAATCATACTTGAACTATGACACCTCTGGTATATATCATAAAAAGTAGCATTGTGTTTTGGTTTTACCCTATATAAAATTCATAGTACAAAAATACTTCTTACAACTATAATGGATGATTGTACTGAGAATTAAGTTTGAGGTACAGTGTCTCCAATCTCAGTATTTGATAGTTCTCTTATAGACCTGAGACACGGGGTAGCTTATTGGATTTTATAGAACCAATAAGAGTATTTTTAATCCATTTGCATATGTTTCCACAAAAAACTATTTTATAATCAAATACTAACAATTATGCCAACTTTCTAAATTACTTTAGATTCTAATAGGAGAGAATGTTTATACGTAAAAAATGAAATAGAATTCTTCTTTGGAATGAAAGGTTTCTTTTTCTTTTTAGGTATTTATTATGAAAAACTTGGCTACTTTCTCCTTAAATCTCATATTATACCATGGTTAGGTGTGGTTCTAAGAAATCATTTATTCTGTAGCCAATTTTTTAATTTTTATAATAAAATCCCATGTGAACCATTATTCTTGAGATGAGAGAAAAGCCATATGGTTATAATGCATGCTGTCAGATTCCTTTAGTGAAGTAAGAGGATGCAGATAAAACTAAACCCAGCATTTAAAACATGTGTTTTAACCTAAGACATGTGTTTTGATGAATACATTTTTCATGATCTACAGCAAAATTATAGGGATCACTATTATACATAGATAACTGTTACGCTTCACTTTCCTAGTGGTTTGTCAATAAAATTTAGGACAAATTTATGGGATATTTCTAAGAAATATGTCTTCTTCTCTAGTTGTATTTTTTAATGTTTAAATAAAATTATTAGAAATGCATGAAAAAACTGAAGCATTGTGTGTCGATTCCATTTTGAACTGAACTCTATCCACAGAGTTGATCAATGCTTCTTTGCAGCCCATGGATACCTTACATACTTCTGTTTTTGCATTGATAAATCTAAATTTCAATTATCCTCTATTTAACTACATACTCTTTGAGGACCGACAATGACAGTATACATTTTTCTTTATCTCCAGCATTGTGCCTAGTACATAGAAACATTTGATAAATGTTTGTTGACCTAAATTTAAATCTTTGTTTAATCATGGAAAATTGTTTGTACTGACAGCAAAATATGTCTTCCTTTTATTTCTTGCAGTAGTGGGTTTTTTTTTTTTCCCCCAGAAAGAAGTTCACATCAGTAGTCTAGAGTGAGTGTCTATAACTGGGCATATTATTAGAGTCTTGAAAAGTCAGTAAAAGATCCAGAGTAGAATCAAGTCATTAGCACAGCAGCAAAAATGTGTTAACTGAAAAAAAAATCATGAGTGTGGAAGATGGTCCTGGCTGGTGATGGATAATATTCAGAAATATGTGGGAGGTAAATTAATATGAAGTATAGTTTTGAATTGACAATTAATCCGAATTTTTTTCCTGAGCTCTAGATTTCTAATTTTCTACCAGATATCTCCACCTAAAATATTTTGTAGGTTCTTCAACCTCTCTTGTTTGAGAAACACCACAACCACCTAGGATCTCCATTC
The DNA here is from genome assembly GCF_964165515.1 of Mesoplodon bidens. Taxonomy (NCBI): domain Eukaryota; kingdom Metazoa; phylum Chordata; class Mammalia; order Artiodactyla; family Ziphiidae; genus Mesoplodon; species Mesoplodon bidens. Next base: position 4,707,850 of record NC_138166.1, read on the forward strand.
TCCCACAGAACTCTGGGGAGTCGTCTTTAGCCAACTCGGCTCACTCGACCTACTTAATATCTCTTTAAGCTATCTCTCTGTTTTGTATATTTCTTTAATTTCAGATCTTTATCATTTCTTGCTTAGCTTACCACAAAATCCTTTTAAATTGTCCTCTTGCTTCAGGTATGGTAACTCCCTAATCCATTCTTATAATCAAAGTTACAGTAATATATCTGAAGTTCAAAGGTAAATCTCTACTTAAAACTTCCCTACCACAATCAGTAAAATCTCAAATTCTATAAAAATATATTCATTCCATCACGTTCATTAAAATCTCAAATTCAGTAAAATTCCCAATTTTGCACACAAAAACCTTTCATGACATGACCTTTCAGCCATCTCTACCCTTATGCTATTTTCAGACATGTACTCTATACTACAGTCATGACTACAGGCACATTTTTGGCTTATAAGATGCTGTTCATTTTCTGGGAATACAGCAACCCCACACTCATTCCTCTACCCATCCTTCATCTATATTCAGCAAAAAACATCTTTGAACCATCTCCCCAGTTTTCAAAGACACATTTTTCCCCTCACATATGCTTTTATAGAACTTCATGAATGTTGAATATTGCACTTAGCATTTCTTTAAATATTTAATTTTATTGGTCTTCTCACTAGAATAAGCCTTTCAAGGACAATGTATGAAATGTACACTTTCCACCTACAGTGCATAGAAAAATGCCTGGCACTCAACTGACTGATGTCAGTGACTTCACATTTCATGCTGATGCTGCATTTTTCCCACACTCTTCTTTTTACTTCCTCTGCATATTCACAACCAAAATCTCTAAAACATGCTTGTTTTTGACATTGAAAATTTGAAAACACAAATGCTTATATCTATTACCTGTGAAAACACATATAGACTGTAACACTTATTTAGTCCTCAATAAAACACACTACAACTTTTTTTCACCTTTTGTATGTATTTCCTTTTTCCAACTTAAATGTTTCAAATATGTTCTATGCTTTTGACCTTCGTTGGATTTACATAATTAGGATGGCCATGCAAGGTAGTTTGACTGGGAAAAAAGTCTGTTTACTCCTGAGGCCCAGAGCATTTATTATTTTCTCTCCCTCCCACTCTCAAAATTGTTCAAGCTTAGATACTAAATAATTTGGTAACACAACATATCTATTTCACTGTTATTTATTTATGTTTACTAGTATTGAATATGAATATTTATAAAATAAGTGAAGAAATTACTAAATCTGTTGATCTCAGGGTGATACAAACTGCAAGCAGCAAGAGAGAAAAAAGGTTCAAAGAAGAAATGGATATTAAATGGACTGAACTAGAAATATTAATTTTAGACAAGTTATTATTCTTTTTTTTTTTTTTTTTTTTTTTGCTGTACGCGGGCCTCTCACTGCTGTGGCCTCTCCCGTTGCGGAGCACAGGCTCCGGACACACAGGCTCCGCGGCCATGGCTCGCGGGCCCAGCCGCTCCGCGGCATGTGGGATCTTCCGGGATCGGGGCACGAACCCGTGTCCCCTGCATCGGCAGGCGGACTCTCAACCACTGCGCCACCAGGGAAGCCCTAGACAAGTTATTATTCTTTAAGTGGGCGTAAGTAACTTTGGTGAAATAATTCAGAAGGGTAGATGTACCATGAGGAAAGCCTGTAGTTTGAAGAATCTCAAATTTTGGTAACTTTTCTTTATTTCAATAACTAAATAAAGGTCTATAATAATATGCAAAGTTTATTTTTCTTTCCTAAAATTACCTGTGTTTAAATGAGAGATTGTAATACACTAATAGTACAAAAGTAATGGCCTTTCATAAAGAAAATTAAACTCAGAAAGTAATCTTTACATTATATTTGGGCTTTGAAGACATTCATTTACCACTTCTGAGTTTTACATTCTTTTCCATGTTACATAAGTTTTGACATCAAAACTTTGGAATAAGGAATACAAGTTATATAAACGTAACATTAAGCAAAAGCAAATGATCAAATTATGTAATAATATTTTTTATGAAAGGCATAAAGGATATAGTATATGATTGTTGCCTTCACTCTTTGGTTTCCACATTGCTAAGAAAATATTTTGAGACTTTTAAGCTGAGTAACTCTATAGATCAGAGCTTTATACAAAGCCAGAACTAGCTGATTCATCAGAAAAATCTGTTCACCACAAGACAGAAATTTTTTTTTAAATCAACTATTTTCTATGGATCTAAGCCATAAAATGATGCAGAATTATGGCTCAGAAGGTAACTCCCTTCTGCTAGAGCCTGGTATCCTGGATTCAGCAGAAATATTTTCTCTTAGTGATTTTCTGAAATTCTTCAGGCAAAGTTTTCTTCTAATTTAAGGGATTAACAAATGTATGGAAGTATAATTTTTTAAAATATTATTTTATCTTGACATAGACTTCTTATTTTCTGAAATATCTGCATTTTCTCCCTTCATTACACACACACACATACACACACGCACATGCACACACACACAATTTTTAGTCATTTTTAAGGATTATCTGCTTTAAAATTCTACTACTTTCCTCTTCAAGGTATACTCAATATAAAAGTTTTAAAATATCAAGGTAATATTTGAAGATGAAAAATATATTTAAATCATTGTAAACTATGCATCAAGGTAATAATTAGTAATTTGTAAACAATCTAAAATATTCTATTTAATCATCTTGGCACCAAATGTGTGCATGTGTGTGTGTATTAGATCCAGTAATCAACCAACCACTGGAAGTCAGAGGGAAGAGTGCAGAGGCATGCCATTTCTTCACAGTCAAGACCCTCCAAATCGAAGCCCACAGTATACTCTGAAGCCTCTTGTAGGGCTGTTCTAGACTCAAGAGGCCATATACTTCTGATGGTTGGGGGCTCCTATAATTGCATGATAAATGTAGTTCTCTAATTTCTCATTGTAAATTAATACTTTGAAGTTTGAGGTTTTTATATTTATATGCCACTTAAAAATCTCAAAAGCATAAGCCAATTCCAAAGAGACAAGTCAACTCTATGGACAAAAATGAGGATGTTTGATCTATAAGCCTGGTCCAAACTATTGACTTGAATGAATTAAATAGGATTATGTAACTTTTGGAGATCTCATTGAGGGTGGCTGGGTTTCTCACCTGATATGCTCACATACCCTAATCACTACTACAGTCTACCTTTGAGGCAAGACAAGTTTGAATTTTAGGCTTAAAAAAATCACTATGGAGAATTGCCTCAGACATACTCTTTAAAATTTAACACATATTTTTAAGGTTTTTATTGTGCATGAAAATAGAAAGTATGCCAGTTTTATTTTATGTAAAACTGGTTTGTATTCCTGGTTTTATAAAAATATAACATAAAATTTATTACAAGAATAATTTAACTTGTATTAGTCTCACAGAACATGTATACTAGGGTTCACTTATTTAATCAGCTCCCTGTATACAAGGCAATGATAGTGGCATTCAGTATTCATTGTGACCATTAGAGTGAACCAAACATTCCTGTAAATTCTTTTAGAATCTTCTAGTGACTGAGTATTTTGAGTCATCCATTCAATCTGAGGAAGATCCAAATATAAAAGCATCACTTAAATTGGACCAAGTTGTCCTGCCCCGATTTAATTACAGTGGGAATATTCTACATGTCTATAAAATCTACAGATCATTTTCAAATAAACCTAGGATACCTAAACAATTTGAAGACCTTGGAATATCTTTCTGTACACAGGTTCCATTGTTCAACATCCTCATCATTTATTTATTTCCCTTTTCTCACTGAAGTTTTCTCAGTGTGGGACTTCAGTCACAAGCCTAGTTTGACTGTCTTTTTAAATTAAATCTAATTAATAATTATCATATCAAGCATGGATTTCACTTGCTCTAGAAATGAAAAAGAAATTCACTATCCTTCAAATGAGAGAATCTTTCAAAAGCTAACACATATTTAGTAAAAGTTTTATAAAATTAATTCAATTTAATTCAAGCTGCCCTGATATGGCCCTATCCTCAAAGTACTTATAGTATCTAGATATCATTTTAATAATAAGCAGCCTAACTAAAAGTGTAATTATGAAAAGCAAAATTATTTCTCAAGAGGATATTCACTGACATTTAATTATATGCCATTACTGTACCAGACTTTTATGTATGTTGTTTCATTTAACAATCACAACAATCCCGTCAGTTCTACTAGCAAAGAAAAAACCGAGTCTCCAAGAAGTTAAAAATCTTGCCCTAGATCATACAACTCCTTTGTGGCCAAGTCAAGATTAGTTTACAGACCTGCCCAGTTTGAATGGGTAAGACCTTTATATAGTGGTATACATCCCTCTTTCTGAGAAATAAAATTAAAGTTTGCTTATTAAATATGAAAATTTTGATTTATTTGATAAACATAAGACAATCTAAAATCAAGCATTGTTCACTACAATTAATGTTTTTCCTAAAGTAGTTTGTTTCTACATGATATACACATCACAATTCTTTAGAAGCATGTATGTGGGTGTGTGTATTTGTGGTAGGCATGAAGGCATGAGCCAATGTGATTTTTTCTTCTATGATACCCTGTAAATTTACGAGACTCTTAGGTATCTTGTAGACAAAGGCAGGCCCTTTCTCCTCTATAATTACTAGAATTGGCCATGATAACTAAGGTACAAATAGAGATTAAATTTAGTATTTGTGCCAACTTTTAATAATATTTTCAGAATCCTCAGGGATATGACATTTAATTGTATGAGATTAGGGAGGGGAGCACACAGCTCATAAAAAGCAAAAATGTAATATGCCAGTAATACATTCCACCACATTTGCAAGGAAAATAGCCAAATTTTAAAACATGCACCCTTAGGTGGGGTTTTGATGAAAATGCATCTCTAAGGCACCATTAGGCTGAAGGTGATGTCAAAAGTCTCTTCTCTTAATTAGCTCACTCTTTATGGTTTCAATTTGTTATTAAAACTATTATTCTACAGAAAAAGAAATATGAGTTTGCTGTGCTAGGATAAGACTGAGATCAGCTTAGAATGCATGAGTCAGGCTGTATATCTGACTAAGATTAACCGTGTCTTCTTGATGCTTTATATAACCAAATGGAATATTCCTTCCACGCGAGCTTTTGGCCTGCCCCTGTAAACCATAACTGTGAGAATTAAGAGAAAAGTTGAGAACTCTCAGATACATTTCCCAACGTTTTATAAATGTTCTTCCCTTTAGCTAAACAGACTAAATATCCTTAGTAGGGTTTTCCTTCATTGTTTGTTAGAGAGCACACACATACACACACCCACACATACCCTGCCTCCTCCCTCACACATACCACATATACACACAAAAGAAAAAACAGCTCATTACATATTCTGGAACTCTTTTATCCCCAAAGAATGTTGGATAGCATTGAGGATTGGAATATCATCGTTTTAATTAAATTTGGGTTTTTTTTTGCAGACTGATAATATTTTTTTTTTAATTTACTTAAACAAGATGTACACACTCTAGAGAATTGTGGATTAATCCCCTTTTAAATGACCAAGACTGATTCTGAAAGTGGACAACAGTGAAAAGTTATCAAGGGATCTGATATTTCCCAAAGTAAGTCTGTCAGCTATAGATCCTTTAATGTAATGTAAGGATAACACATTCCAAATCACACACACAAATAGCACATATACAAATTTGGCTGCCATCTAAAGAATGTATTCATATTCTATTCTAGGAATTAAACTACATGGCTATAAATATAAAATTGGCATCTGTGTAAAGTATTTCTAAACATCAGTCTGAAAGAAAAAAATCACAGCTGTCGCTGTGTCATATTTGTGTATATGTGTTTTTGTGAATGTGTGTGTGTGTGCGAGGTGTAAGAGAGATTATAATCTTTATAAATTACCTAGCAGTAATGCAAACGTTCAGAAAGAGTACTGGACCAGGAGTTGAAAATGAGTTCCAGGTTCCAACCTTGCCATTTTACGTACATAGGCAGCCACTTAATCTATTTGAGACTCTGTTCTCCAGTTGGAATATGTCTGAGGTTCCTCTGTCTTCTAAAATCCCAACCATGTAAATTTTACACTCCTCAGAGCTTTCTTCTTTCCTAGTCATTTTTGAAGGTACTATTGAATAGGGGGAAAAAATGCAAGACTTCCAGTAGGTGTTAAAAAACAAAAAAGGCAAGAAGAAACAAACAATTCAAACAAGAATTATTAACACCCTACAGGACAGTTACGAAGTAGTTTCAAATACATGTCCAACTAAAGTTAGATTATCACTTAAAAATACCACTACTGTTCTAAAATAAAATTATTTGTAAACTCCCTTCATGACTCTCCCTAAGATCTATTTTGATTGAGTGGGAATCAATCATAAAAATATGAAAGCAGAAGTTTCTGAAATTGTTAATGATAAATGTCCAAAAATTAACTATAGGACTTTAGAATACAGATATTTCATAGACCAATGAAAGTTCAAATCAGTGTGCTTGTCAGAAAAAGGTGTATAATTTTCACTCATGTTTGGTGATGTAAGAATCGTCTATCTCACACCTTATTCATAGAATTTTCTACCAGGCTAGTTAATACTATTCTGCTAACTTGTTCTGTGAGATGGAGTGGAAGGATCGTTGAACTGTGATTCAAGAAAGACTGAGTTGTAGTTTCACTCAGTTTACCTAAAAATAGTTACCCTCTGTTGCCCTAAACAAATCATCTGAATAAACAAATTGGAGTCTAAGGTCTCTATCAGCTAAATCTGCATAATTATTTTACTGGAAAGAACATGATACTCAGATTTATAAATATACACATATATTCACCCATATACAAGACATAAGTTGTTAAGCGCTAAGTGGAGTTTTCTCCAAATTGTAAACCTGTTTCACATTTGAAAAAGACTTTAAATTCTGTAAAATTTGGAAGAAAAAACCAATAAACACAAGTTAGAAAAACCCCGTGCCTGGTCCTCTGATATTAAGAAACACCTTTCTAATGAACAAAGAATATACTTTAGAATTATTTATTACAAGAATTAATAATCATACTTTTACAGAGATTCCCAGTTGTACTCAGACTACTGTCAAAACTTCAAGGAAAAAAAAAAAGGAAAAAACAAAACAAAACAAAAAAACTTCAAGGAGTTACCAGATACCACACATCTGTTCACTGCTGAAAAAGCCATTCATTTATGTGACAGTTTAATTATAAAATTTGTTCAGAAAAAAGAACCTGAATACAAAGCCAGCTATTTTTAAACCAGGAAATCATAGTGAGATCAATAAGAAAAAATATCCAAACCTAAAGAAATTTTCAATAGAGGTATTTAGAATTTCTTATTTTTTTCCTAAAAGAAAATAAATATATGTATACATATTCAAACTTTATAATAGCATGTATTATGGAAACATATTTAAATATATGTGTATCATTCACTCAAAAGTATTTTTAATAAGCTTTTTATATTAGAACGATTTTAGACTTATAGAATCACTGTGAAAATACTACAGAGAGTTCCCATATACCCCACACCCAATTTCCCCTGCTATAAACATCTTACATTAGTATGGTACATTTGTCACAATTAATGAACCAATATTGAATCACTGTTATTAACTAAAGTTCATACTTCACTCAGATTTCCTCAGTTTTTACCTACTGTTCTTTTTTTAAAAAAAATAATTAATTAATTTTAGTTTAGTTTAGTTTTTGGTGTGTTTCTGCTTTATAACAAAATGAATCAGTTATACATATACATATATCCCCATAACTCTTCCCTATTGCATCTCCCTCCTTCCCACCCTCCCTATCCCACCGTTCTAGCTGGTCACAAAGCACCGAGCTGATCTCCCTGTGCTATGCGACTGCTTCCCACTAGCTATCTATTTTACATTTGGTAGTGTATATATGTCCATGCCAATCTCTCACTTTGTCCCAGCTTACCCTTCCCCCTCCCCGTGTCCTCAAGTCCATTCTCTAGTAGGTCGGCGTCTTTATTCCCTTCTTGCCCCTAGGCTCTTCATGACCTTTTTCTTTTCTTTCTTTTTTTTTTTTTTAGATTCCATATATATGTGTTAGTGTACAGTATTTGTTTTTCTCTACTGTTCTTTTTTGATTCCAGAATCCTATCTAAGATGCTAAATTACATTTAATGGTCATGTCTCCTTAGGCTTCTCTCGGCTGTGACATTTTCTCAGAATTTTTTTGCTTTTTGATGACCTTGAGAGTTTTCAGGATTCCTAGTCAGATATTTTGTAGAATGCCCCTCAACTTGGGACATGAGTACACAGGAATAATGTGTTTTAAGGAGGAAGACCACAGAGGCCAAGTACCATTTTCATCACATCATAGCAAGGGTATAGTATCAGCATAACTTATCACTTATCACTTGTTAACCTTGATTACCTAGCTTGATGTTTGTGTTTATCTGGTTTCTCCATGTCAAGTTATTCCTTTGTTTTCTCACTTTCCATACTGTACACTTTGGAAGAAAGTCTCTAAATGAAGCTAAAACTTAAAGGAGAATGGAATTATGCTACCCCTCCCTAAGACTGAAGTAGCTACATAAATTATTTGGAAGTCTTTTCAACGGGAGATTTATCTATTCTACCTTATTAATTACTAACTAGCTAGCTGATTAATTAATTAATTTACATCAGTATAAATTTGTGGATATTTATTTTATACTTTGGGTTATAACCCAATATCACTTTACTTATTTTGTTGCTCAAATTTTTCCAACTTTGGTCATTGGAAACTCTTTTGGATGCCCCTTGTATCTATTTGATATACTCCATCATTGCAGGTTTTAATATTTTATGATCACTTCCTTAGTTCCTGGCACACAAGATGATCTAGGCTCATCTTGTATATTTCCTGCCCCCGTCCTAGATTCAGTTATTTCTCCAAGGAGCACTGGTTCTTTTCATCGAAGAATGGTATTAGAAACCAAGATCTAGGTGCTGGGTATCAATAGAGATCTAATATGCAATTTTAAATGTTTTTCAAACATTTTAATCATAAAATTAATAATGAAAGTTTAGTTTCTATTCATAAGCTGCGTTTATATAAATAATACATTATATAATTATTTAATAATGTTGGATCTCTATAATTTTCACCTGCTCACAATTCATCTAAAGCAAACCCCTCAGTGGGATGAAGAGCATCAAAGACCTCTAAATATTGAGGGGAGCTTCTTCAGTTACCCAAGAGCTACGTGTACATAGTGTACTGGAGCATTTCCCTGCAGTGATTATTTTAGACCACATTCCAGGGAAATATGTCTTCACATACAGATCTTGAGAGGTACCTGTGGCCTCTATGGGCACTGCATCCTATCACCCTGAATTAGGAAAACACTGACAATCCTGCAGAGTCAAGTTTAATTATTATGTCTATTCAGAATTTATGCTTAGTTCTCTTATACAGCTCTTTTATGAAACTACTCAAATACGCCAGGAAGTAGCACAATAGACTTATTTAAAATTAAGAGCTAAATTTAAATAAATGGTCTCACAATATATTGGAATGCAAAAACTTAAAAGAATGTTTTTTTAAGTGTTGTATCAGAAATATTACATAACTAAGAGTTTTTTCATACACATCTGAATTTACTAAGTTAGTTTCTTTGCAAGCATTTCTGAATGGATTTCACAATAATAATATGGAACTAGAAAGAGTGCTGGCTTGGAAATTAGGAGCCCAGGGTTTTGGCCTGGAAATCTGGGCGTTTTCAAGCTGGGTTATCTTCAATAAGTCCCTGAAACTCAGGGACTTTAGTTTCCTCTGTAAAATGAAACAGTTGAACCAGATGATTTCAAAGTCCTCTTTAAGTTCTTAAATGCTATGATACCATTTTTCTGAAAATTTGCTAGATGTTAAACATGTCATTTTATGAGTAACATGGAAAGTCACAAAATCACAAATACACACACACACACACACACACAAGGTATTTTTCCTATCTTGGTGTAAGAGTCTGACTCCATTTTTGATGTTCGACCATTGACCTACTGAGAAAAGCATTTAGGCTTCCACTCTTCCTTTCTTCACCAATGCACATCCGGCACTTTCTTTTATACTTACTTTATATAAAAAAGCTAGTCACTGGTGGCAAGTTTGAATACTGCAGCCCTAGCCTTGGATGGAACCATCGTCCAGCCCCACTCACTAGCCACCAAAAAGGCCCAACTCTTTCTCTGCTCTTTGCACATGCCTTTCCACCATGCCTTGCACCTACCTTTCTCTCTCCAGAAGTCCTTTGTGTGAATAATAAACCGTCTTTCAAATTCTTTGCTGCTCGAAGTTGCATCAGCCTCTGCATCCAATCTATTAATTGGGATGAGATCCATTCCATATCTGTGGAGAGATCACAAAACATTTGTTAATAAATGTTATTTCACTTATCATTCAAGAACAATTATATACTCCACACTATGTTCTCATAAGATGGCCTTGTCTCAGCACTTTGAAATGAAAGATAATTTAACTACCTTTTCTACTTCAGAAAAAAAAGTAATTACTTTGTTGTTGCAGTTGAAGTGTAGTGTAAGATTGCTTTTGAGAATGTTATTCTACTATCCACTCGATTCCACTCATGGTTACCTTTTTAAAATGTATATCATTAATAGATGAAAAATGCACTCTGAAGAAGATTTTCTCCATGGAGCTTTATCTGGAAAATTGCCCATAATCTTAGAGATCAATGAACAGGGTTTAATAAATATGTTTGTTGATGCTTTTATTCAAGGTAAGAGCATAAAAACAAGCAAGAAGTTATGGCACATTATTTCAATATGATTTTTTTGATCCTAGGATGTTATTCCTTAGGGGCAGAAGCACCATTATATGGTTAATTTTCATTTCCTTAAAACCAATAAGGACTTACGCTAAATTTTCAACCACACTGGGAATTGTCAGGACTTTGACCAATAAGATACAGCTACTGTAATTAAAGTCTTCACAGAATTCGTACCTCATAGTTCATGTGAAACTCTGGTACCTGACTCTTAAGTCAGGACCAGAAAGTAAAAAAAATCAGAAGCTTTGTGGAACTTTTGATGAAATGCCACAAAGAAAAAAGCAGAGTAAGATAGCTTCAAGGTACTGTGAAAAAAATTCTATACAGCCTGACATGGATAGCCAGGGCAAACTAAAAACTGATAATGACTGATGATGATAGATAAAATATGACATCCTATAGGAGTATTCCTTCTAGCTCCTCACTTGTAAAAACATGGTAGGACCAAGGATTCATGTGAGCCTTAAAATGCTAAAATTTTATATATGTTATTTGTTTTGATGTATAAGCATTGTTATAATAATTATTTAATTTGCACAAATAATTATAAATTGAGCATTTTAATACATAAGTTATATGACTGGATCATGTTAATATATTTTTTAATTCACTGCTATGATTACTTCATTATTTAGCCAAAGTGCAACTGTTTTATGGTGATAGCTTCCCAAATTACAGGTTTGAGGCCTAAGAATGGTAATCAACTTGAATCTTATAAGTAGTGGATTTCAATCAGAATTTTTTAGTCAGTTCTTCATGTTTGTATACTTACAATCAAAGTCCAGAGTCTACTTTCTGATTTTTCTTTTTAACTCTTATTCTGTTTTAATTTGTTTCATTAGATGGAGTCCATAAATGTTGTTCAAAGTCATAAACGTCAAGAAAAGAACCATAAAAGAATCATTTAATTGAACATAATGGCGAGAACAAAAGATTTAATTAATCCCATTTTTCTTCTGCATAGTACTGGTTACAGTAGACATAACCTGAATGTGCATTTATAGTGATTCAACATAAAACATCTCTTACTTAAGTTTTTCTCCCTCTGTTCCTTGGAAAGATCAAATTACAAGTAAAAAGTAAATGTGAGAGTGCATATTATTAAGTTCTTAAGGACGGTAAACTCTTGAGTTTTTTTTTTTTTTTTTTAAAGGGTGTCAGGTAATGTAGTAGCAGGTAAAAGCTGGAGTTTATGAGTGACAACTAACTAACTGTAAGGGTCTATAATTACTTGTGGGCATGTAACGTATTCTTATCTTTAGCTTCCTAGGGAACAATATATTCCATTAGAATTGCATGAAATTTATGTTTCACAAGCACATGAAGGTCAATAAATTCAATAGATAACAATGATGCAGGATTTAGCAGAACTCATAGAGTCTGGGTATGTAATAATTAGAAAAAAATTAATTTCTGCAAAATACTTAGTGCTATAAAGTACTACAGAACTAAGGTATCTTCAGTCAAAATCAATCATAGATTTCTTTTTCTAATTATGAATTCTATTATATTATCTTCCCTCAAGGATGGGCCCTGGAAACATTAGTTGGCATATTCTGATAATTTGGTGTAGCAAGTTTAAATTAGAGCAGGAAACACATTTTTCCACTCAAAGTCAATATTGTTCATAAATACACACTACTTTATGTTTGTTAAAGAAATCTTTAATAAATAAATTTAAAATAAATTTTGTTAAAGATTAATAAACTATATATTATATATCATGTCATTGGTAAACTGTGCATGCATCATAAATTTATTTCTCCAAAATGGTAATCCACTCTGATTTATTGATACCACCTTATAATTCTCTCTTTTCTATGAGGTCAGTCATTCCCTCTCAACCTAACATCCCTTCTTGGAGAACTTGACCCATGCATCGTCTGGAATCAATAAGACTGAATACTGTACAACTTTTGCATCAACTCTTCCTTCCATCATCAACCCCATTCACGCTGGATCCAGATGGTTAGTTTATGATAAACAATTGACTGACACTGAGACACCCAAATAAATTTTCTAGCCTAAGTGTTTGAAAATGAGACAAAAAGTTAGTTGGCTGTGATGCATTTACTGTGAGGAGAATCAAGGGTGAGGACTGCTGCTTTTTGGGCAGCAGTAATGAATTGGTCTGCAAAAAGACAATAAAGGAAGAATATGTATGAAAGGACGGTTTGAGATCAGAAAGAAATGAAGCCTAGGAGAGAGAGCAAGTGAGTGAGACAGAAAACTGCTCCACGACAGTCCAATTTCCACTAAAGTCAGCTTTCTTTCAGTAATTTTCTTTCATTATATTCTTTATATTCTTAAAATGGAAGTTTTCTAGACCTCCACTAAATGAATTTTAGTCCCTGTATCCAAACTAAGGCTAAAATACCAAGATAGCTACATGGTAACAGCACAATGTCTGGCCATTGTGAGGCCCATTTGTTTATTTACTGCCTAGTTTGGTGTGAGTTATGCAATCATAGAAAATGCAAATTGACCTTCCTTTTGGCTATTTGAAAATGTTTAAAACTTTTTTCTCTGTTTTATCAGAAACATGTAAAGAATTAAAAAACTGAGTTAATGAGGGATTTTTATCAGGAACTTTTTGGGAACTAAACTTCAAGAGCAAAATTGGAATATAGATCAACCTATAAGCTAATATTTATACCTATTATTTATTAATAATTCATTATAATTTGAGTGATTCTATCTAGATACTCATGCTTTCAGTGCCACCCACCTTCTATAGACCTCAATTCTGCCATCAGAGGCTGACTAAAGCAGAGACCCTCAGAGACTCTCATTCTCCTAGAAATTTACCACCAACACCCACAACTTTATAACAACAATTATTTCCTCTCTCTTAATCAGTCCTGTAAATGTTCTTGATGATTTCAACATACTTGGAAAGGATGCTTCCAATCTCGTATCACCATTTCCTGATCTCCTCCTTGCCAGTGATGCCATCTCCAATCCCTCCTCGGGTAGCTACCTCCATGGTCATAAGATAGGTTTTGCTAAATATAGTCTTCACTCTTTCAGGACCTACACAGTTTACACTGTTTCTCACCTCTGTTTTGTTCTTAAACCCTCCAGACATGGCTTAGGTTCCATGGCCCGTTTTTGTAATAACATCCTCATATGCCTCCTCAACTCCCTTGCCAAACTCTTTCTTCATAACATTATATTGACTTTACAGTCATGGTTACCTAACATCAATTTTGCTGTTATTGCTACAAGCAATCCAACTAAATTTCCTTAGTCAATTCACTCTCTGACTCTCTATGATTTAATTTCATAGTTTCTCCTTCCATCTCAAATACCTGTTAATCCTTCCCCTCTCCTTGCTCTCAACCCATGAATTAGCCTCAGAAGCAATCAGAAGAGAATTGTTACATAGTTGCCACCACACTCCTATTACTTTAATGATTCTTAAGACACATGTAAAGCCAGCCTCTCTAATTAGATCCCACTCTTTTCCTGACTACCTAAAGATATCAGTCTTTCAGGTATCTCCTCTCTCCTGAAATGTCAGTTTTCCTTTATACTTAAACATTCCCATAAGCTTACAAAGATGCACAGTATTTTCCATCTTAAATGTAAAAACAAAAAGTGACACCCCCCAAAAAAAGTTGCACAAGAAATGGCCTGAGGTCAATTTAATACTATATTTCCAAAGAGTAAGTTGAACCGAATTCTTCAAATAATAAAAAAAAAGTTCCAGGAAAACAAAAGCTAGCAGACTGTGAAAATTATTCATAACCTATCTCATCCTACGAACACATGTTTTACATTTGATTCATATACCAGTAAAGTTTTATAGAGCATAGTAGAGGATGATTACAAAATCAGCAGTCTGTAGAAATATAAGGACAACATGAAAGTTAGTAAAGGTATGATATGAATAATTTACTGGTTGTAAAAGGAAAGCATCATATTCTATGCCAATGCCTCTCTTTTCACCTTTTACTGAACTAAGATTAATTTTTTCATAACTTTCATATATACTTGGAGTGAACTGTGATGTTGGTCCAGTCCATCCACAATCTTGGTAAAGCAGTTTTTATTCTTTTAGAGCTGGTGACCACTGTAAGTAGCATATTTTTATGTCCCTATTAGTTTTGACAGGTTACATGTTTTGATAATTGGATTATAAAAATAAAGAGATAAAAATAGATATGGAACAAAATTCAGCTTCTAGAATCTGAATCCAGAAGTAATACTTAGTACTACCTGCTTGCTTTGCTTACTTTGATCTTTTTCTTACTTGCTTACTATATTATTTGCTCACATACATAATCATTCTGTGACAAATATAGTTAAGAAGAAAGATATATATGTTTGGATATTACATAGCTGGAATCTTGTTTGTGACACTAATCAGAGAATTTGATTTATCCAAATTCCCTCCAAGGATATTCGAACTTTAAATAAAGAATGTAGAATTCCACTCCATTTACACTTTCAAAGGTATTTCATAGCTAAATCAAAATATAACATAATTTTATATTTAAAAATTGTTCTATACTGGGTCCTGACTATATGTAAAGAACACAAATAAGGGTTTGTAAAAAGCCTCTAAATGGACTCTGAATTTTGGCTCCACATGTAAGGGATTTAGAAGTCACCATTCTGTCCTAACAACAAGTAAAAAGCTGACCAAACTGAAAAATCGATTTTTCTTGGAGCCAGAAGAGAGGTGAAGACACCGGACAAACCACTGTCCCAAGATTGGAGAAACAGGTAAATACATGGCATCATGGCACACCTGAGCAGAACTTCTGAGCAGAAGTGAAAACTGCCTTGCAAGAAATGTTAAAAGAAGTTTGTAGTCACCCCAGAAGCACACATTCACGCCCCCTCCTGTTTCCCCCACAATGGGTCCTAACTTCCAACCACATAGATTCACTTTGCCTGTTTTTGAACTCTGTATGCATGAAATTATATAGAATATTCAACTTGTGAAAAGCCATTGAGCTACACGCTTAAGATTTATGTGCTTTTTAGTTTAGTTAACAATACTGTACCACTGTCAACTTCTTGGGTTTGGTATTTATCCAAAGGAGTTGAAAATTTATATCCACACAAATATCTGTACATGGATGTTTATGGCAGCTTTATTCATCATTGCCCAAGTCTGGAAGCAAGCAAGATATCCTTCAATAGGTGAATGGATAAATAAAAGGTGGGTACATCCAGACAATGGAATATTATTCAGTGCTAAAAAGAAATGAATTTTCAAGCCATGAAAAGATACAGAGGAAACTTAAATGCATGTTACTAAGGAAAGTGCCAATATGGAAATACTATACACTATATGATTCCAACTATATGACATTCTGGAAAAGGCAAAATTATGGGAGACAGTAAAATGATCAATAATTGCCAGAGTTTGGGGGGGATAAAGAGGAAGAGCACAATTTCAGGGCAGTGAAAATACTATAACGATGTTCTATGTCTTTATATATTTGTCCAAACCCATAGAGTATACAACACCAAGAACCCTAATGTAAATATGTACTTCACATGATTAAGATGTGTCAATGTAGGTACATCACTTGTAACAAATGTACCACTCTGGTGAGTGATGTTGATAATGGGCAAAGCTGTGCTTGTATGAAAATAGTGAATATATGGGAAAGGTCTGTACCTTCCTTTCAAGTTTGCTGTAAACTTAAAACTTAAAACTGCTCTAAAAAAAAAGTCTTAAAAAAAGGAAAGAATGCAGGCAATTCTCCTCATTTATTTACAGGAAATAGCAATCATAACTCGTTTCAGCATTCTGATTAGTGCACAGAGTAAGTCAAAATATGCAATATGGTGCCACTTTCTTTGACATATAGATTATTGTTAAATGTAAAAAAGTTTCTGAAATCTTAAATTAGATATTCATATAATCATTCTAACAACATTTATATGTTATTAGGATAAAAGATTGTCACTTTGAACAATATAAATTATTTTCTTCATGAAATATTAAATAAAATCATTTTTCTTGGCATCGTGTCATCGTAAGTATCCACAGTACATCCTAAAACTTAAAGCTAAATCTAAAGCTTAATTTAACACATCATGAGGCAAAAAACTTCCAAGTAAAACTAAATATTAAAATTCAAAAAGCTCAAATATATAAATCCTAACATGAACTGCTAGAAGAGATAGTCAATGTTTATAGTATTTTTAAAAATCATTAGTCATTAAGCTCCTAACTTAAAACTTTATATCTCTTTCTGAAGGATTACCTCAGAATGACCCTTTATATTTAATATAGCATTTTTTTTTAAAGCTTGCACCCCACTCTATAAATATAAAAGGATTTAGCAGCCAGGGAATGATAAAAACTTCCAAAGAAAGGAGCAATGGGAAATTACAATGTTTTAAGGTGTTTCAGCTCTTTATCATCATCATACTTTGTGTTGTCTTCCTAGTCATAAATACAAAAAAAAAAATACTTAATGCAATTTAAAATCAAACTCATTTGGGAACTTTATATGAGCAAAATATATGCATTATATAAATAATCATTTTTATGCCAAATAAACTAATAAATTATTACATGGCATTATTATACAATAAACTTTACACCTAAAAAATCTGAACATATATAAAGCATTGTTATAATTTTCAAAGGAAGGGCTCCTTACAATCAGACAGTATTAAAGATATATAGAATTTGTTGACAAAGTAAGTATCCCCTATGAGTAGATACATCCCTACTTGGGTTAGTGATTTACCACTTTCTAATAGATTAGATATCGTATAACCTTTATAATTTCCTTTCAAGCATTTTTATTATGAATTGGCTGGTGGCTTGAAAAGATAAATTAAAAGGTACATTCTTATATAATTTCAGCATTCTTTTCATCTCAGTTTCCTTTGGAAACATGAGAATTTTTCACTTGAGACAATATACTTACAAAAATTATTTATAGCTCTGATTTATGTTGATATTACACAGGGATAAGGTTTTAACTAAAATATTTTCCAAATTATCTTTTAAAATATGCATTTAACAATAATTAGTTGAAGTTATTTCGGAATATTAAAAATTATAGTCCCACTTCAGTACATAGATTTCATTCACTTCTTTTTTTTTTTTTTCTTTTGCCGTACGCGGGCCTCTCACTGCTGTGGCCTCTCCCGTTGTGGAGCACAGGCTCCGGACGCTCAGGCCCAGCAGCCATGGCTCACGGGCCCAGCCGCTCCGCTGCATGTGGGATCCTCCCGGACCGGGGCACGAACCCGTGTCCCCTGCATCGGCAGGCGGACTCTCAACCACTGTGCCACCAGGGAAGCCCATTCATTTCATTTTTAATTCATAAATGTTAATAATAATAATAGAACCATTTAACTTTTTAACCTATAATTCAAATATTTTCTGTATCTGTATTAAGGGTACTATTAAACCAATACCTGCACTTAACTGGTTTCTCCACTTCTAAATCCATCCTATCCAATTCTTCCCATAGTCCAAATCATTTAAATAATGCTGCCCATTAAAGAATATTTTGATTGTACTCTTTTCCTGATCAACTATGGCTCCATAATGTCTATAAACTTAGTCTGTCATCTCAGATTCTAAACCTGTCTAATTGAATCAAACTTCTGAAAGAAACGAGATTTGATGTCATCTAAAAACATATTGGTTTCACATCTTAACTTCTACTTTTACCATTTCCCCATTTTAAGTGTTTCTCTATTGTCTTAACCATGCCCATTCTTGAAAAAACTCAGTTCCCTGCTTTTTCATGAAGCACCTTTTCTCTATTACAGTATTCATTTTCTCTTCTTCTGAATTCTCAAGACCTATATGAAGATCTTGGAATATGCATTATTATTTTGTTAATTGTTTTTTTAATTTTACCATCAACTCCAATCTAATTTAAAAAATATTGAGATTAGATAATATGTCATATCTCTTCACATCTGCATTATCAAGCTTTTAGTAGGACCTTACTAAGGTTAAATAATTGTTTAGTACTAATTAATTACCCAACTCATCTGTATTTTGATGAATCCACTTTATAATACACAGTATTCCATGTGTGATTTGACTTCTAATGCTATTAATGATATTCATCTAAGGGTTTTAACTTGCTGAAGAGAAAGTGTTTTAGTAATAAAATACAACTCTAAAAGTGGGACTCTTTAGCTTGTGATGATATAAAACTCTTAATTATTACAAATAAAGACAGTTATTTGTTATTAATCATTCATTACAACTGGGAAAAATAAATAACTTTTAATTATAAGAATGATGAATGACTTCAACAATTGTCTAAGTTAGACAAGTTCTACAAAAGCAAACTAGATCTAAATGCATCCCATATGTCTTGATTCTAACACCAAAGAAAAAGAATTCTTAAAAAAGCATGTTTTATACATGGCTTCATGCTATACTAGTACTACCCCTTGAGAGTGAACTGTGATACTGAATAATGTTTTGGCATGGATTATAGAATGAGCTCATTATATTACACAAAACATATATCAGAAAAGATATTGAATTTCTTACTGGTTATAAGAAGCTACAGTGAATAGATGTGTCTTGAGAAATACCCTTAAAAAGTTAAAATTATCTTTAATCCAATCATTAACCCACAGTTAATTCAATTATAAATCCAAAAATATGGAATCATTCATATGCAAAGCAGGATAAAGAACACTAGAACAAAATTCACTTTCAATTCCCAAACAGTAGTTTCCAATACCCAAAGTCTTGATGTATGGACTCCCTTTCCTCTGCCAGTTTTGCATTTGTGTCTTTGACATGGGTTTTATTTTGTAATTTTTGACAAATTTTTGATTTTTCTAAAACCACTAAAAAATTCAGGTAGTCCTAAAAATAACAGCTATTAATTTGAGATTTGTTAAGTATTTACAGTAGTACATTCAGGGCTATATTATCTTACAGCTATGTTTTCTTTACATTTTATTTTCTAAATAATTTTTGTAAATAAGAGCCTTTTCCAGAGCATAGGAAGCCACTCTAAAGTAAATGAGTCGAGACTATGCACATTTCACAGAAGAACCAGACAATATAGTGATACTTATTGACAACTGAATCAATTAAAGTTCTAGATATTTCTTAGGATGCTTATTCTGTAGATTGACTTACTAATACATAAGACAAGGACAAACAAAAATTATGTTGAAATGAGGCTCAGATTTCCATTCTAAAGAGAATAGACACAGCCAGTTTCAACATATATGTTATGATATATAATAATCAAAACATAACTGCCAATTTAGGATTACAAAAACTATTTTAAAATCAAAGGAAGTGAATCTAAGGAATTTTGAATGATCCTGCCATGCCCATAGAGCTGGTAGTGTATCTACTTCCAGAAATAAGGTAGCCTTCTGTTGAAGAATGTGTTCAGGTAAAATGCTTCAACCTTTTTTAAGTGGAAATCAGCCTAAGTTGAATATACTCAGCTCATCAGGGAGTCTTGTATTTGGAACATATCTTTTTAGTGCCCTATAAAATGTATTTTATTAAGCTGAGCTTGATACTATGTTATTAGCCTACATCCTAAGAAGTTTTGATAACCAACCAAGAAAAACCATGTTGTATTTAGTATAGGCAAACATTGTTGAGACATGTATTACCCACCGAGGTCATATGCCTTCTTCCTTCCATTTGCCCTCTAAGTTTTCACACGTAGAACTCTATCCTCATCCTTCAATTCTCATGCTAGACTTAACTTTCTTTATTGATGGCCTTGCAGCTAGATCAAAGAAAAATTTTTTTTAGTCAGCTGGAAGAGAGGCTTGGTGCTTCTTGGGTACCAAATCATACATATATACTATATATATATATATATATATATATATATATATATATATATATATATATATATATATATATATATATATACATATATATATATATATATATATATATATATATAGAGAGAGAGAGAGAGAGAGAGAGAACTCTATTCATATTTAGGGCAGCCTTTTAGGCTTATTTGTGTATTCAACTGACTATACTACCAACCTCAGGACACTCCCCTCTCCACAAAACCAACCAATCACCTCTCCTCTCTATGTATACTCTCTCATGAGTTTCCCTAATCAATTATCTATCAAATTTCATATATCATGGTTTTTATTCCACAACTGTGACAAAAGCTAATAAACTTTGTTTTATAAAAGCACATTTGCATGAGTAGGTTTCATTCAGAGTACAGTTAGTTAATAAACAAGTGTAAATGTCATATCTGATCCTTCCATTTTGATAGGGAAGCAGAGGCGACATATCTAAATTTAAAAAGAGGATGCTGGAATGAACATTGGTGTGCATGTATCCTTTCAAACTATGGTTTTCTCCGGATATATTGCAGCACTATTTACAATAGCCAGGACATGGAAGCAACCTAAATGTCCATCAACAGAGGGATGGATAAAGAAGATGTACTACATATATACAGTGGAATATTACTCAGCCATAAAAAAGAATGAAATAATGTCATTTGCAGTGACATGGATGGACCTAGAAATTGTCATACTGAGTGAAGTCAGACAGAGAAAGACAAATATATGATATTGATTATATGTGGAATCTAAAAAAATGGTAAAAATGAACCTATTTACAAAACAGAAACTGAGTCACAGATGTGGAAAACAAACTTGTGGTTACCAAGGGGAAAAGGGGGAGAGGGATAAATTGGGAGATTGGGATTGACATATACACACTACTATATATAAACAGATAATCAACAAGGGCCTACCGTATAACACAGGGAACTCAACACTGTGTAATAACCTCCATGGGAAAAGACTCTAAAAAAGAGTGATATATGTGTATGTATAACTGACTCACTTTAATGTACAGCAGAAACTAACAAAACATTATAAATAAACTATACTCCAATAAAAATTAATTAAAAAAAGGACACTAGGGATACAGATATCCACAGGACTCACTACATGGAATACAATCAATTCAATTTAGTACAGTTGGTTTAGGCCTAATGGAAGCTTTATCTGAGAGGATTTTTCTTTTCTAGAACTATAAATATGAATAGCTTTGCTCTCAAATTTTCCTTATTCTTTTAGGGGGTGGTCTTAATTATCTTAATCATCATTGTGTGAAAGACACTGGTGTTATTTGTTTCACTCATTTCAACACAGCACCTAATGTATCTATCAGCTACCTCCTCAAGCATAGTTTAAGGCTTTCTCACAAAATAGCAAAAAGCAAAATTGGAACATAAGAAGGAAACCTGATTAGAAATAGAAAGAACCTCCAGGATGCAGGTGATCCAGAAGGGAAGAGGTGACTCTATTTAGGAAAAGTATTGGTTAGTCGTGACCCTGGTTATACTCTCCTGCTGCTGCTTCTCATATGCATAAAACAAGATGCTGCTTCCTTACGTGGGCAAGAATAGCCTTTAAATTGCTTATCCCCTCAATTTTTCCATTCCATTAAATATGAGGCTCTCAGGATCAGCAACAGTAGAAGAAGAGAGTTGCTTGATATTCCAATGTGAACCACAATAGACCAATATAGGAACAACACACAAATATCTCTTATTGAGTTATTAATGAAGGTCTAATTAGGCTTGCAGAAGACTTCCAGTAAGGTGGAGTATAAGTATAATGATATTCCATTTATGCAGAGTATCTACTCCTTTGATCATAAATTCTAGGCCACAATTGGTAGAGGGGAGGGCACTATATTACAGTGATTTAAGCCTTCTAATGTAGCAAATCACAGGATCAATAATGGTAATAAGAAAATGGCTTATCCATTACACAATGAAAAAAGATAAAAGAACCTTCATCAATTTATGTTTGAATGATGGAATAATGATTATATGCTCTGATTTTAGAGCAGGCAGAACTCTATTGTTAGGAAACTAGGAGTTTCCTAATAATGACTATAGTCAAAATTTGCCTAGAAAGAATTTTTCACAAAACTTTATAAGGTTTACAACTAAAATCAGACTTCATCCATTATTATTTGTGCTATTTTTATTACATGGTTACTTATTTTTATTTGTCAGTTTAAAAATCCATTTTAGAAGACTCTAATCATGTATAAAACATTGAAAGTAATCATATTTCAAACATTCATATTTTAGCCTTTCCAAATATATTTATTTAACAGTAAAATAAGTCAGACAAAGAAAAACACAGTATGCTTTCACTTACATGTGAAATCTAAAAAACAAAACGAACTAATAAACATAACAAAACAGAAACAGACTCATATACAAAGAACAAACTAGCTGTTGCCAGAGGATGGGGGTGGGGAAATGGGGGAAATAGGCGACGAGGATTAAGGAGTACAAACTACCAGTTATAAAACAAATAAGTCACAGAGATGCAATGTACAGCACAGGGAATATAGTCACTAATATTGCATTAATTTTGTATTGTGCATATTGAATCATATGTTGTACAACTGAAACTAATATAATACTTAAGTCAACCATCTTCAATAAAACATAAGTTAATGAGTAAATTAGATAAATAAATAAAAGGTACCAGGATAGTTAGACAATAGATGGATTTATTTTGAGATATTTGTTGAGCTCCCAGAAGTTTCTTCACCAATAGTTTTAATAGCATTAATGTGTATTAAAATATAAAACAATATTCCTGGTATCATGCTCACTGCATAGACCTTCTCCTAAAACTCTTGCCAGAACTTTTTGAAAGTTCTGTGTTTCAGGATTACAGCTATATTTCCTTTTGTTGAATTGTGCATGGCTTAGCCTTCTCTTTTCCGTTTTCAAGAACTGACCATGTTTTCTTATGTTTCCTATTGGATTGACCTCATGCTACTTATAAACAGATTTTAGAAAGATCTATGTATAGCTGATTCACTTTGTTATATAGCAGAAACTAACACAACAATGTAAAGCAATTCTACTCCAATAAAGATGTTAAAAGAAAAAAAAGAATGATCTATGCACACAGAACATAGCTATATAACTGGCTGTGTTCTCTAATGACCAATGTCAGAGCAATACATAATGACAGCCTTAAAAATGTGCAGCTCTCATGGAAAATATTATTTTAGGAATTAAAATGTTGGGAGTAAGTAATTTTATATCTTAAACATCCTATTCCACTGAAATATTTACCCTATAAAGAACTCATTTTTTTACATGAAGTGTGCCACCTGAAATTCATTCATGTGTTAAAGCGTCCATTCAACCAATGAACATTTATTGCATTTGTTACTGAGCAAGTTGCTAAGGGCTTCAAAATTGAATAAGAGTGACATCAGCAAAAATGGCAGAGAAAGGACCTCCAAAATACATCCTTCCATGAAAGTAATTTTAAAAAGGGCAAAACCTGTCAAAATCAACAGACCTCTGGAAAGTTGTCAAAAGCTTACATTAACCCAGGTAATACCCATTCAAGAAAACAGCTGATTCCAAGTAAGAATACTAAAATTGTGGCATTTTAACTTACCCTAGTCCCATCTTCCACTCCTCCGCCTAGCAGTAGGCAAAAAATAACAGTCCATATTCCTGGTACTAAAAGAACCAGGACCCCATTCACCAATGGACCTCATTCACAAAGAATTTTAATTAATTATTTATTCAGATCTGGCTGGTAGCTCCCTGGAAGAACAGCTCAAAAGACTTATCTTTTTTTTTATGCCTAATTCAGAACTATTCCAGTGCTAAAGTTGCTTCCAGAGGGCAGGGGAAGGCCATTTAAAAAAAAATATATTTACAGACTAGTTTTAATTTCTTAGATGCTGCTGCCAGAGGAAATAGATAACAGTTGATAAGTAATGCTTAGGAGAAAAGGCTGGGGAATGATATGTCTTTAAGGGCTTTGAAAAGCTCCAACATATTCCTGGGAACCTGGAAGGTCACATGCATGTTAAGAGCTGTTTGCATGCTCAGGAAAGACCTGATGAGGTTCTAAGGTCTCATCTTCTGCTGAACTTGAAGCAGCCAACAAATTAGATAACCTAGATGAAATGGACAAACTCCTATAAACACAAAAACTACTAAAACTGACTCAAAAAGATATAGAAAATATAAATAGACCTATAACAAGTAAATAAATTGAGTTAGTAATCTAAAAAAAATCCACTAGAAAAAGTCCAGGGCCAGATAGCTTCACTGGGAATTCTACCAAACACTTAAGAAGAATTAACACCAATCCTTTTTCAAACTTTTTCAAAACAATAAAATGGAAAACATCCTGACTCATTCTATGAGGCCAATAGCTGACACCAAAGTCAAAGACATCACAAGAAAACTATAAACCAATATCCCTTATTAATGTAGATGCAAAATCTTCAATAAAATACTGGGAAACTGAATCCAGAAGCATAGCTAAAGGATAATACACTATGACCAAGTAAAATTTATCCTAGGAATGCACAGGTGGTTCATTGTATAAAAATTAATCAGCATGGGCTTCCCTGGTGGCGCAGTGGTTGAGAGTCCGTCTGCCGATGCAGAGGACACGGGTTCGTGCCCCAGTCCGGGAAGGCCCCACATGCCGCGGAGCGGCTGGGCCCGTGAGCCATGGCCGCTGAGCCTGTGCATCCGGAGCCTGTGCTCCACAACGGGAGAGGCCACAACGGTGAGAGGCCCACGTACCGGAAAAAAAAAAAAAAAAAATTAATCAGCATAATACATAATATTAGTAGAACAAAGCCAAAAAATCCACATGATTATCTCAATAGACACAGAAAAAGAATTTGATAAAAATCAGATACCCTTTCACAATAAAATCACTCAACAATTTATGAATAGAAGGGCACTTGCTCAATATAATAAGTGGATTTATTAAAAACCCACACCTAACATTACACTCAACAGTGAAATATTAAAATCTTTTCCCCAAGAATTAGGAACAAAACAAGGATGTCCACTTTCACCACTTCTATTAAAACATTGTACTGAATTTTCTAGCTAGGGAGATTAGACAAGAAATAGAAATAGAAGGCATCCAGATAGGAAGAAAAGAAGTGAAAGTATCTATATTCACAGATCACATGATCTCATATATAGAACACTCTAAAATATCCAAACACACATCCACACACAAAACAAGAGTTAATAATGAGCTTGGCAA
Organism: Mesoplodon bidens; assembly: GCF_964165515.1. Lineage (NCBI taxonomy): Eukaryota > Metazoa > Chordata > Mammalia > Artiodactyla > Ziphiidae > Mesoplodon > Mesoplodon bidens. The sequence goes on from NC_138166.1 coordinate 4,733,708, forward strand.
AATTACAGGATACAAAATTAAAAGAAAAAAAGTTTCATTTCTTACATTAACAATGAACAATCTCAAAAGTGAAATTTTAAAAACGATTCTATTTACAATAGCATTGATAAGAATGAAATAGGAATAAATTCAACCAAAAAAATGCAAGACATGTACACCAAAAACTATAAAACTGTTAAAAGATAGTAAGCAAGATCTACATAAATGGAAAGACATCTCATGTTCTTTGATTAGAAGAGTTAATAATGTTAAAATGGCAATACTCCCCATATTGATCTATACTTTCAACAAAATCAATAACAAAATTTCTACTTGTTGTTGTTGTTGTTGCAGAAATGTAGAAGCTAATCATGAAATCCATATGGAACTTCAAAGGATACAGAAAAGCCAAAAAATAGTCTTGAAAAAGAAGAATAAAATTGGACTCACTCTTCCTAATTTCAAAACTTACTGAAAATCTATAGTAATCAAAATAGTGTGGCACTTACATAAGGATAGATATATAGACAAATGGAATAGAACTGGAAGTCCAGAAATAAGCCCATACATCTGTGATGAGGTGATTTTTGACAAAGGTGCCAAGACCATTCAATAGGGAAAGAATAGTCTTTTCAACAAATGGTTCTGGATATTATTATAAGCAATCTCCCTTTCAAGACTATTTTTATTACATTTTTACCTAGCTCTTTTGTATTTATCCTGCCTGACCATTTTTTACTTCTTCACTAAATCCATTAATCCATCCTGGTTCTTATTTAACAATATAGGTTTTAATATCTCATTTGTGGAGGTGGAAGGTCTTTGGGGATTCCTCATGGCTAAATTACAATTTCTCCATACACTGAGGCATGCTTCTTCATGCTCAGTATTTTCCAAACTACAACTTGCCAGGTTGATTACTACACTCATCTCTCTTCATCTTTATTCTGAGACTTTAACTTTGGGCATGTCATCTTTCTGAAAAACTATCAGTTATGTCCAAGTGTTATTTACTTCTGTGTTAAATATTTATCATTCATCTTTCCCTTTACACATGTCTGTCAGGCAGCACTTACTTCCAATCATTTGCATTGCAGATTATTCACATTCCTTTCTATTGTCCTAATGGTCAACTAAATATTGGATTTTTCCATTCCATTCCCTGCACCCATGCTGAGTGATGCCTTTTTCCTTAAAAAGTAGAGAGGAGAAAATCAATGATAATTTTATATCATCATATTACATTTTCCTTTATAAATTGGTATGTTCTTGCTGACAATGAGTAGAAAAATGTATTTAGAACAGGATATTGACCATTTCAAAATGTTAGAGTGTGGATATTTTTATACAATTTTCACAGGAGGACAAGTATATATATTCATTTGGTGAACAATTTGGAACTATCTCTCAAAATTTAACATGATATTCATTTTGATCTAGTAATTCCATTTCTCGAAATTTATTTTACAAAAGTACACATAAACATTTATGTTGAAAGTTTTCAACTTTGATTTTTTTTTTTTTTTTTTTTTTTTCTTTTTGCGGTATGCGGGCCTCTCACTGTTGTGGCCTCTCCCGTTGCGGAGCACAGGCTCCGGACGCGCAGGCCCAGAGGCCATGGATCACGGGCCCAGCCGCTCCGCGGCATATGGGATCCTCCCAGACCGGGGCACGAACCCGTATCCCCTGCATCGGCAGGCGGACTCTCAACCACTGCGCCACCAGGGAGGCCCACAACTTTGATTTTTTATAATGTAAAAAATTAAAATGACCTAAGTATCAATCAAAAAGCAAATGATTAAATAAATTATGGTATACCCACATTTTAAAATAAAACACTATGAATCCAATTAAGGAGTGTTATATATAATGAAGTGAAAATTTCAAAAATATATATTTTTAAATGAAATGGTTATAAAATAATGAGTATAATAAAGCCCTATTTATGAAAAGCACTTAATTTTATGAAATGAAAAGCACTTAGATAATAGGATTTATATTAAATTGTTGACAATAACCCCTTTGGAGAAGATAGTGTAATTGTGATCAAGGAGTGGTGAATAAGACTTTAGTATATCTTTATACTTTTAAATTATTTGAAAAGTTTTAAAATATTCATAAATTAATTAGGCTTGCTGAAATTAGATTAATAATAAAATATGTTGAAAGAATAAATATGCTTATGTGACATTAAATTCTGCTAGAGAAATATATATAGGCAAATAAGTGTAGGAATTCAGTGTTTTCAGCTAAAAATTCAGTTGGTAATCATCACCCTATGTAACTAAATTAAGAATAAATGGCTGATTCAGGTACTTTTCAAAACTAAGTCAATTCCTGTGACATCATGTAGTCATGCTGACAGACTGACTACAACTTTTCAAATAAGTGTTTTGTTATAGTGCCAAGAAAACTTTTTTTTCACATTCCCAATTAATGATCCATATGATTCAGATCCAGCAGAGACTGGATTTCTAAATGCACAATGAGTCCAACTGTCTCCATTTTCACATATTACAAAAATGAAATTTCTAAAGCCAGGGTAGAAAATAAGATCCAGTGGAGGAGCATCAGAGAAAGAATCAGATTCCCAGACATCTCCCTGTATGTACAAAGCTTTTATCTCTGTCAGCACTAGCTATCAGGAGCATCGTGTGACACTCCGTTCTCACCTGAACTTTTGGTGAGACAGGTAGGAAGGGATAGGAAGAGCAACTCAGGAAGAGCAACAATCACGAACCAGAATTAAAGAAGGACACAAGGAATCTATCCTAGCTGTAGGCATGTGTGACGTGCAAGGGAGAAATAAACGTTCAGAAAGTGTGTTAATTTCAAGCAAAACAAGGGTACAACAAAAGAAATTTTCCCAAAAAGATAGAAGGGAGGTCTGTAATCCAGTTTCCCAAACTTAAGTTTTTGGCAGAAACCAGCTGCGAAAGCAGACCTCAGACTGGCTCTGATAGAGAACACTATCCTCCTGAGATTCAAAGGCCCAGGTGGAGACTGGGGTGGGAACAGACATCGATACCCCACTATGGCCAATTTCACCCTACCAATAATTTAATTACCATTTGGTAAATTTTCTGAAGGTTTACCAATCAGCCCTTACAAGCCAGTATGTACAAGATCCAGCACACTATTTGGGGTAGGTGTTAGAAAAATCCTACATATCCAAGTCAGCCAGGCAGAAAGTACCACTGAAACTGGTATTCAATGAGAAATATGCAAGAGGCTGCTGCCTGCTAATACAGCTGTGTAGACAAAAAGCAATTTCATATCCTACTAGAAAGGACTGTGGTATCCAAATATTTTCTCTGTTAATTTCTTTAACATTCCTTTGAAGAATGCAGAGAAGCTCGTATATACACTGAGGGCTAAGTGCATGTAGCTGTGATAGGGCTCTGATTGCAGCAAGGAGTTGCAATCAACCTCTGACATGGGTCAGTAAAGCATGTAGGAAAATCTCTAGATGCTACCAAAATAATATGAATATTTGTATCTTTGGATGTACCATATAAGATTGGTAGCAAATCTAAAATTTAAACTAGTCCTTCATGCTCTCAGTATAGTACATATATTACCTTCTCTATTTAAATATATAATACAAATATTTAAAATATATAAAACCCTTAATTCAGCACTTGGTTTATGCTGCAGCGAATCAATCTAACTGCTCTAGCATCTGATCAAGCCAATGAATATGTTTATTTTGTTGCACTGAATAGGGCTTTTACTGAAGATCCAGTAACCAGCTCCTGGGTTTCTCCCACTCTAACTCCCAACCTGAGTAATTTACTCAATATGAGAAACATTTCTTTTAATTTAACTAAAGACTAGGATTCTTCTTCTTCCCTTGGTTCAAGGCCATTTCTCAATTTTGTAATCCTGCTGAAATACTACTTTCTTTTCCCTTTCTTCCTCCTGGTTTTCCTGATATTTTATGTCTTCAGATTTCCTACTCTAGTGTTCCAGCCAATATTCATTTGAGACATCCTAACTTAAGAGTTTCAAATGGTGATTGCTTGTATTTCCTTTGTCAATATTACCTCCGAATTTTGTATAAAAAACTATGATAGACAAGGAATAGATATGGGGATGAAAAGGAGCCAGGTGTGTATAGTTAAAACAACAGCAACATCATGATGTACTTTCCTAAGTATAAAAGAGTAGAGCAACAAGCAGTTCAGTAAAATAGTTAACTTTATCTTTATAATAGGCTAAGTGCCACAAAGAAGGAAATACTAATATAAATTACTAAATAAAAGCATCCTCAGATAAAAATGTGTTAATTAATTTGAAGTTTTGCCTAACTCGTGATATGTGTGGGAAACAATCCAATTTGAAAGTTGTGGATAGAAATGAATTATACGAATTTTAAATAAAACTTCAAATATCTACATTTCAAGAGTGTCATTTAGTTATGGTAACTTTATAAAGAGCCATTTTAATTTTGAATAATTTTAAGTATTTTGTGTCATTTATCAATATTAAGATATAGATTCCTATCCAAATATACAAAATTATATATATATATACATATGTATATACTATTGTATATACTATATATATAAATATATATATTTCCAAGTTAAGTGCAAAATGTGAAAGATGAAATAAAATTGTAGAATTATGAAAATGTGTGGAAGTCTTTGGTTAGAGGTTTCAATTTCTCTAAAAACTATATAGATATCAAATATTCTCCAAAGCGCTATTTTGATTGATGGGCAAAAATAAAAATTTTTCAGTGTTAAGGGAATTACCTACATCAAAATTATCTTATTCATATCTAATAAGAAAATATTTATCAAGGCTGGAAATTTCATATTAGTGATTAACTAATAACACTGCAATGTTCAGGTAGAATAGTGCTCTTTATGTTGTTTATTATAGATCAATTCTCATCCACAGTCACCTTATCTAAAGCTTGAATTATGACATGTTAAAGAGAAAAAGGACAACAGAATGATTCTCTTCTGCAGGTGAGATATTTTAAAAATTTGTCCAAAAAGATTTTTTTTTTTTTTTGGTTGTGCTAGGTCTTAGTTGCGGCTTGCAGGCTCCTTAGTTGTGGCATACATGTGGGATCTAGTTCCCTGACCAGGGATCGAACCCAGGCCCGCTGCATTGGGAGCGTGGAGTCTTATCCACTGCACCACCGGGGAAGTCCCCAAAAAGTTTTTTGACACACCATGCTTCCAGAAGTGGGACTTAACTCCCCTAACTCTGAGTATGTCTGGACTTAGTGACTTGATTCTAATAGAATGTGGCAGAAGTTATGGGTTATATCACTGCCAAGGTTAGATTATAAAAAGACTGCAGCTTCCATCTTTAGGGTGCACTCTCTTTTATATCATTTTTTCTGGGGGAAGCCAATCACAACCTTGTGACGTTTAGGTAGGGATGGGGGGAAAAATGGAGACTTCCACCCAACAGCCAGGATGACCTGAAGCTTGACAACAACAACACAACTGAGCTTGGAAGCAGTTTATCCAGTCCTAGTTGAGCCTTGAGATAACAGCAGTCTCATCTGACAGCTTGACTGCAACCTCCTAAGGAACCCTGAGCTAGAACCACCCAGCTGAGCTGCTCCCAGGTTCTTGACCCACAGAAACTGTAAAATAGGTGTTTATTTTTTAAGCTATCAAATTTGGGGGGATGAAGAACTGTACTTTTTAGTTTATCAGGGATGAAAGCATAGCACTGTTATTTTTCAAAGTTGATCAATCATGTTTGGTGGGTTAGTACAGAGAAAAATACTTTTTTTATTAGTAATTTGAATTAGTTACCTGTTTAATTACCCAAGGCTTTATCAAACAAACAAAAAAGCAGGCAAAGGGCATTAAATATATATGCAATGGTATGCTATTTTGTTTACATGGGGCTTAGTACAAAATATTTAAGAGGCTGTAAATTAGTGATTTAAAACAAAGAACACAAATAAGCCCTGTTACCAAATACTTATTTTGAACTACACCCATGATGACCAATTGCAGAACAAATTGAAGGCCAAAGATAACAGATTGGATTAGATAACAGAAGATGATTATTTATGTGAAAGATGTAGACAAGCACTTGGGATGTATTATGTGCCCAGAAAGAAAACAAGGTAGTTAACTATCCACACTATCCTATACATTATTTTTTCCAAGTTTAAAACTTAGAGCTCAAAAACTTCCATCTCAGAGGTACAAATCTTCCTCTTTCTTTTAAAAAGAGCAAAATGTTTAATCATAACAATGCAATATATATTATTTAACATTATTATCTTATATTGAATATTTTGGTTGATTTTTTTTCTAGAATTTTGCTGATAGAAACAATACCGCAAAAGTCCTTCTTGAACATTTATCTTTTGGGAATATATTCATTGGGCAAATTCCCAGCTGTGCTTTGCTGTGAACAAACGTATATGGTTTATAAAATATGATGAATATTGTCAAAATGCCATGTAGAAGGACTGCACCAATTCATATTCCGACTACAGTGTGAGAGTGACAATTTTTCTATAGTTTTGCTATCACTTATCAAAACTCTTAGCATACTTGCCAATCTGATAGATAAAACCTATTTTAATTTCTATGTAATTATTAGTGGAGTTAGTATTTTCTTTTATATGTATAAGCCACTGGAATCTCTTTTTCTATAAAGTGCCTGACCGTTTCATCATTCACTTACGCTATTGGATTATTTATTCACTTACGCTATTGGATTATTTATTTCTGTTGTATCAAGTTATATGAGATTTTTGCTTCATAAACTATTAACTGAGTTTCTTGCCAATCTTTAGCATTACAAAGGGTTTTTGTTAATATTTTTGTTGTTTGATATACAGAGGTTTTTTTGGTTGGTTTGTTTGCATTTTAGTTGAATTGATCAATCTTTTCCAAAATATTTTCTGAATTTTGGTATCTTGCTATGAAGAAATTTCCAAGCTCTGAGATTATAAATAAATAGAGAGAAGGGCTAGAGTTATATAGGACCAGGAATCCAGACCTGATTATATCTCATGGAAAGAAGTGGAGTAACTACTGACGCTATCCCTACCCAAGTAAATTTTATTGCCCCCAAGCACAAGAAGCCTTGAATTTTTTCTAGAACCTGCAGACTGTGCATTCAGCACCATCCATCTCCAGGGCCTTTGAGTATGTCTGTAGTTCTATAGGCACTGGGGGAGGATCTCTCTTTGGCAGTTGCCCAGTGATTATCCAATAGGACTGATGATTACCACTGGCCCAATATTTTGCTCAAATTATTCTTTCTAGACAACCATCTTTTTCAATATCCCAGGAAATTCAAATTTTCCCAAAGTCAGTGATAGGACATAGACATCTAGACAGACAATGACAGTATTATAAAGAAAGCCTGAATTTTGTGGGAGTGAAGGAATCCAGCATATGAGGTCCAGCTCATTAAGTCTGTGTGTAGTGGAACACACAGTCTTTTCATAAACTCTTACAAAATATCAAGTTTGTTAAAAATAATTTCTTCCTATATTTTCTTTATTCTTCATATTTCTCTTGTCAACTGCCTTTTTATCATTTTATTTATAATTTACCCCAGTCATGTTTTTTCCCATAATGCTCTCAAGTTCTGACAGGTGTGTCCATAGTCTCACTCTAGCCCTTCCTTCGTTCCTTTCTTCCTTCCTCCATTTCCTTTGCTCTGATTTTTTTCTTCCAAGACAATATTAAAATGTCCATATAGAGAAGAGCATCATAGGACACAGTGAAGTATCAAGATTAATATACATGATAAAACCTCATATTTCAGTCTAGGGCTCAGTATATTACTCCTTTTGTACCCAACATTTAATCTGAGGCAAGATGGCACGATAGAAGAATAAAGGATTTGTTTAGACAAAATTAATCTCTGGGAATCTATACTGTCTTCTCAGTGAATTTTGTATTAAAACAATGTCAGGACTTTGGGTGAGAATTAAGTAAGATCATATTATAATAAAGTGCTAGCATTTTTGAGAACTCAGACCTTTTGATTCATAGTTCTATACTTCTGTTGTAAAACACAATTGAGTAGTCTAAAAATAAACCTAAGTAATCCCCAATATTATTCTGTTTTATTAAATTTCATGGGCTCAAATTAGAGAAAATATAAAAATTTTCTATTTAACTAAAGTATTAAGTAGTGCATTACTTTTTTTAAGTAGCTAAACAAATCTTATTTATTTAGTTTTTTTAAAAAATTGTGTTTTATTTTATTTTTTTATTGAAGTATAGTTGATTTACAATGTGTTAGTTTCAGTTAGTAGTGCATTACTTTTAACAGAAGTTATTTTTCTAGATGTAAACAGCAAAATATAAAGACACTTTAAATAATGATTTGCACTGACTTTTTAAAGGTGTGTATGTAATAGAAATGCTACAAAATAATATTTAGTTCAAAAGTAAACACTTATTTCAATTTTGTGTTATATTCATGCTGACATTGTAATTCAATTATTTTTCTAGATAACCATATGCTATTTTAAGATAACTGGATATATATGAAAAATTTTAAAAATCCAAGTCCCCTCAGTTCCAGAAAAACAACAACAAAAATTAGTGTGGAATAAAGGTAATTCCTTTTAAAAAAGTAGAGAAAATTGCCTTAGCAATTTTAAATTGTGAGAAAGTAAACTTAATCTTCATTTTCAGCAATTTCATTATCCAGTCAATTCATGAAAAGGACCATATCTAAACATTACCAAATGAATCCTCTGAAGTCTGACTGGACACACTGGTAACTGAGTCACTTATCCATGTTCTAAATTATGAAGCCTGGTCCTTAATATAGAAACCCTTCCTGAGCGCTTCTTCAATAAAGACAAGAGCCAAAATTCATGTTTAATACACATGTAGACTAGCCGCCTTCTCTTATTTTGAGAAGGGAATGAGAAGGCAATGACATTTGGACAAGAGCAGCTTTGTCTAATATTATTTAACCTAAGCAATTACCCTATAGGACATATTATTAGCCTCATTTTTCAAATGAGGAAAGTAAAGTCAAATAATTAACTCAGGCCAGTTTCTGCAGCTGCCTTCCAAAAACCTTTACAACATGATCCAATTACTAACTGGTTCATTGCATTTATATATGTTTCTTTTGATGGCCATCTTCATGAGAGGCTGAAATTATGACTGGATATAAAAGTAGAATTTGATGAGAAAGAGAGAGCTGTACAGATGTGGAAAGGATAGAAAGCCTTTTTAACACTACAACATTTGAGCTGTGATAAGTAATTTGGAGAACAGTAAAAGGCAACATCTAAAGGCCAGTTTTGTATTCCACTTGTTTTTCAAAAATGTTCCATTTGATCCAGTATTTTCACTTCTGGAAATTTGTTCTTATGAAAGTGCTTAAAATACGAAAATAAAAGGTCAAGTTACCCACTAGAGCTACATTTGGAAATTCCTAAATGTACATTAGTACAAGAGTTTTTAAGTAAGAAATTGTACTATGACATTATGTAACTATTTTATTTTTTTTTTGCGGTACGCGGGCCTCTCACTGTTGTGGCCTCTCCCATGGCGGAGCACAGGCTCTGGACATGCAGGCTCAGCGGCCATGGCTCACGGGCCCAGCCACTCCGTGGCATGTGTGATCTTCCCGGACCGGGGCACGAACCAGTGTCCCCTGCATCGGCAGGCGGACTCTCAACAACTCCACCACCAGGGAAGCCATATGTAACTATTTTAAAAGAATTAAAATAAATTAGTGTTAACATAGAAATGTTATTTTGTCATGTTAAGGTAGGAAGTAGGATATAAAGTTATATATGAGGAATATCACAACTAAGCATGTAAAATAGTTTTAAAAGATTAAATGAAATATTTATAGTGGCTTTTTTCTGTTTTAAATCATTTTGTAATTCCTAAATTTTTCTGTAAAGGGAGTATGTTACTTTTAAAATTGGAATTTTTGTGTAATCAAAAGAAGTATCCTTTTTCTTTATTTTGTAGATTTTATAATATGTTTAGAAATTAAAAAAAAATTGTCATTGTCAATGTCTTTACTGTCATTATTGTCATTCACAAATATAAACTCTTTATTGTCTTTATTGTCATTCACAAATATAAACTCTCTCTGAATTATTTCTTTCAGATCCTATGCAAAATTATTTCCCAATAATTTTAAAATAAATAAAAAGTAATACATCATTTTGATTAATGAGTACAGTAGACTCATTAATCAAAGATGCTGTTTTCAAAAAAGAGTCCAAGGGTATGCTCTTTAAGACATGGACAGATGTTCTTAGTAAAAGTGCCATGCCACCAAAAGGATGCTTAATATAGAAAAACTGTGATGATTGTGACTGGCTTTGTGAATTACCACATCAGTATATTTTGTGATCTGTAATATAAATAAACACACACACACACACACACACACACACACACTTTGTATTTCATTTGCTTCTTGTTTGCCCGTGAAACTGTCTTTTCTTTTTTAAAAGAACTCTAGGCAGTTCTTATTTTTCTCTTTAACTTTTAGCCTATTATTGCTCTGTGTGAAATAGATGATGTGTGATCGTAAAATGCCAGTTTAATCAGAAATCCATAATTTTTCAAATTTAGAACTTTAATTCAAACATATAGGTCCTTGGAAATGGCTGCAGATATTTATGATGTCTACAAGATAGCTGTGGATATAGATAGATCGAGAAATAGGAGAAATTTCTCTGAAACTATTTTCAGTGCTATTTTAGATTCAAAGTCAACACATATTATATTCAAAAGAAAAAAATGGACCTTCAACATGGGAAATAGTGTCAAAGGGAATTCAACCCCCCTTTCATAAGGTGCAGAAGATGTTAATCAACTTTACTGAACTCTAATTTACATATAATAAAATGTACCCATTTTAAATGCACAGCTTGAAGAGTTTCATCAAATGTATATTTCTGGTACTCTTTTCCACAATCAAGATATACATATAACATTTCCATCACTCTATAGGTTTCCTTGTGCTCTTTCCCTGTCAATGCCCTACATTCCCAGTCCTAGGCATGCACTGACCTGCTTTCTATTCCTATAAACTAGAGCTGCTTTTTCTAGAATTTCATGTCATTGAAGCATATTATAGGTACTCTTTTATATTTATAAGTGAGAGAAGTGGCTTCTCTCACTTAGCATAATGACTTTGAGATTCATCACTGTTGTGTGTAGTTCAAACATTTTCATTGCTGGTTGGTATTCTTTTGTATGGATATACCAGTTTTTGTTTATCCATTTACCTGTTGGACTTTTGAGTTCTTTCCAGTTTTTGGCCGTTATAAGTAAAGCTGCTATGACTATTTGTGTAAAGTCTTTCTATGAACATATGTATTTAATTCTCTTGCATTATAAGAGTGAATGTTTAACTCTAGGAGAAACTATCAAATAAATTTGCAAAGTGGTTGTACCATTTTACATCACCAGCAGCAATGTGCGAGAGTCATGTATCCTGGTCAACACATTTTAGCCATTCTAGTGAATATGCTGTGGTATCCCATTGCAGCTTCATTTGCATTCCATGATGTCAAACACTTTTCCATGTGCTTACTTGTACATCTTTTTCTATGAAGTGTCTGTTAGAATCTTGTGACCATGCTTAAATTTGTTTGTCCTTTTATTATTGAGCTGTAAGAGTTCTTTATATATTATAGATATAAGTTCTTTCTCACATGTATGTGTTGTGAATATTTTCTCCTCGTCAGTGACTTGCCTTTTTCATTTTCTTCGTGGTATGTTGTTTCAGTTACATTTGGCACTTGAAAATGATTTTTGTCATGTTCTGTGGTAACATTTCATGTGGTTTTAGCATATTTTAAAATATTTATCATCAATACCTTTTTCTGAATAGTGAAGAAAATCAAGTGTCGTGAAACATTCCTTTACACATCATTTAATTCTTAAGATCTCACGGGGGTTATCCTGAAGTTAAAAACATAATATTGTGGTACTGAAGTGAAAGATTCAGGTATCAAATTATTGAACATATCTCTAACCTATATAGCACCTATTATTTCAAGCAATGGAATATATCTCCCTGGAGACTAGCTGCCTTAAGGTACAGTCACCATACTGTATTTCCAAGTTATCTGAAATAATGCATTCTCACGCATGTTCACATTATGTGTTAGCCTCATTTTTTTCTTTTTAATTTTTATAAATCAAATATATAAAATTTACACGGTTCTAAAGTAAAAATTCTATTAAGAATATTCTTATTTTTAAGACTCTTAAGACTCTCTTAAGAGTCTTATTCTCATCTCCAATATCATATATCACTATTTAGATATATGAATAATCTTATTTTTCCTTTTTATAACAAAAGATACCATTCTACTTTTTTCTGTTCTTGTGTATCTTATGTTTTATTCAAATAAATGCCCTTTCAATGAGTAAAGATTAGAACAATTACTTTGGAAAAAATAATATAGCATTTGGGCAACTTCTGGAATTCAATATTCATAAATTTTGCTGAATAACACAGTTTTGATAATTATTACAGATTCACTTTATCCTAAAATAACTGATTCTAAAGAGACAGTAAATTCTTACTTCACAAAAGGACACATGCAATGTAATCATAAAGGTAAATAATAATGACAGGTAACATTTTTGAGTGTTTACATACCACCCAGCATTCTAAATAGTTTATGTGCATTATCACTTTGAATGCTTACAATCACACCATGATGTGAATGCTATGATTAGACCCATTTTTCAGCTAAGTAATGAGAGGTTTAGTTACTTGCTCAGGGTCACAGAGTTGACCAGAATCTGAAGTCTCAACCTGTAATTATAGTGCTTCATGATCAATGCTAAGATACAGAAAAAATAAATATATTTTAAAATATATGTGGTAGTAGATGAAATATATATGGAATAGATTGGTAGCAACAACCAAAAGATTCAGAATTAAAATAACATCTTATAATTTTAACTAGTTTAAACCATTTTAAACCACACTGACAGATATTTATTAAGTCAATATAAATAGCAATTAAATTGCACATAAATATTATACAAGTATATTTTACGAAAGATCTACACTCTTTTTACTATAGATGAGTGTACATGTTCAACTAACCTTTTATACACACTCTCTAGCAAGTGCCAAACAAAACCAGATGTAAGAAAATTACATGAACAAAGTTTAAAGAAATAGAATTCTTAAATAATATACACAATAAAAGATAGAACCCAGCTGTATGCTGTTGCAAAAGAAATGAGCACACAAGAATACATTTTTTCTACTCTATTTTATTATTATTATTAACCCTGTAAAATGAGATTCAGAACTCCACCTTAATATTTATTTTCTTGCTAGAATTGTACCAGATGGAAGAATTTTATATAACTGAAAACAGTGATTGGTATGTCCTTCTGTTAAGAGTATTATCATGAATATAATTCTACTTTCTTTTGTATCTCAACAAATATTATTTTTTTTCTTTTTATGTCATGCCATATAACCCTTTTTCTATTGTTATTATGTCGTACTATGTAACCCTTTCAAAATACCCCTTTCATATATTTTGCACATGTCTTTTCAAAACCAGGCCACCTATGAGTCATATGTCAACGCTGAATATCAAAAAAGATAACCCAAAATGTAGTCACATAACCTAACCAATCTGCCAAGCAAGAAACCAAGGATATAGTAAAATGGGAAAGGCCTGCTATTAGAATCTTAAATAAATATTTATGGAAAATAGTTTGGAGCAAGAAGTTTACAGAGGCTCAAAAGGAATGCTATAGCAGACATTAACCTTAACATCACTTAATTGTCCAAAGGAATATGAGGAGTTGAGCAGTCAGTGCATCAACTGAAGGGTGCAGAAAGTAGAAGTAGGGATGTACTTCATGAAGCAAAAATACATAATCACATATCAGAGGTTCCTTAAACTTCAGATGCAAAGGAACCTTTTCAAGTTCAACAGTGATGGAAGAATTGTTTGGCATGTGTCATCCCCAGGTACAAAAGATTCACATATGTGTTTGTAATTATGGGAAGCTACAGATAGATTTATTAAAACTTTTAACCTAAATTTGCCCATCAATATTTTCCAACAGACAAGACTATACTACACTTAACATTAGCAAACATAAATGAGGAATTAATATAATACCAGTGATGACTGGTGTTCAGGTATTTAGACTTCATGATATAAATTAATTGACTACATTTTTGTTTTGTTTGTTTGTAGCTTGTCTTCTTTATCCTCACCTACTCCTTTGCTTAACATCATTTATTATAGCTTGTATTATTTTCTTATTAAAAGCTATAGAGACTCACTAAAACAATGATGAGATGCAATAAATAAAGAATATATTAAACCCATCAATGTTACCACCTAAAGATAATTATTTTTAGTTAACAACCTGTTATATAGGCACATATATATATTCATATATATATGTGCATGTGTATATACATGTATATGAGTTGCTACTATAAGAAGGTATGTATGTATGTGTGTATGTATGTATGCATAGTCTTATTTCGAACAAGGAGATTATTCTGAATACATTTTTGATCATTTAAAAATGAACAGCATAACATGCTCATATTCTCATGACAATAAATACAAATCAAAAGCTTTATTCTTTAATAGCTATTATAAACGATAATGTACAAATTATTCCTATTATTAAACATGTTCTCAGAATAATTACGTGAAATTAGAATTGCTAGATCAAGAGGTTTTTATGGCTTCTGCAAACTTTTTTTTTTTTTGCTTCTTGAAAGAATTTGCCCTCCATCTTATCCCCTCACTGAAGGTGTAGTAGGATAATCTTTCCTCTGCATCCGTAATAACCTCTTAACAATTCTGCGAATATAATACAAATAAAATATTTTACTTTAACTTGTATTTTTATTATATCTTTTCAAGTATTTATTGACCTTGCTGTTCTTTTTTTGGTGTGTTTATTAGTGTCTTTCACTCAATTTTTTTTTTTTTTAAGCTGGTCAGGAGTTAAGAGTTTTATTATCAGTCTAGGCAAGACTAAAAATTCAAAGCAAATTCAATTTTGCTTAAGGGAACATTGTAAAGTAACAATTATTCATATTACATGCCTCACGTGATCCATTTCAAACCATAGAAAATTACACCTTTATGTGTCACTGTTCCAAGAGACAAACAAATGTAAACAGCTAAAACATTTTAAAAATGCACCAATCTTATGAAGTCTCCAACAAAACTTGAATTTTCTGTACATACACCTGTCAAATGAAGTTATTTCCTGTACACCACTCCTCTTGCAAAGTGGTCTTCTGTTCCCTTTCATTTGACCTAGATCGGCTAGGAGACCTAGAGAAAGATTGGGACAGCCTGTGATTTCTTTCCAGGGACAGTGATCTCTCTCTTCTCCTATCTCTAGAAAGGGACCTGCTCCGGCTGCGGGAGAAGCTTCTTCGTCTTGGAGATCTGTGGCGAGGTGGAGGACTCCTTCTCCGATAATCATCTCACGGGTGAGGACCCCAAGAAGGAGGCAGCCACGATTTTGACTTCTCTTTTCCCCATTTGACAGGTCCACTCTTACTCGGCAGCCACATAGTGTTCTCCCGTCTAGCTCTCGGACAGCATCGGCTGCAACTTGGGGATCTTCAAATTCAACAAAAGTGAGGTCAGGAGGGTTTCTAGCAACCCACACACTTCGGAGTGGTCCATAATAGCCTACAGCTCATTCCAACTCAGTCTTGTTACCATTGTTTCCAAGATTACCTACATAAACTTTACACTCCAATGGACAGGAATCACGATGCATTTCGAGATCTCCGGTTAGAAACGCAGAGGCTCAAATCCACACACCCTTGGCTGGGTCTTCCCTGTCCCCTCCCGCGTGGCACCCGCAGATGCTCTCGTACACCCGTCGTCCACGAAATGGCCTGGCAGGTGGATTCTTAACCACTGAGCCACCAGGGAAGCCCACTGTGATGTTTAGGAAGAGACTCCTCTCCTTTTAGAAGCACTTCTGTGGATATTTCAGTAATATATCTGGGATCTGTTTATCTTTTCATCCTCATCTTTCTCATCAGAAACTTGTGGTTTTACTCTTCCAGGTTCTTTTCCTTCTGGTGCCCGTTTGCTAGCTAGATCTTTGGGTTCACTTCTGTGCCTCTTTTCAACTTCGTCTTCTCCTTCATTCGTTTCAGCCTGAGCTCCTCCAGGCCTCGCATCTCTGTCTGGCTCCTCCTTAGATTTCTGTTCAGGTGTTAGTCCTTCGGTTTGACTTCTGAGTCTCTTTTCTCCCTGGAGGTGACCAGGCTTTACTTTATCATCTCTTTCTTCTTCTTCCACGTGTGTTCCTGGTCTTACTCTTCCCAATTCTTCTGCAGGGAGCGGTCCAGCAACTCGCTCTCTGGATGTAACTCTACGTCTCTTTTCCTCCTGGTCTTTTTCGTCTTCATCAACAGAATCATCTGATTTTGCTTTTTCAGGGTCTTCCTCAGGTTTCCGTTTGGCAGGGCCCCTTGTGAAATGAGATGTGATGGTGGTCTGCCTGGTAGTTTGCCTTGTAATCCTGGGGCTACATGAGACTTCAGCTGATTTTGTTTCTCCATCGGACTTGCTTCTCCTGGGCATGCAAAGTTTGGAAACAGGTCTGGGGGACTAGTTTTTCTCTGCTATTTCCACTCTGCAGTCCTCACCACTTGTCTGGCTCCCGTTTTCTAGACATCCATTCACTTCCCGACTGAAAGCATGAGCTCCGTTCTCAAGGACAAGTATTTATTTAAACGGGATTTGACTTTAGCTCGGTAGCCCTCCTCTGATAATTCTGCCTTATGTAATTTGGTTTCCAAGTCACATAACTGATTATTTCTGTCTGCAGAAATTCAGGCAAGAGATTCCATTTCTCCTTCACGCATTCCTTTTCTGTTAAACTATCTCTTTCCAAATCTTTGAGCCGGATGGTCGCGATGATTTCGTGAGCAGCATCGTGGGGTTTGTCGTAGACCGGCAGCGGCCACAGGTAGACGGCGGGCTCGGCACCCATGGGCGACTTGAGCCTCAGCTCCAGCTTCTCCGTCATGTCTGCGCGCACGGCCGCCGCACCATGCCAGTCAGGCGGTGGGCGGGGCCTTTCACTCAATTTTAACCTGGAATATTTGTAATTTTTTTGGTTTTGCTTTGTGAGCGTTTTCAGAGACAGAAATTCATTGCTTAAAATGAATTAAGCAAATGATTTTTCTAATTAATTGTTTTGATTTTATACTGTTTGTAATTTTTTTGCACACAACCAATGTTAATTTTTATGTAGTTAAAACAATTAGTGTTTTCCTTAATGGTTTCTACTTGTCTACTTACGCAGTTATTCTTAAAAAGGCCATATATATATAATATTAATTTTGCTTAATCATAAATACTCTCTTCAATCATCTGGCTTAAGTTCAACTAAATTTTTCCATACACAATGTTGCCATTCTTTTAACTGTTTACTTACTCCTAATATGTACAATCTTGCTGGATATTGAACATCACATTATTATAGGTTTTATTGAAACTATTTATTTATTGAACACTTACACTGAACCAGGTTCAAAATTGCTCTAAATTCAATTAAAAATCTCCATAAACTATGAAGATTGCAGTAAAATTCCATTTCACAAATAAGGAAGCACAGAATCAGATTAAATAATTTAAATAGTTGAAAGAAGTTTTGATATCAAGTGTATTTAACTGTGCTTTGTTAAACACAGTTAAATACTGCTTTTTAAAGCTGTTTTAGGATTTTTTAAAAAAATTATAAATGGATGAATAAATAAGTAAAATAATTCTAATGATGTATGCTATAATTTATTCAGTTAAGTCTTTTTTTTTTAGTCTAACACTCTAATTCTTCCCACCAAACATGAGGAATTGCCTTGAATGCCATACGCCTAAAGTTCCACACTAATTTTTAACATTAACCAAATAAATATGCCAATAAACTATCAAATTAGAAAGAATGTTCCCCCATTGTGTGATAATTTACCATAAACACAATTATTAAAAGAATATAGTAAAATTTGGAGGGCAGATTTTGCAAAGAGCCTATTATTCTCTAGTGCATAGTTCGTAAGCAAATAAGATTTGTTAAATCAGCAAATATGGAAGCATTAATGAATTTATTAATTTACCTAGAATACACCATTCTGAGAAAACCAAATTCAGTTTTGACCCTTTACTCTCAATGAACATAGGTAATTTTAAGAAATAAATTAAGTCAGTGTTAAATACAAGGATATCATTTGTTTATTGGAGACTTGATCCAATTCCTTTCTCCTTTGTATCTGCAAAGTACCATTTCAGTACCTTTTAAAGTTAACGTGATGTAAGCTATCCACATGGCAGTGATATACAATAATGCAAAGCAGATGAATTTCAGCCCCATAGGAATTTGCAGTGAGTGAAAAAGGGTTTTATTATCCATCTAGGCAATTGCACAGATGAATGTCAGAAAAGCTGATAACTTTAAGCTCATAAATAAGAAAAAAGTAAGTAAACAACTTTATCCCCAACCTTTTCTAGTGATGAAGCAAATTTTAAATGATTTAATAGATTTGATGCTTCATATTTTCTACAACTGGAAAAAACAAACAGGTGCTTAAAAATAATGTTATAGTGGAGAAGAGCAGAGAGAGCTAAATACTTGGTTATGACCACATGCATATTCTTAAATAGAAACCTAAGAATAAGGCAAGAAAACCCTACAAAATAAGCCTGCATAACACAGGAAGAGACACCAGTTTATAATCTACTTGTTTTAGAATAGTCAGTTACTGTTACTTTGCTTTTTACCTAATGAATAAAGAGATATGGGAAAGGAATTTTAAGTATAAGGAAGTTTAAAGATATTTGTATGCAATCCTAAAGAGCCGATGTTATTTTTTCAATTATTTTACTGATGAATAAACTAAAGTTCAAAGTCAAACAGCCATTAAGTGGCAAAATCTCAGCTCATGTCCATATTTGTTTAATTTAAAAATGTTATTCCACTTGGCCATAAGAACACTTACAGAAGATTCCATAAAAAATAGAACTATGAATATTTGTTACCTAAAACATATTCATTTTAATGACATTACAATAAATGTATATAATATCTATTATAATGTCTAAAAATACATTAAAATAAATGTGAACAATGAATTAGATTTTTCAAAAGCATCAAGTCATTATGGCAACCTTCAAAATTTACAGTCCTGGGCTTCCCTCGTGGCGCAGTGGTTGAGAGTCCGCCTGCCGATGCAGGGGACACGGGTTCGTGCCCCAGTCTGGGAAGATCCCACATGCCACGGAGCGGCTGGGCCCGTGGGCCATGGCCACTGAGCCTGCGCGTCCGGAGCTTGTGCTCCGCAACGGGAGAAGCCACAGCAGTGAGAGGCCCGCGTACCACAAAAAAAAAAAAAAAAAATTTACAGTCCTTTACTTGCATGCAACTATTATTTACTACTGACTACTAAATATAGTTGCACTCCTCCCTAGAGCACTTTATTCTCTATATGCAAATAAACATAAAAACGATGTGTTTCTAACCTAAACATTCTGATAAACACAAAGCACACCAACAGCTAGGACTGGTTCTTCATCATTTAACTAAAACTTTGTAAAATTTTAAAAACAAGTATAAAAATAATAGAGAATGTTCAGAGTTAAAATATCATAGTCAACTTTTAGTTTAAAGCTGTGGCTTTATGTTATTCTACATTATATTGTCAGATTCTTATTTTACAAAGGTCAAAGTCAGAAAGAAATACATATATACACATATATATAGTAGTCAGAAGTATGTACTTGTGCATAAATCTAATTGAAACATAATGTGTAGAATGTAAATCGTGATCAAAATGTAACATATTTTTGTCTCCCATATTCCCTTCAAATTTATTTAATTGGTAAATCTTTTGCTGTGCCACTGGGAGAAATTTAGGTAGGTATCACTGACTTTTCTGTTAACTTTTTGGTCATCAAGGGTCCTATATTGATTTTTAGTCTCTGAAAACAGAGATTAAATCAAAAATTAAAAATATCTAGTCCAAGATGTCATTTAACATAAATCTTCACTATAAACTAAGACTTCTTTTCCACCTTGCCAGCAGTTTGGCGTTCTCTGACATTTGGAAGAAGTGCTTGGCTTTTTTATCTTCCTGCTCTGCCTACCTCTAAGTATGGTAGAGAGAAGGATTAGGGAAATAAAACATTTTTCACTTGAACTGATCACTGTTTTTTCCTGTTATAAATTAGTACTGGGCCTAGCAAATGTTTAGAATTATCTCTTTTTCTACTGGGACACCAGAAGTTCTTCTGAGATTCCTGGGGTTTTCTCCCACCTGTACTTCTTTTGACTCATATATAAGTAGTTCAGAAGGTGGTTTGCAATCCTTCAGAAGCCCCTAGAAAGCCTTTATATACCTCTGGCTTCTTGCTGCTTGAGTCTCTTTGTCCCTGTACATAAGTGACCCATCAGCCAGGTCCCGAGAAGATTCCACAGTGGCGTTGGTCTTCTAGTGCATAGCTCACTTCTGTTTTATAGGAAATACACAACCTCTTCTCCAACAAACTCAGAGTACAGTCTGATTCCAGCCTTAATGCAACTGACCTGGCCCTGAAACCACAGAACTGATTTGCTCTCTTTATCCTCAAGATTTCCTGGATCAGATAATCCCCAAATTACAGTGGTCATGCATTAAGTTCTTAAGTGATCCACTTAAAGCACCACCACCTGCTAGGCTTCATGTGGCAAAGCTGGCAACTACCTCTTGGGTAGAGGAGGAATATAGCTTATAGAAAAATTTCAGGAAATTCACTCTCTTCTACATGATCTAATCCAGGTTTCACATATTCTTGATTTCACTAAGTGGTCTAGGATTCAGGGACCCAGTTCTAGAAACTTTTCTGAGGCAAATCCTACTATTTCCCTGACTAATGGGTATTTCTTGAATCTATGAATATCTGTAGAGAGATAATTGTATATGTGTAGATAGATAGATAGGTAGACAGAGTTTAGTTAGTACTTGAGATTTCCTATCTTCTTAAACTCTTCTCCATCTAGAGTCCTCTAGTTTTTTTTAGAGTAATTTAAAAAATAATTTTCAAGTGAAATATATGAGATATATGCTTTCTGATTTTTTTTTATTTCCTTAAATATGTCCACGTTTACAAGGAAAAATAATTTGCCTGGTATATGATTCTTGGTTTGCAATAGTGTGAAGATGCTATTCATTGTCTTCAAACTTTCACGATTTCAAATGTGAAGTCTGATGCCAGAAAGAGAAAATGAAGACTGATACTGTTTTCGGTTTCAGTAATCAAGAGAAGAATACAGTTGACATTTATTAAGATGAAGAAGAAACTCGGGAAGAGCAAGTTTGAGGGGAAAGACTAAAGTTTGGTCTTGGTTTTAGATGTGATAAGTTTGAGACATCAGACATTTACATGAAGATGTAAAGTCAGCAGTTGGAAATCTGAGCCCAAAATGCATGAGAGAAATTCAGCAGGAAATATTTGAGATTTATAAGCCTATAGATAATATTAAAAGCCATAAGACTAAGTGAGATGAGTTACTGAGTGAATGATGATAGAAAAGAGTTGAGTTTCAAGGGCTTAATCCTGTGTCATATCAATATTTGGGATTAAGAGGAAGAGCAGAAAAGGAGAGAGCTGAGGAGAGGGGGGCTAGACAAAAACAGTTTAGGGCTGTGTACCCAAGAAAGCCAAGTGAATAAAGATTTTCAAGCACTTTATCAAATTATGCTTATAGGTCAAATATGACGAGGACAGATAATTGAGCATTGGATTTATCAACATAGAAATCATCAGTCTCTTCATCAAGGTCGGCCTGGGTAAGTGCTGGGGGGTGAAAGTGTAATTAGACTAGATTTAGGAGACAATGGTAGGAGGGAAGTTGGAGACAAGGAGTGTAGATAATTCTTTCAATGGGTGTTGATGTGAAAGGGAACAGAAAGCTATGCCCTTAGATCCCTCTTTGTCAAGCTCAGAGGTAGCAGAATTTGCAGGTAGGTAAATCCTGAAGGAAATTAAATCAGCTTGGGAGTCAATTCCTGACTGGAAATTCTTTTTCTGAGAGGGAATTTGGGGCAAAATCTCATTAAGGCAAAAAGTTTTTCTGAGACTTTAACCTTATAAAGTGACTAACAAAGAGCAGCTATACCTGCAGGAGGAAATCAGGTCGAAGTTGCATGATGCAATTGTGCTAGAAGCTGGAAATATCAGAGACTAATATAGCTCCACAGAAGTTTTTAAGTCCCCAGAGAAAATTCAATGGAACATTTTAATTCTAAAGATTAATAGTAGAGCTTTTTAACTTTCCAAGGGTTTTCACATAATCTATCCTATCTGATCCCCATGACAAACTGTGAAACAAGCAAATTTTTATTTTTTCCATTTTACTAATGAGGAAATGAGACACAAAGAATACATAACATTTGTTCAAGATCACAAAACCAGCAAACTGTAGAACTGGGATTGAGACCAGGTCTCCTGATTTTAAGTCTAGCACTGTTTTCACTAAATGAAGTTGCAAGTCATAACTGAGAAATGGAAGACTGCCAAGAAATTGCATAATTTATTTATCAGTTGGTAAAAGTTACGTAGGGACACTATTTATGCCTAAAATTTAATTATGTTAAACTTGTAGTTATTCATCTTACCAACAAACTAAAATGATATACCAATTAAAGTTACTGTGCTCTTGTTTTCCACTCTGGAAGACAGACTGTGACTGCCTAAGTAGTTAACAGGGCACTTTGGGTTTGTGTATTAATAATACAGACTTGAAAGATTTCTCTACCCCCGTTTCCACACTATTTCACAATTTAATACCTGCATAGCTCTGGGTGCATTAACTAATATTGACTCAATTTTCTAATCTTTAAATTAGGGAAAGTTTTATCTACTACAAAACATGGATGCAAATAAGAATTAAATATTGAAAAATGAGTACAATGTTAGTTAAAAATGTTTATCAATAAATGTGTTTCAATTTGGACCCCCAGGCACACCATAGTGGTCATACTGGTTTAGCCTTCAGTGTAATATTTTGAAGACTCTGCCCTAATTCATTCATATAAATGGTGAGTCCATCAGGAAGGAGAGTATAGAACAATGAAAATTTTAAATTGAGAACTTGAAAAGTTAATGTAGAACTAAGAAAATTGCAAAGCAGGAAAGAAAAGCTATACAACTCAAATATTAAAATACATGAGTAATAAAGGGAAAAATCATATACTGCCAAATGAGTTATTTCATCTCAATAATTTTTTCTGACACCTTCAGTCAGACTTTCCAGAAATTCAATGGGACAATAAAAATATGTAAAGCTAGACCTCAATTCTATTTTACTCATGATTTACACAGATAAATAATCCAGGTTCTCTACCAAAATCCTGGTCACCCTGAATTCTTCTTTTTTTCTCATAACTTCCATTTAATTGTCAGAAAATCCTGTCAGGTGTAACTTCAAAGTTCAGTTGATACTTGAACAACTCTGGGGTTAGGGGCACTGCCTTATGCACTGTTGAAAATCTGGGTATAACTTTACAATTGGCCTTCTATCCCCACTTCTGCATCCCTGGATTCAAACAACCATAGATCCTGGAGTAGTAAAGTATATATTTAGTGAAAGAAATCCTAGTATAAGTGGACCTGTGCAGTTCAAACACTTGTTGTTCAAGGGTCAAATGTACATCCATAATAAGGCCATACCCACCTCACCACCTCCACTGCTAATAACCTCTTCCAAGCCACCATCACCCCTCAGTCTCCTGTGTGCTCTTCCTGTTAACCTACTCAACTCCAACTGCTCTGGCCTCATTTCCCTACTTCAAAATCGCCAGGCTCAGCACTTCAGGGCTTTTGACTTGCCTTTACCTAATCTTAGAATGCTCTTCCCCAGATTACATAGTACCTTGCCTCTCCTGCAGATCCTTGCTTCCCTGTGAGACGACCCTTGCCCCATCTCCTTATTTGAAATTGCGGCACCACAGTCACCTAATCTCTGCTTTAAATTTTCTCCTGAGTCATTAGTACTATACTTACGTATTTATTTTATTTCCTTCTCTTTCTAGGATGTAAAGTTCTGTGAGGGCAGGGATTTTTGTCTACTTTTTAACTGCTATATCCCCACGTCACAGAATAGTACTTGCCCAGTAGTAGATAATGAAAAAGTATTCTTGGAATGCATTACCCTTTTTAAATAATTAGAAAAAAATTAATTTATGAAATAACGTAGATATTTACACATCTAATAGTTTATTTTCCCACTGTATTTTCATACAAAACTATCTGCCATTAAGTATTTTGTGGAAATAATCTTAAAGGAGACCTCTACAAAAAAATTAATTTGTAAGTAACTTATTTTTCTCAAAATATTTATATTTTTATCATATAAAATATCTTTAGAGGAATTTTCATCTTATCTCAACATTGTATATTAGTCCTAAACTAATAAACACCATCTAAACTATAAAACTATTAGGTCGGTGTACAAAGTTGTGGGAACATACCAAAGAGTAAATATCAGTGAACCAATGCCCCAACCTGAAGGCATAAATAATATTTCACAAAGGCTGTTTCATGCTTTCATCATTGATAGATTAGACATCATACACAATTGAGTTTCAGAGACAGAAGCAATGGTTGGCAGAACACATGTTCAAAATTTAAATTGGTCTTAATTATCTGGAAAAAGGATAATAAATAAATGTAACAGAATTAAGTTACAAGATCATTGTAGTACATCCTAGGGTGAACAAAAAAAAAAACAACTGAATAATAGAGGACAGAAACAGAATTTTAAAAAAGCAGCAAAATTGTTTAATTCGTACTTTATTTATTAGCCACTATCGTAGACAAAGAATAGGATAAGAAATGAGTAAGCCATGGCACCTAGCCTCAAAAGCTTCTTTTCCATTGCAAGGAGGCAGAAAGAAACACCAAAATAAAATGCAAACTGCAAGTTCAAAATGTCCATAAGTGCTGAACTAGAGGAGTGCAAACAATAGGAAAACAGTGGGAAAAAATAATTATGAATGAGATCATTAATATGTGATCTTCCTCTTAGCTCCAGCACAAGCAGTCATACCATTATCATCCCCATGCCCTTAATCCTAACTACCGCGGGAAGAAACAGATTGTTTCCATTAAGCAAAAGGATTGGATTCTTGCTGTCCAGCTCTGCTCCAATTAGCAATGAGTAACGAAGGGAAGAATAACACAAAATAGCATGCTCACAGAAGTAAGTTCCTGAAGGTGGGTGGTGTGCAATTCTCCCAGAGAGAAGTATGAGCAAAGCAAACCCCAAGAATATTGAAGCTTGAAAAAATGCTTTTATGTATTATCTATGAATGCTGAAGAGAAGGGACAAGGAACTGCAAGAATTCGAGCCATTTGCTTGCTTTTTCTCCCTTAATGGACACTTTAAAAAATCTGTATCCATGGGCTTCCCTGGTGGCGCAGTGGTTGAGAGTCCGCCTGCCGATGCAGGGGACACAGGTTTGTGCCCCGGTCCGGGAGGAGTCCACATGCCGCGGAGCGGCTGGACCCATGAGCCATGGCCGCTGAGCCTGCGCGTCCGGAGCCTGTGCTCCGCAACGGGAGAGGCCACAACAGTGAGAAGCCCACGTACCGAAAAAAAAAAAAAAAAAAATCTGTATTCGTTACTTATTCAGTCAGTATCCTAGTTCAATTCTGCTGCCCACTTGCACAATCAGCAGACTCCTAAGGAGATCCTCAGCCCTTGAGAATGAAAAGAAGATGTTGTGCTTGAATCATGGAGAATGCTGAAGTAGAAAAACAAATTAAAAATTTTAAGATATTTATTTGAAACTTGAGAACAATCTTGGTTCTGCTCTTGGGAATGAGAAGCTTGACAGGGAAGATTCCTGGTTTTGACCTGAACCTCACTATTACCTATATAAGTAGATTTCACTTGAAAATAAGAGATTTTTTTCCTATAAGATCAAAAAAAATTCAAGAGATAGTAACAATATCTAGTGGAGCTAACAGAAAATGAAGCAAGTAGAAAATGTTGGACAAGTGTTTTGGACTGGAGACTATGTTTTTTAAGAAGTCATAAAGCAGACTTTATAAAGTTCAAGCACTTCAAATTCCCCTGTTAGCCTCAGGTAAGTCACTTAGAAATCTCAGCTGAGATGGTTTGTCATTCTGTTCAATCATGAGGAAATGACTAGATAATTCCTCAATGTTTGTACCAGAACTGTTATTTCTGTGAGTAAAAATTAAAAGCATCAGATCAATTCTTAGAGTAACAACTTACTCTTTACTATTATTTTAATTTTTGACTCTATAATAGGAAGGCTCTTTTATGGTTCTAAAAATATCTTACAACTGCATTTTCCATAAGTCTTTTGAAGACATTTATGTTTGGACAGTTAACAAGTCACTAGGGAGTTTGTGGATAGGAAAAAGCACAACCCTAACAGTAAGCCCATGTTTTTATAAAGGATGCCTGGTGTTTTAAAGTTGTGGGCTGCAAAGCTGTGGTTAGTGAAAAAATTAGTCATGAAAACACAGCATAGCACAGCA
Source organism: Mesoplodon bidens (assembly GCF_964165515.1). Classification (NCBI taxonomy): domain Eukaryota; kingdom Metazoa; phylum Chordata; class Mammalia; order Artiodactyla; family Ziphiidae; genus Mesoplodon; species Mesoplodon bidens. The sequence continues at coordinate 4,760,223 of NC_138166.1, forward strand.
GGGATTTATTATGCATGAACCACTTCCATTTTTTGTTTATTTGAAATAAGCTAGATGGTGAAAGTGTTGAAATTTCCTCGTGGCGCATAACTTTAGGGGAGTGCCCCTCTCTCCTCCTCAATACATCATGCTGATTGAGATTATTCGGAAGATATGATTACTGCCCAAAACTGAAAGTAAAGCAAGGATTTCAACACATGGAAAATTCCAAATCTGCAAACATGGAAGTTACCACACCCATAATTGAATATTCAGTTTGTTTTTCTGAAAATCAGCACACATGTACATGAGTTTTAAGATTAAAGTAGACACCACTCCCCAAACATGAATGTGAAATGCAGAATTTGGTGCAAATAGGCTTACTCAGAATTACAAATCCTAAATGGGAGAATTTAGGAAACATGTTCGTTTTCTTCAGAGGAATAAATTTGAAGTTCCTGTAATACGTTTAACATACTAATAAGCTTTGAGGAATTGCATAAAGGGCTTAAAATTTTTTAAATGCTTCAAATAACTAACTCTTGAATTTGTAGCTAATTTGTTTTTCTCCTTCTACACTCTCTAAGCACAACATCTCCTTTCCAAGAGTGCATTTGTGCATCTCTGCTCTTTTATTTCAACACCACCTCAATATACTCAAAGAATGGACACCTTACTTTAGATAAGCATATGATAAAGGATTTGATATCGCATTATCACCTCCAATCATATTTGGTATTCTGTGAAAGAAATTATTTCCCAATTGTAACTAACATAGGATAAGAATCTTGAAAGTCTAAAGTATCTTTACGTTAAATGGAATGAATGTGTTCAGTCAGGTGTGTTTCAACAGATATCCCCCTCCCCCTGAATTATCCTCTCAGCTAGGAAGTGTCTTCCATTAAAATGAAGATATTATTCTTTTTTTTTTTTTTTTTTTTTTTTGCGGTACGCTGCTGTGGCCTCTCCCGCTGTGGAGCACGGGCTCCAGACGCGCAGGCTCAGAAGCCATGGCTCACGGGCCCAGCCGCTCCGCGGCATGTGGGATGATCCTCCCAGACCGGGGCACGAACCCGTGTCCCCTGATTCGGCAGGCGGACTCTCCACCGCTGCGCCACCGGGGAAGCCCTAAAATGAAGATATTATTCTAAAAGTTCCTTTTTAATTTTAGAGAGTATATATCTTACCAAAAAATGGTAACATTAAAGCAGGAAGACTAGGCAATAAGTTTATATGAGCCAAGGCTAGGGCACCATGAGAACATGAAAGACTGGAAGAGAAGAAAAACTGAAGTGGGGAAAAGGTTTAGAAAAGGAAATTGAGGTATAAGAGGTTATAATGCAAGATTATTCTTTATAACATCTATTCCTTAATTGAGACAGTGAAATGCATCAATAAATCATGAGATATTAATACAGGAAATACTGTATAACAATGGGAAAAATAAGCTGATGTATATATGTAATGTATGTGAATCTCAAAGAAAATATGTTGAATAAAAGAAGCTAGAAACAAAAGAGTACTTACTGTATGTTTTCACTCATATGAATATCAAAGAGATGAAAGTAGTCAGTAGTGCCTGAATTCAGAAAAATCATTAACTTTGGGAGGGAGGATGATGACTAGAAGGGGTGGTGTGTTATGGACAGAGAATGTTATCCTATATAATGATGTTGCATAGTCATACACACACACACACACACACACACACACACACACACACACATATATGTATAAAACTAATTTATCTTAAGTAATTCTGACAGCCAAGTAAGGCAGACAGACTTTAAGATGTCCTCCTTTAGTCTCCACCTCCTGGTATTTATGTTCTTATGTAACTTTCTCCCCTTGAATATGGATTTAACCTATTGACATGTCTTTAATGAATAAAAAACAGCAAACCACTTTTGTGTTTGTTACATAAGATTATGACTTTTGTCTTGCAAGGAGACTCATTCTTTTGCTGACTTTGATAAAGCAAATTGGCATGTTGGAGAGGTCCACTGGCAAGGAACTGAGGATGGTGGCCTCCAACCAACTGCCAGGGAGGAATGAAGCCGTCAGTCCCAAACCCCTAAACTATGCACAGATCCACGACCCATAGAAACTGAGATAATAAGTATGTTGTTTTAAGATGTGTCGGGGCAATTTGTTATGTTGCAATAAACAATACACCAAGCAAAGCAAGTCTGTAAGCCAAGTTAGCCAATGATCTACCAGTTCTGGATACCTGAAAAGTATATAATGGTATAAAGCATATTATTTGAAGTGCTTTTTCTTGCATTTATGTTATGACTATTAGAGGTACGTGTACAAATAGTCATACTTTGAGTTTCCCTTGGACTAAGGAGTTTCCCATGATGTGGGTCTTTCCGTTTTAAAAGCAAGATAGTCTTGGGCAAAACGGGACAGTTGGTCACCCTACAAATTGACAATATAATCTTTTTAGCTGTGTGCTTTGTTGTTAAAACATAACAGAGACTTAATATTTGTTATGTGAATTAATTTTCAAAATAAATATTTCAAAAATAAGTATTTCTAATCTAAACTTAAGAAAGTCATTAAAAGAAAGCTATAAAGATTTTTTTTAACTTTTTCTTCTCTCTTTTCTTCTTTTCATTCTCTTTCTCTCTACGTGAAACCAAGATATGAGAAATCAATTATAATTCAATAAAATAAAGCCTTGGGGCCCTATTTTAGAGAATCTGTCTGAATACATTGCCATGAATGATGACAAAGCCTTGTTGAGATGTCATGAATCAAGAGAGTAAAGGTCAGTTTTGACCAGAGCTGTCATCACTAGTCAGTCTCACTGCAACAATTTCCATTTCAGTGACACTTAAGGGAGGATGAGATAAAATAATGAGCTCTCCAAATAATTGGTCTTAAAGAGTACATGGCATCTTCTATTGTAAAACTTGTAGAAAAGACTGAGCCACTTTTTCAGGATCACCCCCATTAAAACACAATCTATCTCTCTGTCTCTGTCTCTCTGTGTCTCTGTCTCTGTCTCTCTCTCTCTCTCTCTCTCACACACACACACACACACACAACAAAAGCCTACTTTTAATTCCACATACCTCTTTATTGCATGTTAAAAATATTGTACATTTTCTCTTGAAAAAGGTAGAAAGCAAACATTAATTGTTCAAAGATTGTTGTATATTCTTATTTATGGTGAAAGACAATCAAAGTAAATCATAAATTAATAACTTTAAATTTATTTCAACCTTTCATACATACATGGCTTAATCTGTTTGTTTAAAGAGTAGTGTATATTATTAAAAATATTGAAGCTGATGACTTTCTAGGAGAGCTAATAATTAGACCTAATAATGACCATAAAAGTGTCCTTGCATCAGATAATTTGGGCAGTACTCAGTCTAATTTTTGGAAGTTATTTATCCCATTAACTTGAAGGTTGTCTGAAATTACTACTGCTTTTATCTCAGTATCTTGGGTTGTGACATTAGAAATCCTAGAAAATTAGAAATCCCTGTTAAAATGCAATTAGATCACTTGAAAGAGAACATATATTTAGCCATTAGTATCCATTTACCCATTAGCATACACTGCTAAACTTCTTATTTATAACCCAGAAGAGAACAAAGCTGGAAAACAAAACATGAGACCACTGTATTTTGCTGAGGAGAAGAAAAATTTGAAGTATGTGTGGTTTCTTTGCTGGAGGGTTAGATAAGAAGTACCAGGAATAGTCTGGAAAGTGGTGAGGATGATCCATCCAAAAGGAAACACAGTATAGAATATTAAAAATAAGCTGCAATATATTGTATAAGTTGCACTATATTGTACTTGAATTTTAAGTTTCATTAATAACTTTTTTCAAATTAGATCTTCTATGATATTAGACCCATTTATGCACAGATGGGAAAGCAGAAACCTAGTCTTGAGCACTTACATAGAAAAGTTCATTTGCAAGGGTTGACATCGCCTCAAATATAGTTCATATTTTAACATATCTTCATAACACCTTGTAAAATGAAAACAACCTTTGCTTTTGTTTAAACAAGCGGCATATTCTCTGATATTCATGGCAATCTGGTAAGAGAAAATCATTTCCCTGTCTGAACTAGATTTTTAGAACTCTATAGAGTACACAGGGTTAACATTTAAAAAATAGGTTTATGTCCCTCGGAGGTGAAGAAATTAAAAACGACAAACAACAGTAACATTCCAGCAGGAATATATTTAAAATAATTCACAATATAATTATCTCAAGTAAAAGCATTTGAGTAACATCCTTGATGGATTGTTGTGCTTAGCTGTACCTAATGTAAAGATGCCCACATAGCTCACATCTGTGCTGCTCTATGAAAAGTAAATGATCACCATCATCAAGAAAGTGGTGGAGCACAATGTTTAACTGTGCAGTATGTAGAGCCACACTGCCCAGGTTCAATGTCCAGATCTGTCACTTACCAGCTTTTGTGGTCTTAGGAAATTACTTAATCTCCCAATTTCTTCAACTATCAAAAGAACTACAGGGACTTACTTCCCTGGTGGCGCAGTGGTTAAGAATCTGCCTGCCAACGCAGGGACATGGGTTTGAGTCCTGGTCCAGGAAGATCCCACATGCCATGGAACAACTAAGCCCGTGTGCCACAACTACTGAGCCTGCACTCTAGAGGCCACGAGCCACAACTACTGAAGCCTGAGTGCCTATAGTCTGTGTTCCACAACAAGAGAAGACACTGCAATGAGAAGCCAGCGTGCTGCAATGAAGAGTAGCCCCCATTCGCCTCTACTCGAGAAAGCCCACGTGCAGCAACGAAGACCCAACACAGCCAAAAATAAATAAATACATAAATAAATAATTAATAATTAAAAAAAACTACAGTCATTGTTAAAACTTTGAATAGATAAGGTGGCACATAGTAGAAGCTTTCAATTGGACAAAATGGCTGAAGGGGGGGCAGTTTGTGAAAGATAAAAGTGCGTTCTTCCCAAAGCCTGATAAGTACACTCTTAAATGGAAAGACAGAGGATCTGAAGGAGTGGACAAAGAAATGTAGCAGATTAGAGAATTATATTATGAAAAGAGTAATGGTATGGTTACTGCATATGGAACTGAGAATTAAACAGATAAATCTACTAAATTTTTTACAGAACTGTACTGTCAACAGAACCAGCAGCTGAGACCATAAGAATTTATGCCTTAAATAACCACTGGGAAAATCTTCTAAGAGCCAAAAGCAGACTAAGAAAGCTGGTCAGCCTCCAAGGAGCAAATGTCATGGCATAGTCACTTCACAGGTGGCTAATGATGATAATGGAAAAGGAAGAATCTCTGAGAGTGAATGACGAACAAGGAAGCTACTCCCGGGGAACAGATTTAGAGGCTTAACAAGGGACATTCCCCATTCCTAGGAGGGCAAGCCCTTGAAATATCTTCCACAAAAGATTTCAGAATTTTCAATGATCAGTTTATGCTATGTTTCTCTGATTTTTCCCATTCACAATTCCCCAGAGGAGTATTTGTTGAATCTTCCCTGTCTCTGTTCCACCATTGTGTATATCAGGGGTACTGAGGACAGCACAACTTGTGTTTTTAGTTTAAAGTGCTCTAGTTCGGGGAACCTTCAAGATGGCAGAGGAGTAAGACGTGGAGATCACCTTCCTCCCAAAAATACATCAAAAATACATCTACACGTGAAATAACTCCTACAGAACACCTACTGAACGCTGGCAGAAGACCTCAGACTTCCCCAAAGGCAAGGAACTCCCCACGTACCAGGGTAGGGCAAAAGGAAAAAGAAAAAAACAGAGACTAAAGCATAGGGATGGGACCTGCACCTCTGGGAGGTAGCCGTGAAGGAGGAAAGGTTTCCACACACTAGAAGCCCCTTCACTGGCGGAGATGGGGGATGGGCGGGGGGCAAGCTTCAGAGCCACAGAGGAGAGCACAGCAACAGGGGTGCGGAGGGCAAAGCAGAGAGATTCCCGCACAGAGGATCGGTGCCGACCTGCACTCACCAGCCCCAGAGGTGGGCGGGGGCTGGGAGCTGAGGCTCAGGGTTCAGAGGTCAGATCCCAGGGAGAGGACTGGGGTTGGCTGTGTGAACACAGCCTGAAGGGGGCTAGTGTGCCACAGCTAGATGGGAGGGAGTCCAGGCAAAGGTCTGGAACTGCCTAAGAGGCAAGAGACCATTGTTTCAGGGTGCACGAGGAGAGGGGATTCAGAACACCGCCTAAACGAGCTTCAGAGACAGGTGTGAGCTGCGGCTATCAGTGCGGACACCAGAGACCAGAATGAAATGCTAAGGCTATTGCTGCAGCCACCAAGAAGCCTGTGTGTAAGCACAGGTCACTATCCACACCTCCCCTCCCAAGAGGCTGTGCAGCCCACCACTGCCAGGGTCTCATGATCCACGGACAACCTCCCCCAGAGAACACACAGAACACCTCAGGCTGTTGCAACGTCACACCGTATTCTGCAGCCGCAGGCTCTCCCCTCATCCCATACCCCTCCCTCCCCCTGCCCTGAGTGAGCCAGAGCCCCCTAAGCAGCTGCTACTTTAACCCTGTCCTGCCTGGGCTGTGAACAGACACGCTCAGGCGACCTACATGCAGAGGCGGGGCCAAATCCAAAGCTGAACCCCAGGAGCTGTGCGAACAAAGAAGAGAAAGGGAAATTTCTCCCAGCGGCCTTAGGAGCAGAGGATTAAATCTCCACAATCAACTTGATGTACCTGCATCTGTGAAATACCTGAATAGACAACGAATCATCCCAAATTGAGGAGGTGGACTTTGGGAGCAACTGTAGACTTGGGGTTTGCTTTCGGCATCTAATTTGTTTCTGGTTTTATGTTTATCTTAGTTTAGTATTTAGAGCTTATTATCACTGGTAGATTTGTTTATTGATTTGGTTGCTCTCTTCCTTTTTATATATATATATATTTTTTTCCTTTTTTTTCTTTTTGTGAGTGTGTATGTGTATGATTCTTCGTGTGATTTTGTCTGTATAGCTATGCTTTTACCATTTCTCCTAGGGTCCTGTCTGTCTGTTTTGTTTTGTTTTTTTAGTATAGTTTTTAGTGCTTGTTATCATTGGTGGATTTGTTCATTGGTTTTGTTGCTCTCTTCTTTCTCATTTTTTATTTATTTTTAATAATTTTTAAAATTTTTTATTTTAATAACTTTATTTATTTTTTTCTTTCTTTCTCTTTTTTTCTCCCTTTTCTTCTGAGCAGGGTAGCTGAGAGGGTTTTGGTGCTCTGGCCGGGTGGCAGTCCTGAGCCTATTAGGTTAGAGCTGAGTTCAGGACATTGGTCCAGCAGAGAACTCCCAGCTCCATGTAATATCAAATGGCAAAAGCTCTCTCAGAGATCTCCATCTCAATGCTAAGACCCAGCTCCACTCAACGACCAGCAAGCTACAGTGCTGGACACCCCATGGCAAACAACTAGCACCCCATGCCAAAAAACTAGAAAGACAGGAATACAACCCCACCCATTAGCAGAGAGGCTGCCTAAAATCACAATAAGTTCACAGACACTCCAAAACACACCACTGGATGCAGTCCTGCCCACCAGAAAGACAAGATCTAGCCTCATCCACCAGCACACAGGCACCACTCCCCACCACCAGGAAGTCTACACAATGCACTAAACCAACCTTAGCCACTGGGGGCAGACACCAAAAAACAACAGGAACTACGAACCTGCAGCCTGCGAAAAACAGACCCCAAACACATTAAGTTAAGAAAATTGAGAAAACAGAGAAATACACAGAAGATGAAGGAGCAAGGTAAAAAACAACCAGACCTAACAAATGAAGAGGAAACAGGCAGTCTACCTAAAAAAGAATTCAGAGTAATGATAGTAAAGATGATCCAAAATCTTGGAAATAGAATGGAGAAAATACAAGAAATGTTTAACAAGGACCTAGAAGAACTAAAGAGCAAACAAACAATGATGAACAACACAATAAATGAAATTAAAAATTCTCTAGAAGGAATCAATAGCAGAATAACTGAGGCAGAAGAATGGACAAGTGACCTGGAAGATAAAATATTAGAAATAACTACCACAGAGCAGAATCAAGAAAAAAGAATGAAAAGAATTGAGGACAGTTTCAGAGACCTCTGGGGCAATATTAAACAAACCAACATTTGGATTATAGGGGTCCCAGAGGAAGAAGGAAAAAAAAAGGGATTGAGAAAATATTTGAAAAGATTATAGTTGAAAACTTCCCTAATATGGGAAAGGAAATAGTCAATCAAGTCCAGGAAGTGCAGAGAGTCCCATACAGGATAAATCCAAGGAGAAACATGTGAAGACACATATTAATCAAACTATAAAAAATTAAATACAAAGAAAAATATGAAAAGTAGCAAAGGAAAAGCAACAAATAACATACAAGGGAATCCCCATAAGGTTAACAGCTTATTTCTCAGCAGAAACTCTGAAAGCCAGAACGGAGTGGCAGGACATATTTAAAATGATGAAAGGGAAAAACCTACAACCAAGAGTACTCTACCCAGCAAGGATCTCATTCAGATTCAACGGAGAAATTAAAAACTTTACAGACAAGCAAAAGCTAAGACAATTCAGCACCACCAAACCAGCTTTACAACAAATGCTAAAGGAAATTTTCTAGGCAGGAAACACAAGAGAAGGAAAAGACCTACAATAACTAACCCAAAACAATTAAGAAAATGGTAGTAGGAACGTACATATCAATAATTACCTTAAATGTAAGTGGATTAAAGGCTCCCACGAAAAGACACAGACTGGCTGAATGGATACAAAAACAAGACCCGTATATATGCTGTCTACAAGAGACCCACTTCAGACCTAGGGACACATTCAGACTGAAAGTAGGGGATGGAAAAAGATACTCTATGCAACTGGAAATCAAAAGAAAGCTGGAGTAGCAATTCTCATACCAGACAAAATAGACTGTAAAATAAAGAATGTTACAAGAGACAAAGAAGGACACTACATAATGATCAAGGGATCAATCCAAGAAGAAGATATAGCAATTGTAAATATTTATGCAACCAACATAGGAGCACATCAATACATGAGGCAAATGCTAACAGCCATAAAAGGGGAAATCTGACAGTAACACAATAATAGTAGGGGACTTTAGCATCCCACTTTGACCAATGGACAGAACATCCAAAATGAAAATAAATAAGGAAAGACAAGGTTTAAATGAGACATTAAACAAGATGGATTTAATTGCTATTTATAGGACATTCCATCCAAAAGCAACAGAATGCACTTTCTTCTCAAGTGCTCATGGAACATTCTCCAGTATAGATCATATCTTGGGTCACAAATCGAGCCTTGGTACATTTAAGAAAACTGAAATCGTATCAAGTATCTTGTCCAACCAGAATCTATGAGACTAGATATCAATTACAGGAAAAAATCTGTAAAAAATACAAACACATGGAGGCTAAACAATATGGTACTAAATAACCAACAGATCACTGAAAAAATCAAAGAGGAAATCAAAAAATACATAGAAACAAATGACAATGAAAACACGATGACCCAAAACATATGGGATGCAGCAAAAGCAGTTTTAAGAGGGAAGTTTATAGCAATACAATCCTACTTCAGGAAACAAGAAACATCTCAAATAAAAAACCTAAGCTTACACCTAAAGGAACTAGAGAAAGAACCACAAAAAAACCCCAAAGTTAGCAGAAGGAAAGAAATCATAAAGATCAGATCAGAAATAAATGAAGGAAACAATAGCAAAGATCAAAAAAACTAAAAGCTGGTTCTTTGAGAAGATAAACAAAATTCATAAACCATTAGCCAGACTCATCACGAAAAAAAAAGGGAGAAGACTTAAATCAATAGAATTAGAAATGGAAAAGGTGAAGTAACAATTGACACTGCAGAAATACAAAGGACCATGAGAGATTACTACAAGCAATTATATGCCAATAAAATGGACAACCTGGAAGAAATGGACAAATTCTTACAAAAACACAACCTTCCAAGACTGAACCAGGAAGAAATAGAAAGTATAAAGAGACAAATCACAAGCTCTGAAATTGAAACTGTGATTAAAAATCTTCCAACAAACAAAAGCCCAGGACCAGATGGCTTCACAGGCAAATTCTATCAAACATTTAGAGAAGAGCTAACACCTATCCTTCTCAAACTCTTCCAAAATATAGCAGAGGGAGGTATACTCACAAACACATACTACAAGGCCACCATCACCCTGACCAAAACCAGACAAAGAGGTCACAGGAAAAAAAAAAAAAAAAAAACTAGAGGCCAATATTACTGATGAGAGTGGCATGGACATATATGCACTACCAAATGTAAAATAGCTAGCTAGTGGGAAGCAGCTGCATAGCACAGGGAAATCAGATCTGTGTTCTGTGTCCAACTAGAGGGGTGGAATAGGGAGGGTGGGAGGGAGACACAAGAGGGAGGAGATATGGGGATATATGTATATGTATAGCTGAGTCACTTTGTTATACAGCAGAAACATACACACCACTGTAAAGCAATTATACTCCAATAAAGATGTTAAAAAATAAAATAAAGTGCTCTGTTTCAAGAAGAGCTGTATGTGAGCCTGATTTTGAGACTTCTAGTCACCCCTCAGGTGGTGACTACTGAGAATTACCCATGGATCTTGAAGTTTGATCTTGATACTGTGACTGAGTGAGGCATTTGTCTTTTCTTCTTTGAGGAGAAAATGAGTATATGCAGCACAGAAAAAAAGGAAAACCTGATGCATTGATTAGTCAAAAAATATTAGTTCACTAAGTTATGCAGATATTCCAAAGAAGAATATTGATACATTTTCTTATACAGTATTACAAAATCACCTTCTTTAATATCTCCACCAATCTCATCAGAAAAATCTCTAAGTATTGAAAAGCTATCAAGCTCACAGTGGCAGAACAAGTTTTCTCAAATTTTAATTTTTGCTTTGAAGCCCAAATTTTATCATTGACAACAATTACAGCCAATAGTTTCCCTTGAAACTACAGGCTCATATCATTCATTTACAAGAATATATCTGTCAAATACCCAAGTCTAATAACCATGATTTTGTCACTCATTCTATCAGAAAAAAAATGTTGTTTCATGAAAAATGTATCTACTTGAGTTCACAATTCAATCACACAAATGCTTTTCCTCAAGATTGTCTTCAAGGTTTAATATACAGATGAAATAATTTGTGTGTTTTTCTCAATTTTATCACACAGAATAGTAAAAAGATATAATCCAGGGTCAAAATTCAATGAAATTTAAAACTTTTGCTGCTTCATGAAGGACGTGCTGAAGTGAAATTAGCTTGTTTGTTTCTTTAGTTATTTGTTTCATGTTCACTCCATTATCTGGACTTAATTATTTGATCCAAACTGCGAACCATAAAATATACCAGACTGTTAAAGCCAGGCATGAACTTGCCTCCCTCCTGAGAACACAGTGATTGGCATATGAGGGATGGCCGTACAAGACCATACGAGACCAAAAGTCTTTAAGGCAATACCATATGTAACCCTCAGATGACTGAAGCCATCCTTGGTTACCTACGAAAAGCTTGCTGTTGAGAGAGCTGACTTGTTATATTTACCTACCCTTTGGGAAGTTATCCCTATAATGAGAATTATCCAATTAAAATACATGGTATAAAATCGGTCCCTGATTTTAGGTGATATGATCAATGATACCAACTCAGAAGCAGAAGACATTCAAGTCAGCCTCAACTCACTATCCAGGTTGTTTCTGATGATAGAATTGGCCTAGACCTCTTTGTGGGTCAAGGTGATATTTTTGTAATCATTAACATGTCCTGCTATATTTGCATTAAAAGTTTTGTCCAAGTGGAAACAGTAGTACAGAAAATTAAGCAGAAAGACATCAGATTTTCTAAGGTAGATCCTGAGGGTTTAGGATTTTTTTCAGCTTATTTGGGTATTGACCCTGGGGGCTATGACTGAGGTCAACATTGTAGGTTGGTTTCATCCTGCTGTTTGTAGTCATGTTGGTGGAAGCTTTAGTTAAATGTTGTATAAGACAGATGAAACAGCTTTTGTCCCAGTCTCTTTATTGATCAGATGAATTATTATGGCCTATGTCGTGTGTGTGTGTGTGTGTGTGTGTGCGCATGTGCGCGCACACACATCTTTCTGTGAGAGGAGAGGAGACTTCGGGGGAAGTAGAAACCCTAATTGTCTGGGACAAGAGGGTGCTAGATACAGGCAGATGTCAGCTGTAGTGGTGGTAAGAAGTCAGATTCTGGGCACTTTGAAGGTGAGCAAGCAGGACTTTCTCACAGAGCAAAGGGTGACTCAGGCAGAAAGATGAGTTCTAAGACAATTACTGGGGAGACAGATGGTGGGCCCAACTGGGACTCACCTGCTACCCAATGTTCAGTGAACCCTGATGGGATACTGACCCATTAGGGCTGGGAATGAGATGGCAACTGGGCCTCCAGGGGTGCAGGGGCAAAAAGGGGCCCCAGTCCCAGCTTCTCCCTTCCAAGGGAAGTGGGGTCCACTGCCTGGCCCTGCAGGGCACACTGCTCTGAGGGCTGTGCCCCCTGCTTCCTTTGCAGGAACATCTTTCACAATCTGGGTTTCTGGGTCTCAAAGGAAGATATCTGAAAGGTGATGGCCATCAAGTTGGGGCCATCAAGAACATCCTGTATGTGCTGAGGGAAAAGGTGGAGGACCATGCCTGTCTAGGAAAATAACATGTTCTTGGGAAATTTACCAGAAAGCAAGATGATGGTGGAGAGACAAGGAGAGTGATTGTTGGGAGCAATTATCCAGGAGCCTCTCACTTTCCTTCAAATTTTCTGAGTGAGACACTATTTCCCTTTGTTCTAGACTATCTTTTCTTTTTTTAAAAAAAAAATTTATTGGAGTATAGTTGATTTAAAATGTGTTAGTTTCTGCTGTACAGCAAAGTGAATCAGTTATACATATACATAGATACACTCTTTTTTTAGATTCTTTTCCCATATAGGTCATTATGGAGTATTGAGAAGAGGTCCCTGTGCTACAGGAGGTCTATATTATCTATTCTATATATAGTAGTGTGTATCTGTCAATCCCAATCTCCCAATTTATCCCTCCCCTCCCTTTTCCCCCAGTAACCATAAGTTTGTCCTCTACATCTGTGACTCTATTTCTGTTTTGTAAATAAGTTCTTTGTACCATTTTTTTTTTTTGATTCTACATATAAACTATCTTTTCAAGTTTGGTTTTATCACAAAAATCCTTGGAAGATACAGATAGTGATTCCCTTTGGGCATAAAATGATTGAGTTTTGTGAACTCAGGATTCCTCTTGTGTGCAGGTATCATCTGGCCCTCTTTATATTGCCTTGTGGGAATGGAGACTGGAGGAAGCAGTGCAAGCAAATGCTAATTCTCTGCTTTTTGAAACTGCAGTGAGTAATCAACTGCACTTTGTCTCTAACCCAGGAGTTTTGTGTTTTCTACTACTTAAAACTGTGACTGGCTAACTTAGCTTTCAGGCCTGTCACAGATTATGACTGTTATATATTAGGGCATAATTGATGTCATTGGGTAGGGCAAAGTATAATAATCTCATAATAAGTTAAGTAACATAAAATAATGTTTGCTGATTTTATCACCCTGTTTACCTATCTCATATGAACAAATTCATATAGACATGGATTGAAATAAAAAGGACTACTTTTCAATATATACATGAGCTCAAACTTTTTCAGTTGTTTTAATATTCTAATCTTTACTACTTTAAAAAAATCTTTATCTATTCATTATTAGAGCTGCTAAAATCTACCAATAAGATGTATTACCATAGTGCCCTTTATAGTTCAGTCAGCCTCTTGTTTCACTTATTTTGAGCCTGGATTAATTGATATATAGAACTTTAAAACTTTTGTATTTCATTAGTGAATTGAGCTTTTTATCATTATGTACTGACCGTCTTTATTTCTTGATTTGAAGTCTAAATATTTTATGCAATTAATATAGCTTTACCATCCTTCTTTTGGTGAGTTTTTAACCAGAAAATATAAAAAATACCATATGAATTTATGTATGTATATGAGTATGTGTGGGTGTAATTATTTTACTCTCAAACTTAGTTTACCCTTAGGATATGTTTCTTGTAGGCACTATATTGTAGTTTTTTTGTTTTATTTAGTTCTAGTCGAAAAAAATTGTTTTTTGAGTCATTTATTTGATGTTATTTCACATTAACTTGAATTTATTTCCAAATTCTTGTTACATGCTTTTTTATTTGCCCTTCTTTTCTATTTCATTTGAAAAATTGTTCCTTACCTTCTTAGTGGTTGATTAAATTTTTTTTTCTCATTTTATTTTTTTATCTTCTAATTTTAGTCTTATACATTATATTTCTATTTTTTTCTTGGTTATCTGAGAAAATTTAGCATGGATATTTCACTCATCAATATTAGCTAATAATTTTACCATTTATCACACCAACTATAAGAATTTTACAAAACTTTATGCTATGTTCATTCCATCCCAGATCACATTATATTTTTCAGTTTTTTCCTGCATTTTAATCTTAAAAGACTTTTAAAATTTTTCACACAGAAAATGCTTATTTAATTATCTCCCAATGTTTATCAGTTTCCATGCTCATTCTTTGCTCAGCATTGTTACTTGTACCTCACATCTCTTACTAGGATTCCTTTTTTTTTTTTTTTTTTTTGAATTATAGCTTTTAGTATTTCTGTTATTGAGGGTCTTGTAGTGGCAAACCTTTTATGTTCTAGTTTTTTCTTGAAAACATTTTTTCCTCATTTTGGGAAGTAAATTTTACAATATATTCAATGCTAGATAATGGGTGTTTTATCTCATCACTTGGAAGATATTTTCTTTATCTTCCATTGTTGAGAAGTCAATAATTATCATTTATTTCTTTTTATGTAATATGCCTTCCTTTTTGATGCTTTAAGATCTTAAGATATCTATTTCTTTGAGATTTGGTACAAACACTATGCTCTTTCTATCACTGTTTGTGTATGTGTGTGTGTGATTATCCTGCATGGACATTATTTGACTTCCTATATCAGAATAGTGGCATCTTTTATTGATTCTTGAAATTTACCAATACTTCTTTAAATATTTCCTCTCTACCACTTCATCTCTCCAGGCTTTGGAACACTGAGTAGATATTAAAATTTTTCACTCTATTCTCCTTGTAATTTAATATCTCCATATTTTACGTGGTAGGCAGAATTCTGACAGCCCCAAGATCTGAGACCCCAGGCGTTACACACAGCCTGTATAAGTCCATGGAATAATCATTGGCATGATTAGGAAATATTAAACAAATTGACTTCAGAAAGAGAGATTAACCTGGGTGAAACTGACCAAATTAAATAAGCCCTTAAAAGGAAACAGGCTCTCCTTGAAGAAGAGATATAAAGCTTCAGAGACACTGGACACAAAGGAGATTCTCTGTTACTAGCTTTGAAAATGGAGGACGCCATTGTACAACATATACAGGGAGACTTTAGGACCTAAGAGAAGTCAAAGGCAGAAGCCAGCAGGAAACTGGGTACTTCAATTCTTATTTCTGCTAACAACCTTAATGAGCTTTGAAGAAGACCTTATACTCCAGATTAGAACACAGCTGGCCAACACCTTGATTTCAGCCTACTGAGACTTGAGCAGAGAATGTAGTTATGCCGTGATTGAACTGCTGACATACAGACTGTGAACTAATACATTACTGTTGTTCTGAGCCACTAAATTTGTGGTAATTTGTTACTCAGTAATAGAAACCTAATACATTACCCCTTTCCTCTTTATATATTTCTTTATGGATAATTCCTTCACAGCTATATGTCAGCTCACCAATTATCTTTTCAATTTTATCTCATAACCTGCTAATCATGAATGTTGAATTCTTAACACCAATTATTATATTTTTTCATTTCAAAAGTTTTATATATGTTTATTTATTTCAAATTATATAATCTCTTACACTTTAATGATATATTTTCAATTTCTTTAAAATTTTATTTTTAAACATAGAACTTTATCTACAGAAATCTTGAGGCCTGGATTGAAGATTGGTTCTTCAGAGAAGAATTGCTTTTTCTTCTGCCTAATGCCTGAGGTAATTATCAGAGTAAAAATGATTTCACCTGAATTTTGGACTTAAAAATTGGGGGAGCTACTTAGGTGCTGTTGATTCTGACTGAAATCCTGAGTGGAGATTGGCTAATGGTTACAAATTTTCAGGGAACTCTATTGCCTCTCCAAGCAATACAAACATTTGAAAAAGACAATCCTCATCACTGCCCTGATGGCAGGATAGGAAATAGAGTGAGGAAGATGTATTCCCAGTTTATCCTTACAAAGAGCATACAGCCTTTTAGCCTCCAAGCTTTATGGAATAAGTTCTCTTATCTGACTCTTCACCTAGGATTTGTTTCCTACACCCTATATTCTAACTTGTTAGGTTGTGAAAACACAAGCTTAGGTCAACAAACTTGGGAGGCTGAGAAAAAACAAAATCAGGCAAATGGGCAATTACATGAATGAATTCAGATTTGTTGCTTTATCACTATAGATTCTATTCTTTATTAGTTGCTTTTTAGAGGATTCCTCACTTTATTTAAATGAAACAACCTATCTTTGAATATTATCATTATATTTCTCGGTTTAAGGAAATTCATGAGAATTATCTGCAAGCTTTTGAACTAATTCCAGCAATTTATGTACACCAAATATTAACTACATAATACTGCAATGCCTTGAAAAATAATACTGCTTCTGTAAGGCAATACGTTTTAGATGTTACTTAAAAGTAACACATATAAATCATGCAATTAAAAATTGTGACATTAAAACCATTACCAAAACCAGTCATTAGCTAACAATATTTTTCTATCTAAAGGTGATAGAATACTGCATGTCAAACTGGTATTGCTAATTTTAAAAGGGAAAATATAAAATAATTTTAATAAGAATGAATTTGAATTTAAATGTGATACTTATGAGCAAAATGAAATTGTGATTAGTTTTAATATTAAAGTCCTTCAGAAATGTTTGCCCAATCACATAGCACACTGATGTTTAAAATCTGGAATGTTTAAGAAATGTAGGCTATACGTCAGTACAGTTGACCTGAACAATGTGAGGGTTAAGGGCACCGACACACTCTGTCCAGTCGGAAACTGAAGTATAACTTATAGTCGGCCCTCAGTATACATGGTTCCTCTGTATCCACATCTGCAGACTGAACTAACCATGGGTCATGTAGCTCTGTAGCATTTACTGCTGAAAAAAATCCCGGTATAAGTGGGCCCATGCAGTTTAAACCTGTGTTGTTCCAGGGCCAACTGTATATGGTTTTAAGGCATTCATTCAGTTAGGCATAGCTTAGCATTTATTGCTTATTATAGAATATTACTAAATTAATTAATTTATTACCTGAAGATAATCTGTTTTTTTTCTTTTTAGGGTATGTTCTATAATTTGTAGATAAATAAATGAATTAGACAATTAATATCTTAACAATTAGTAATCAAAATACAATTCTATAGTAAAAATATGACGGGCCTTATTCTTACATAACTTTGGAAAAATACTATTTGTATATTCTCCATATATTGGTAAGTTCATGATTTTATTGCTTCTGCATGCCAACTTTATTGATGGAGTGTTTCCAATTTGAAGAAATATTGTTAAAATAGATAGTTAGCATCTTTAACAAGAAGTAATCAAAATATGAAACTATAGTTAAAATACAATGGGTCCTATTCTTACCCCATTTCAGGAAAATTGTTTTTTGTATATCTCCCACAGCAACATTGTCTATAGTGAGTGACTATACATTTTTTTTATTAATGAATCTTACCAAGCCAATTTTCATTACCCTAGAAATGAAAAAAGAAGAAAACTGTTGGAAACCGTATCAAAACATTGAAAAAGAAAAAGAATAAATGTATCATCTTTGACCAAGTCAGTCAAAAGATGAGTCTCTTTATGTTTGCAAGAGCTGGACAGTTAAGAGAGAGAACTTCTGCTATAAGAATATAGACATGGTCTTGAAACAATACCCTTCCTCTTCAGTGAATAATAAGTACCAGAAGATTAACAGTCTGTGAATTAAGAACTAAGTTATACATTGAGTGTGCTGCATAGTAGTCCAAAGTCTACTACAGGATAAGAATAGTTGTTCAATATTTTAGAAATGAAGTATGAGAAAAAGAAAGAGCCCAGCTACTCTTGGACTGGAAGAAAGAAAAATTGCAAGATTGTCCCTGTGATTAATCTGCTGAGGTGAACACAGAGAAAGGGAGGGGATACAAGTGAAGAGAAGCATCCTTCTTGAAATAGGGATAGTTAAATGAAGAATTAAACAGGTGCTTAGAATTGACTGCTTTAGTCAGAAGGTCACATTTTAAAATGGTTTTATTTTCCTCTAATAATTACAGAATTATCCTTGTAATTATTTGGATTCTGGTTGTTTTTATATTCCATTTCAATTTATTCCATGTGCATAACCTGGGTAGGTAGGTAGGTAGGTAGATACATACATACATATATACTTATGGGCCTTATACATATGCATATACACATACAGAAAGAGAGAGTAGAAAAGTTGAAAGGCTAAAAACAGACATCAGTACTCTATGATGGGACTTTAAAATCTCAAAAGGAAATGAAATAAAAAGACTAGAAATTTATATTTTCAAAGTTATAGATCAAATTTCAGTCCTAATATTAAATGCCATCTGTCTCTTTTCTTTTTCACTCCCTCTCTGGGACAGTCTGAGAATTTCTCACATATTCAAAGGGCAGATTTGGACATCATATATGCATTTTATTTCCTCTTAATCTAATGGTTTGAATTTACTCTGATATCCTGCATTTGATTTTCATAACAGAGAATAAATCTATTTCCTGAATTATTTATCCACAATTCTTTAATACCATATAATTTGTAGAAATTCAAGAGTTTTAACTCACAAAAATAATAAAATTTAAAGTAAATGAAGGAATTCCTCTCATCACATATAATACAGTCTAGTTGAAGTCTTGGAGAGTAATGACATTGGATGATAGATAACAAAATATGTCAATATTTTGGAAGTATCAGTGCAGTAGTAGCATTAGCATTTTAAAGTTGCATATCAAAGGAAAGGTATCAATTGCCCAAGGATATTTAAATACCTAACCACATAGCTAATGTTATAATATTTTATTCACATGTTGTATTCCTTTGACTTTTGGCTTTGTCTATTGCTAAAAATATCTTCCAGATGTCATCTTTATTATTATACATCCATTTGACATTTTAGACTACTTAAGCTTAAGGAGAAAAATGTTTTAAAATCAAAAAGTTTAAGGCATGAGCAAATCCTTGGAGGAGAAAATTTGAGAAATTTTCTTACATTTATTTCCAATTTTATACCAATATGGAAAATACAAATGCATTAGTTGCTTCTATGAATTTTTTTGAGGCTGTGATGTATGTTTTCATATTTTTTGTCATTGAAAATAAATTGACAGGGTAAAGTAATTTTATCTAAATCATCTATGTGAAGAGTAATAAAAAGTCTTGGTCCTTTAAAAGTGAAAATAGAGTAAAAGGATCATTAAATTTGTATTACACAAAGTAGAATATCAAAGATGCGCTATTTCTTCACCTTACACACTATAAACCATGGTTGAATTTTTTTATTATTTACTCATAATAAGGATTTATAGGTTGATACTATAATCTTGGTATTAGATGACAAGAAAATAATCCTTTTACATTAGAGAAAACACTAGACATTACAGTTATAATAAATACACTGATGGCTAGTCTATTTAAACTCTTTGACTTGTATTATTCCTCATATATATTTTGGCATATGCAATTCTAATATTAAAAAAAGAGTTGGAATTAGTTTTCATTTATTAGGACTTATCTTTTTAATTAGTAATTTAAAATAGTCAATATAAAGCACAAAGTAATGTTAATTTTATTTTTTAAATGATTAACTCAAACTAGTTTTTATTATGTATCTATCTACAAAGAACCCAGTACAATGCAAATCTGAACAAATTCAAATAAATATTTGAGTAATAATAATCAAACAAGTTCACCTTTATTGAACATTTAATATCTTCCAGGCACTGTTCTAAGCTCTTTAGGGGTTCTAACTCACTTAATTATCATAAAAACTCATTGAGGTAGTAATTCTTTTTTCTCCCATTTTACAGATGAAAAACTAATACTTAAGCTCTGCAATTGTTTATTAAGTAAACAAAGTGAATTTATGCTCATATAGTACTTATTTTGTACTCTGCAGGCAAAATGGCATTTCAATTCTATCTCAGATATAAAAAGCCATTAAGTTTGACCTACTGAGGATTTGAGTGAGAGACTGAGGTTGTAACTCATTTTTTTCTACAATCAGGCAAAATTATACACATATTTCTACAACACAAAATTATACAAATAAAAGTATCACATGCTTTTGTGCAAAATATATGCTAATAATGTATATGGCAGTATGGGAAACTAAAGAAACAGAAAACATATCTCCTGCCATAAATGATGATGAAAGGAAGCTCAAAACAAATGAAACAGTGGGACCTGTGATATGCGGTGGTCTAGTCAAGTAGCAGACTGTTCAAAACAGTAACATTTAGGCATCTTTGCAGGTGAATTCTGACTAGTAATGGAAAGCCCAAGAAAATATCTTAAATGGTGACACAGAAAGGACAGGTGGCCTAGAAGTACTGTGATTTCAGTAAACTAGAGCTTTTGGAAAAAAAGAAAAGGTCCCAGTTTTTGAGGAACCAGGATAAAGCGTCAGTTACTAAGGCAGGAACTAAAGCATAAGTATATGAATTAGATAATTAAGACCCAGAAACTAAAGGAAAGGACTGCATCACCAGAAAATCAATTCTAAAGCCCAGTTTTTTTGTTTGTTTGTTTGTTTGTTTGCAGTACGCGGGCCTCTAACTGTTGCGGCCTCTCCCGTTGCAGAGCACAGGCTCCGGATGCGCAGGCTCAGCGGCCATGGCTCACGGGCCCAGCTGCTCCACGGCATGTGGGATCTTCCTGGACTGGGGCACGAACCCGTGTCCCCTGCATCGGCAGGCGGACTCTCAACCACTGCGCAACCAGGGAAGCCCTAAAGCCCAGTTTTTATATATGAGGTATAAGCTCAGAGTTGTACTCAATATACAGTGGATTTCATTCTAGGTCACCAAAGGTTCTGAAATTAGAGTCCTTTAATTACCCAGAAAGTGAGGGCAATGACTACAGGACTGAGCCTGTTGGAGTGCTCAGGTGCTCTCATATGTGGTAAAGAGAGGGAGTCAAAAGTGTATTTATTATTTGGGTATAAAGGAACTGTAAAATTAAGATTAGCACAAAAATTATGGTTTTCAATGAAATATTTCTTTCTTATAATCTGATAAAAAACAGAATTATATACCTATATAACCAAAGAAATTAAAAAGAATAGAGTTAAGGTAAAGGTAGGGTTCCTATACACATAATGAAACTATCTTCCTAACTTTTTACACGTTCTCCCATAGACCTGTAGTCTTAATTAGAGGGAATGTAGAATGTGAATGGGTGGGTTATGGTGATTCACTTTCATTCACATATTGAAGAGTCAATTCAGATGAGTATTAATTTAGCAACTGCCAACTATCCTTTCAGAATACAAACTTACTATCAGTGGAAAGAACTGGCATTTAGAGTCACTACCTAGGTAACAACCTGTGGCCACTAGCTTCCCTGTGTGTTTCATCACCGCTGGGGCTGGATCTCTTGCATTCACCAACTCCCCATGCACCTGTTGCTGCCAGGGCTCCCATGACTCCAGCAGCTGCGCCACCTCTGCACCCTAACCTCTCTGGGGCGGACTTGTATGTCCCAGGGAAGCCTCGGGAGCAGACCCCTGTGGGTGGCCCACACGCAGAGGTGGGGCTGAAACCACAGCTGAGCCGCAGGGCCTGTGAAACTAAGGAAGAAAAGCTGAAATCTCTCCTCGCACTGTGCAAACCATGAATTGACACCCCTGCAAGTGGCTTGGTAAAAACTCAGAGTCTACAAAAAATCTGAACAGATGAGTGGTCCTGCAGCCAAGACAGGTCTAGCTTCAGCAGCTGTAGACTTTGTGGGCACATACACATGGGGATTGGGCCAGACTAGAGTCTGAGCTGCCCCTATAACATCCACAAGAGGTCCAGATCCATGATTACTGCAATCCTGGGATCTGACTTCAGTGGATCTACTCTGGTGGCCTGGTGGTGAAAGCAAGGCCTGAGAGATACCAGAGCCAATTGCCAGCATACCCACAATTAAGGTGGGGCCGAGAGCAGTGTCAACATCAGCGTAATCTGAGAGCTCACACAACAGGTGGAAGGGGACAAAACAGAGCACACCCACAGGTGAACACTTCCAAAGGAGGAATACATAGTGCCTTCCCTCCCAGGTGGAGTGCTCCAACCCCACCTACCTTGCACCACAGATCAGAAACACAGATAAGAAGCAGATCTGGGGGCATCTACACCAACAACTAGGGAGCAGACCCTGCCCCTGACATGGCAGTGACAACCACAAAGCAAAGGTGAGGCCCTGCTCAATATCTAGGGCAGGCCCTGATCAACACAACACCAATCAAACCCCCTATCAAGGGGATAATGACACAAGCCTCTGGAACAACCTCATCCACCAGGGGGCAGACACTAGAAGCAAAAGGAACTATGATCCTGCAGCCTGAGGAAAGGAATCACAAACACAATAGGTTTCACAAAATGAGACAACAAAGAAATATGTTACAGAAGAAGGAGCAGGATAAAAACCTACAAGAAAAAGTAAATGAAGAGATAAGCAATCTATCTGAAAAAGAATTCATAGTAATGATAGTAAAGATGATCCAAGACCTTGGAAACAGAATGGAGGCACAGATTGAGAAGATACAAGAAAAGTTAAGCAAAGACCTAGAAGAACTAAAGAACAAATAAACAGAGATGAACAAAACAACTGAAATGAAAAGTACACTAGAAGGAATCAATAGCAGAATTACTGAGGCAGAAGAACGGATAAGTGACCTGGAAGACAGAATGGTGGAAATCTCTGCTGTGGACCAGAATAAAGCAAAAGGAATGAAAAGAAATAACAGCAGTCTCAAGGACATCTGGGACAACATTAAATGCACAAAAATTTGAATTATAGGCACCCCAGAAGAAGAAGAGAAAGACAACGGGCCTGAGAAAATATTTCAAGAGATCATAGTTGAAAACCTCCCTAACACGGGAAAGGAAATAGTCACCAAAGTCCAGGAAGCAGAAGAGTCCCATAAAGGATAAATCCAAGGAGAAACACGCTGAGACACATATTAATCAAACTAACAAAAATTAAATACAAAGAAAAAAAATTAAAGCAAAAGGAAAAGCAACATACAAGGGAAACCCCATAAGGTTATCAGCTGATTTTTCAGCAGAAACTCTGTAGGCCAGAATGGAGTGGCAGGATATACTTAAAATGATGAAAGGGAAAAATCTACAACCAAGAATACTCTGCCCAGCAAGGCTCTCATTCAGATTCAACAGAGAAATCAAAAGTTTTACAGACAAGCAAACGCTAACAGAATTCAGAACCACCAAACCAGCTTTATGACAAATGCTAAAGAAACTTTTCTGGGTTGGAAACACAAGAGAAGAAAAAGAACAAAAATAAACCCAAAACAATTAAGAAAATGGCAATAGGAATATGCATATCAATAATTACCTTAAATATAAATGGATTAAATGCTCCAACCAAAAGACATAGTCTGGATACATGGATACAAAAACAGGACTCATATATATGCTGTCTGGAAGAGACCCACTTCAGACCTAGGGACACATACAGACTGAAAGTGAGGGGATGGACAAAGATATCCCATGCAAATGGAAATTAAAAAAAAAAAAAGCTGGAGTAGCAATACTCATATCAGATAAAATAGATTTAAAAATAAAGAATGTTTCAAGAGACAAGGAAGGACACTACATAATGATCAAGGGATCAATCCAAGAAGAAGATATAACAATTGTATATATTTATGCACCCAACATAGAAGAACCTCAATACATAAGGCAAATGTTAACAGCCATAAAAGGGAAAATTGACAGTAACACAATAATAGTGGGGGACTTTAACACCCCACTTACAACAATGGACACATCATCCAGACAGAAAATTAATAAGGAAACACATCCTTAAATGACACATTAGACCAGATAGACTTATTTGATATTTATAAGACAGTCCATCTGAAAGCAGTGGAATACTATTTCTTTTCAAGTGCACATGGAACATTCTCCAGAATAGATCACATCTTGGGTCACATTCAAGCCTTGTTAAATATAAGAAAACTGAAATCATATCAAGCATCTTTTCTGACCACAATGCTATGAGATAACAAATCAATTACAGGAAAAAAATACTGTAAAAAACACAAACATATGGAAGCTAAACAATATGCTACTAAATAACCAATGAATCACTGAAGAAATCAAAAAGGAAATAAAAAAACACCTAGAAACAAATGACAATAAAAATAGGAAGACCCAAAACTTATGGAAAACAGCAAAAGCAGTTCTAAGAGGGAAGTTTATGGCAATACAAACTTACCTCAAGAAACAAGAAAATTCTCAAATAAACAACCTAAACTTAAACCTAAAGCAACTGGAGAAAGAAGAACAAACAAAACCCAAAAGTCAGTAGAAGGAAAGCAATCATAAAGATCAGAGCAGAAATAAATGAAATAGAAACAAACAAACAAAAAAACAATAGCAAAGATAAATGAAACTAAAAGCTGGTTCTCTGAGAAGATAAACAAAATTGATAAACCTTTAGCCAGACGCATCAAGAAAAAAAGGGAGAGGACTCATATCAGGGAAATTAGAAATGAAAAAGGAGAGGCTACAACTGACACCACAGAAATACAAAGGATCATAAGAGACTACTACAAGCAAATATATGACAATAAAATGGACAACCCGGAAGAAAATGGACAAATTCTTAGAAACGTACAACTTCCCAAGACTGAACCAGGAAGAAATAGGAAATATGAACAGACCAATTACAAGTAATGGAATTGAAACCGTGATTAAAAATCTTCCAATAAATAAAAGTCCAGGACCAGATGTCTTCACAGGCGAATTCTATCAAACATGTGGAGAAGAGGTAACACCTATACTTCTTAAACTCTTCCAAAAAATTGCAGACGGAGGAACACTCCCAAGCTCATTCTATGAGGCAATCAACACCCTGATACCAAAACCAGACAATGATACCACAAAAAATAGAAAATACAGACCAATATCACTGATGAACACAGACATAAAAATCTTCAACAAAACACTAGCAAGCAGAATCAACAGCACATTAAAAGGATCACACACCATGACCAAGTGGGATTTATCCCAGGGATGCAAGGATTCTTCAATATACGCAAATCAATCAATGTGATACACCATATTAGCAAATTGAAAAATAAAAACCATATGATCATATCAAGAGATGCAGGAAAAGCTTTTGATAAAATGCAACACCTATTTATGATAAAAACTCTCCAGAAAGTGGACATAGAGGGAACCTACCTCAACATAATAAAGGCATATACAACAAACCCACAGCAAATATCATTGTCAATGGTTGAAAACTGAAAGCATTTCCTCTAAGATTAGGAACAAGACAAGTATGTCCACTCTCACCACTGTTATTCAACATAGTCTTGGAAGTCCTAGCCACAGCAATCAGAGAAGAAAAAAGAAATAAAAGGAATCCAAATTGGAAAAGAATAACACTGTCACTGTTTGAAGATGACATGACACTATACACAGAAAATCCTAAAGATGCCACCAGAAAACTACTAGAGCTCATCAATGAATGTGGTAAAGTAGCAGGCAGGATACAAAATTAATACACAGAAATCTCTTGTATTTCCTATACATTAACAATGAAAAATCAGAAAGAGAAATTAAGGAAACACTCACATTTACCATCACAACAAAAATAATAAAATACCTAGTAATAAAACTACCTAAGGAGGCAAAACACCTCTACTCAGAAAACTATAAGATACTGATGAAAGAAATCAAAGATGACACAAACAGATGGAGAGATATACCATGTTCTTGGATTGCAAGAATCAATATTGTGAAAATGACTATACTACCCAAAGCAATCTACAGATTCAATGCAATCCCTATCAAATAAATGACAGGATTTTTTTTACAGAATAAGAACAAAAAATTTACAATTTGTATGGAAACACAAAAGACCCCAAATAGCCTAAGCAATCTTGAGAAATAAAAACAGAGCTGGAGGAATCAGGCTCCCTGACTTCTTGACTACTGATACTACAACACTACAGTAATCAACACAGTATGGTACTTGCATAAAAACAGAAATATAGATCAATTGAACAGGATAGAAAGCCCAGAGATAAACCCATGCACCTATGGTCACCTAATCTATGACAAAGGAGGGAAGGATATACAATGGAGAAAAGACAGTCTCTTCAATAAGTGGTGCTGGGAAAACTGAAAAGCTTCATGTAAAAGAATGAAATTAGAACACTCCCATACACAAAAATAAACTCAAAATGGATTAAAGACCTAAATATAAGCCCGGACACTATAAAACTCTTAGAGGAAAACATAGGAAAAACACTTTTTGACATAAATCACTGCAAGATCTTTTTTGACCCACCTCCTAGAGTAATAAAAATAAAAAAATGGGATCTAATGAAACTTAAAAGCTTGCACAGCAAAGGAAACCATAAAGAAAACGAAATGACAACCCTCAGAATGGGAGAAAATATTTTCAAATGAAGCAACTGACAAAGGATTAATCTCCAAAATATACAAAGAGCTCATGCAGCTCAATATAAAAAAAAAAAAACCCAATGAAAAAATGGGCAGAAGAACTAAATATACATTTCTCCACAGAAGACATACAGATGGCCAACAAACACATGAAAAGATGTTCAACATCACTAATTATTAGAGTAATGCAAATCAAAGCTACAATGAGGTATCACTTCACACTGATCAGAATGGCCATCATCAGAAAATCTACAAACAATAAATGCTGGAAAGGGTGTGAACAAAAGGGCACCCTCCTACACTGTTGGTGGGAATGTAAACTGGTACAGCCACTATGGAGAAAAGTATGGAGGTTCCTTAAAAAACTAAAAAGAGAACTACCATATGACCCAGCAATCCCACTCCTGGGCATATACCCAAATAAAGCCATAATTCAAAAACATACATGCACCCCAATGTTCAATGCAGCAGTATTTATAAAAGCCAGGAAATGGATGCAACCTAAATGTCCATCAACAGAGGAATGGATAAAGAAGATGTGGTACATATATACAACGGAATATTACTCAGCCATAAAACGGCACAAAATAATGCCATTTGCAGACACGTGGATGGAACTAGAGACTGTCATACAGAGTGAAGTAAGTCAGAAAGAGAAAAATAAATATCGTATAATATCACTCATATGTGAAATCTAGAAAAATGGTACAGATGAACTTATTCGCAAAGCAGAAATAGAGACAGATGAGAATAAACTTATGGACACCAAGGCAGAAAGGGGGGTGGGGTGGGATGAATTGGGAGATGGGGATTGACATATATATACTACTATGTATTAAACAGATAACTAATGAGAACCTACTGTATAGCACAGGGAACTCTACTCAGTCTTATCTGTGGTGACCTAAATGGGAAGGGAATCTAAAAAAGAGGGGATATTTGTATACATATAACTGATTCACTTTGCTGTATAGCAGAAACTAACACAACATGGTAAAGCAACTATACTCCAATAAAAATTAATGTTAAAAATAAAATAAATAGACTATTTCAGAGGGAAAATAAATTAAAACATTGATTTTGGAAAAAAAAAGAAAAGGGTTTCAAAATGGAAAATCAATATACAAACATGTGCTTGCCATTTATTACCATCAAGAAATGAAAAACTAATAATCATTATTATACTATTCCATGTACAACAGAAGGCATAAAACCTAAAAGAATGATAACACTAAGTTTTGATGACGATGTGGAACAAACTAGAATGTTGAGGCTTTGTTGGTGATAATATAACATAGTACAGACACTTTGAAAAACTATCTGGCCATACCTACTAAATCTGAACATATGTATCCTATGACCTGGAAGTGGCACTCCTAGATTTATACCAAATAAAAATGAGTGCATAATACCTACCAATGTACAAATACAAAAATGCTCATGTCAGATTCATTCATTGCCCAAACCTGGTAATACCAGAAATGTTTTTCAATAATACATGAGTCCATTTCTATAAAGTTTAAGAACAGGCAATACTAATATATACCTAATACTAATATCACTAATGTGTTGGCAGTAGAATTAAGAATTAAGGCAAGAGTTTATCTCTTACGGGGTTATATTGACTGACATGCTAGAAGTAGCCTATGTCATTATAGCTGCTGAATATACAAACGTTTATATATTAAAATTGATCAAAGTACACACTTAAGAAATATGCACATTATTGTATGTATATTATACCTCAAGATAAACATTTTACAGAAAAGACTTCACATGTGAATTACAACTTTCCACTGTTATCTCACAGACCTTTCAAAAGAAACATCCACTTTCTCTATAATAAAATATTTACTATTCTACTATGAGATTCTTAGATAGTAAACCTAAACGCAAAATTTCAGAAAAAATCCTAGTTTAATTTAATATAAGAAAGAAATAAATTAAAGTAAGATATTTCAAAATGTTAGTGTTTGGTGATGATTAACTGGAAGACATACTGAAGTAGTTAAATGCTTGAAATTTTATGTCTAATCTCCATAACTGCAAACACTATCAATGCCAACTGATTCATCTGCGTAGACAGGTAAATACCATGCATGTCATTGTCTTTAGTGATGTGATTTGTGCAATGGTTAATGCTGGCTAAGTCAAAGGGAAAAAAAAAAAGGATGGTCCTCCCTTCATTATACATGACAATTACATTTCTGGAAATTTTAGTGTACATACAAAACGTGTAAAACCTATTTTGTGTTTAAATGGAAAAGTAAAAAAGAATCCAGGCTTATATAAGTAAATTATTTACCTACATATGATTACAAAAGAAATGTGAACATAATGAGGGACTATGCCAAATATTTTAGGGAGATTAACTAAACTAGCCCCTCTAATCTTTAAATGCCATGATGACTCTGTTCACTGTAACCACCACAAACTCCGTATGTATTAAAAAGCCCCCATGGAGGGTGACGCACCCTACTGAGAATGACTACTAAGTAAAAGGCCATGAGTACCTGGATATTTAAATATTACTGACAAGGAAAAGATTACAAAAATTTTGTTAGAAAGAAGAAATGGAAATTAAATTTAAGAAATTAAAAACTAATAATCATTATTATACTATTCCATGTACAACAGAAGGCATAAAACCTAAAAGAATGATAACACTAAGTTTTGATGACGATGTGGAACAAACTAGAATGTTGAGGCTTTGTTGGTGATAATATAACATAGTACAGACACTTTGAAAAACTATCTGGCCATACCTACTAAACCTGAACATATGTATCCTATGACCTGGAAGTGGCAAAAAATTTTGTTAGCATCTTAATACCATATGAAGTTATCACACAATAAAAAGACTTCGTCATAATAATCCTTAATAAAGATCAAAAGTCCACAGTTCTCCTGTACTTACTCTCACTAATGAAATATATGGCATCCAAAAAAAGAAATGAGAGTAGAATGAGTTTCTACATCTGAAAATTTACAGTTTTAAATATTCTGTAGGTTGATGATAAATTAAATATATAAATACATTAGACAGAAAAAAGTGAAAGTATTGTAAAAAATTTAAAAATGTATTCGAAGTTAAATAGTTACTTA
The DNA here is from genome assembly GCF_964165515.1 of Mesoplodon bidens. Classification (NCBI taxonomy): domain Eukaryota; kingdom Metazoa; phylum Chordata; class Mammalia; order Artiodactyla; family Ziphiidae; genus Mesoplodon; species Mesoplodon bidens. Next base: position 4,790,127 of record NC_138166.1, read on the forward strand.
ATGAGTCTATTTAACCTAAAACTATCACAACATTGTTAATCAACTATACTCCAATATAAAATAAAAAGATTATAAATAAAAATTATATCACGAAGTTTATCAATCAGAAGCAATGAAATTAGATGATGCTATTCTCAATTTTACATGAAAAGATTATATTTTACAATGTTGATATATTTGAATGTTTAAAATATTCTACAGAACCTGTACTTATATTTTCTGATAAATATTTTACATGACATTTTTTAAAACCATTTTACTCAACAATGAAATATTCAAATCCATTTGACAAACACATTTATAAATCCTATTAGAAGTTATGCTGACACATATATATGGAATTTTTAAAAAAAACGGTTATGAAGAACCTAGGGGCAGAACAGGAATAAAGACGCAGATGTAGAGAATGGACTTGTGGACATGGGGAGGGGGAAGGGTAAGCTGGGATAAAGTGAGAGAGTGGCATGGACTTATATATACTACCAAATGTAAAATAGATAGCTAGTGGGAAGCAGCCACATAGAACAGGGAGATCAGCTCGGTGCTTTGTGACCACCTAGAGGGGTGGGATAGGGAGGGTGGGAGGGAGACGCAAGAGGGAGGAGATATGGGGATATATGTATATCTATAGCTGAGTCACTTTGTTATAAAGCAGAAACTAACACACCATTGTAAAGCAATTATATTCCAATAAAGATATTAAAAAAAAAGAAAGTTAACTGTGATCAAGAACAGGAAAAAGGGTTTTCTTTTACTTTTTTTTTTTTTTCAGTTATTGATTAGGGGTAGCTCTCATTTGTTTTAAAATATAAAATGGTCTGCTATTTTCTGTATACTAATTTGACTTACTATAAGGGAAACACATTTGATTATGTCTATGAAATATTTCAATATTTTTCTTACATCACTTAAAAACCTCCCCACTACTTACAGATGCCATTTGATATGACCCTAATGATTAGAATACTTCCTGTAGGGCTTCCCTGGTGGCGCAGTTGTTGAGAGTCCGCCTGCCGATGCAGGGGACACGGGTTCGTGCCCCGGTCTGGGAAGATCCCACATGCTGTGGAGCGGCTGGGCCCGTGAGCCATGGCCGCTGAGCCTGTGCGTCCGGAGCCTGTGCTCCGCAATGGGAGAGGCCACAACAGTGAGAGGCCCGCGTACCGCAAAAAAAAAAAAAAAAAAAAAAAAAGAATACTTCCTGTAGTATTGTCCATTTGAATAAGGCTACATAGTGAATTTGAACTATATTAAATTACATGGGAATGTATACAAAATCACTCACCAAGTAGACCAATTTCAAACTGAATTAAATGTCACTGATTTCACTGGCTCCTTATACATAGAGATGGTACTTAAAAAAAAAAAATATTTTCAAAGATAATCAGTATAAAAGTTGAATTTTATAACTAAAATAAATCAAATGTATAATATTCTCAATATTCTAGGCATGGAAAAATACTAATTATTTTGGATAGTATAAAATCAATGTAATTGTTCAGCATGAATTCATAGTTGTGATATCTGATAATATACAGCTAATAAGTAAATCTTGCAAATATGTAAACCAGTCTCTCTCTCTTTATATATATATATATATACACATACACATTACATTACATATACATTATATGTACATATACACATACACGGAAACATACACTTATATATTCTGGTATATATTACACATTGGTGTATATAATATATATTATACATTGCTATAAACATGTATCTCTATAAAATATATATATATAATTTTATTAAATATTTTTATTTTATGTATTCTGGGATAAAATAAATAAAGCTCTTTTCAGTTTACCAAGTTATTTCTCTTATGCTATTAATGATTAATTATCTTGCTATTATTAAAGACTCTAAGATAATTTTCAATGCTATGGCTGGGAACCAACTTATACCAGATTTATGACAGACTGATATTGAGAGAGGAGTGCTCTGGAAGATAAAAATATATTTTTTAAAGTAACCAAATTGACACCATAATTTAAAAACAAAAATTAAGAAATTTCAAACAGACTATATTTATCACCAATTTACTTTATATATCTGGATCTTTCATCCAATATGCTTTAATATCCTTAGTTAAAATTTAAAAAAGATACCCTATAGCTTGAAGTCTGCAGCTGTATATCCTGAAAAATTTATGTGAAAAGACCAGCCTGACTGAAAATGAGAAATTCTCTATTCTAACACCACATTGATTATGGTTGGAAACGCTAGGGAAACCTATAAGTAACTGACTAAAACATAAATGCAAATAAATATATTGGTTGCCAGATAGCATGATCCTATCAAGCTCAAAATCAATGCATGCAATACACTTAACATTTCCTTTAACGACTTGCTTCACAGAAGAAAATCAGGAGAACAGAATTAATTAGTTCCTGCTGCTCTGTTGTGTCTCTTGGTTAATTCACAAAGGAATGATGACTTCCTTTAAGGTGTTTACACCTGGGAAATACAGACTGGAAAATGAATCAGGCAAGCAAAGTAGCCCAATTTATGTCTTTGGAACCAGTGAAATTCAAGCAAACTGGGAGCCAGTTGTACTTGTTTTTCAAATCCTATAGGAAATCAAAGCAGAGCTTCTGGTCCCTTTTGAATAGGAAATGGTTTTCACAAGGGACTGGTGTAAAATTCAGGACGATCTGATTTAATGATAGCATTTATGTAATCTGTGCTACTTTTAAAATTTACAACTGCATTAAAGAAGAAACCATACCACTTTCACAATCTCCTCCTCCATGAGAATGTAGCCTAGTAAATATTTGTTGAATAAATGAATAAATAGTACAAGGAACGAAGGAGCCAAGAAGAACCAGTTCTCTCATTGACCCTTTCTTCCTTAAACCTCTCCTGCAGATGTCTCCACAGTTGTGTCATCAGGTCTTTTCTCTCCTAGTTCTCTCCATGAGTGACTTTAATTATTTCCCTTACTTCAACTTCCTCTTATATGGTGATTTTTCCTAAATTTATATATCAGTACAGATCTTAACTTTTTTCTTACATGTCAAACTCATTCCAGTGTTTCTGTTATAACACAATATACCACAATATACGTGTGACTGAACAAACTTCAGATCCTGCAAAATCATGCCCTAAAAATAACAGGGCTTAAGGGAAAACTATGGCTGGAAAATACCACTAAGAACTATGTTACTTTGTACCACAGCACTAACAGAACAATAATAATTCCAATAAAAATAGCTAGCAGTTTAAAAGAGATGTAAAATTCCCAATAAATGGAGAAATATTCCAGAAAACACAAGATTTGACCTTAAAACATAAAGGTAATTTTATGGTAGTTTAAGAAAGATTGAGTCCAAATTATAGAGACATTTCAAAATAAACAAAGAGAGTAGAAAAGCAATTCTTAGGAAGAGCATGCGACCCAAAGGAGCATGGAGTGAGTGAATAGCATGTATTTAGCTAAGTTAATGCACATTGTATTCAGGTGCATTTTCTTTGTTTTGGAAAACCTTAATGTTCTGGGAAAATGTGCTTATGAATCAAAGCAAATTCTGCATTATAATCACATATATCCTACTTAAGCAACAGGGTGAAAGCTAATTTGCATTACAGAAATTCATTGTAAAAGGACAGAATTTCTCTGTATGAAAGAAACTGCCAACTACATTCTATAAGCTCTTCAAACTCAAATGAGCTCAAGGTGAAACTTACTATCATCCACTGTACACATGCTATTCTTCACTTACCACTTGCCAGAGATAATAGCGTTACTGTCATTTAGGCTTGAAATAGTACAGCACCAACAGTGGCAAACACTATTTGAGAATTTTTGGAGTTAGACCAGAGTGGACTCCCAACAATACCACTGTTCAATAGTGAGCAGATCATACAATGTTCATAGTCAAAATCCACTTCTATGAAAATGGAATGATAACATTTATATAATTTTTGTTTTTAGCCTTAAGTAAAATGATGTTTGAAAACATTTTGGCACAATGCCTGACACTTAAACAGTAGCCATTTTTGTCTTCAATTTCACTTTATTGCTTGTGTGACTTGAAGTGCGATATGTCTTTCACTCTACTTCCATTATCACAAATATAATATGATTGTCATTATCTGTCTCCTGAACAATTACTAAAATCGATTTCTAAATTTTCTTTTTATAATTATTTCTACCCTATAAACACATATTTTCAGTATTTTTTTTTTTTTTTTTTTTGTGGTACGCGGGCCTCTCACTGTTGTGGCCTCTCCTGTTGCGGAGCACAGGCTCCAGACCCGCAGGCTCAGCGGCCATGGCTCCCGGGCCCAGCCACTCCACGAAATGTGGGATATTCCCGGACCGGGGCACGAACCCGTTTCCCCTGCATCGGCAGGCGGACTCTCAACCACTGCGCCACCAGGGAAGCCCGCAGTATTTTTTACATTATTCTTTTTTTAAAAGAAAATCAATCTAACCATGACATTCCCTTCCTCATATTATTTTATACAATAGAAAGATCATATTCTTGACACCAAAAATCTGAACTAAATTGTAAATAGTCTATCTAGATTACAATATTTATGTGCATCATTGTTTTGCTTTGTAAGCCAGTGAAATTAAGAACCATAGGTTTTTCAAATATTCTTTCATGTTCTTAAAATCAGATTAAAACAATAATTTCTTCTAAGAATAAATTATTAAAACATAATTAGGGTAGGCCCCGTCTGCGACTTCTGGTAGGCTCCGTCAGCGGCCGGTGCGCAGATGGCGGAAGAGTAAGATGCGGAGATCACCTTCCTCCCCACGGATACACCAGAAATACAGCTACACGTGGAACAACTCCAACAGAACACCTACTGAACGCTGGCAGAAGACCCCAGACCTCCCAAAAGGCAAGAAACTCCCCACATACCTGGGTAGGGCAAAGCGGAGGGATCCCCGCACAGAGGATCGGTGCCGAGCGGCACTCACCAGCCCGAGAGGCTTGTCCGCTCGCCCGCTGGGGCGGGCGGCGCTGGAGGCTGAGGCTCGGGCTTCGGTCAGAGCGCAGGGAGAGGACTGGGGTTGGCGGCGAGAACTCAGCCTGAAGGGGGCTAATGTGCTACAGCTAGCCGGGAGGGAGTCCGGGAAAACTCTGGAGCTGCCGAAGAGGCAAGAGACTTTTTCTTCCCTCTTGGTTTCCTGGTGCGCGAGGAGAGGGGATTAAGAGCGCTGCTTAAAGGGGCTCCACAGACGGGCGCGAGTCGCGACTGAAAGCGCAGAGCCCAGTGACGGGCGCGGGACGCTGGGGCTGCTGCTGCCGCCACCAAGAAGCCTGTGTGCGAGCGCAGGTCACTGTCCACACCGCCCTTCGGGAAGCCTGTGCAGCCCGCCACTGCCGGGGTCCCGGGATCCAGGGGCGCCTTCCCTGGGAGAACGCACGGCGTGCCTCGGGCTGGTGCAACGTCACGCCTACCTCTGCCGCTGCAGGCTCGCCCCGCACTCCGTTCCCCTCCCTCCCGCCCGGCCTGAGTGAGCCAGAGTCCCCGAAGAGGCTGCTCCTTTAACCCTGTCCTGTCTGAGCGAAGAACAGACGCCCTCCAGAGACCTACACGCAGAGGCGGGGCCAAATCCAAAGATGAGACCCAGGAGCTGTGAGAACAAAGAAGAGAAAGGGAAACCTCTCCCAGCAGCCTCAGAAGCAGCGGATTAAAGCTCCACAATCAACTTGATGTACCCTGCATCTGTGGAATACATGAATAGACAACAAATCATCCCAAATTGAGGAGCCAGGAGTCAGTGCTGTGCCTCTGAGGTGGGAGAGCCAACTTCAGGACACTGGTCCACAAGAGACCTCCCAGCTCCACATAATATCAAATGTCGAAAATCTTCCAGAGATCTCCATCTCAACGCAAACACCCATCTTCAATCAACGACCAGCAAGCTACAGTGCTGGACACCCTATGCCAAACAACTAGCAAGACAGGAACACAACGCCACCCATTAGCAGAGAGGTGGCCTAAAATCATAAAAAGTCCACAAACACCCCAAAACACACCACCAGACGTGGACCTGCCCACCAGAAAGACAAGATCCAGCCTCATCCACCAGAACACAGGCACTAGTCCCCTCCACCAGGAAGCCTACACAACCCACTAAACCAACCTTAGCCACTGGGGACAGACACCAAAAACAACGGGCACTACGAACCTGCAGCCTGCAAAAAGGAGACCCCAAACACAGTAACATAAGCAAAATGAGAAGACAGAAAAACACACAGCAGGAGAAGGAGCAAGATAAAAACCCACCAGACCTAACAAATGAAGAGGTAAGAGGCAGTCTACCTGAAAAAGAATTCAGAATAATGATGGTAAAGATGATTCAAGATTCTATTTCCAAGATCCAAAATCTTGGAAATAGAATAGACAAAATGCAAGAAACAGTTAACAAGGACCTAGAAGAACTAAAGATGAATGAAGTATCGATTAAAAACACAATAAATGAAATAAAAAATACTCTAGATGGGATCAATAGCAGAATAACTGAGGCAGAAGAACAGATAAGTGAGGTGGAAGATAAAATAGTGGAAATAACTGATGCAGAGCAAAATAAAGAAAAAAGAATGAAAAGTACAGAGGACAGTCTCAGAGACCTCTGGGACAACATTAAACGCACCAACATTCGAATTATAGGGGTTCCAGAAGAAGAAGAGAAAAAGAAAGGGACTGAGAAAATATTTGAAGAGATTATAGTTGAAAACTTCCTTAATATGGGAAAGGAAATAGTTAATCAAGTCTAGGAGGCACAGAGAGTCCCATACAGAATAAATCCAAGGAGAAATACGCCAAGACACATATTAATCAAACTGTCAAAAATTAAACACAAAGAAATCATATTAAAAGCAGCAAGGCAAAAACAACAAATAACACACAAGGGAATCCCCATCAGGATACAGCTGATCTCTCAGCAGAAACTCTACAAGCCAGAAGGGAGTGGCAGGACATAATTAAAGTGATGAAGGAGAAAAACCTGCAACCAAGATTACTCTACCCAGCAAGGATCTCATTCAGATTTGATGGAGAAATTAAAACGTTTACAGATAAGCAAAAGCTGAGAGAGTTCAGCACCACCAAACCAGCTTTACAACAAATGCTAAAGGAACTTCTCTAGGCAAGAAACACAACAGAAGGAAAAGACCTACAATAACTAACCCAAAACAATTAAGAAAATGGGAATAGGAACATACATATCAATAATTACCTTAAATGTAAATGGACTAAATGCTCCCACCAAAAGACAGATTGGCTGAATGGATACAAAAACAAGACCCATATATATGCTGTCAACAAGAGACTCACTTCAGACCTAGAGACACATACAGACTGAAAGTAAGGGGATGGAAAAAGATATTCCATGCAAATGGAAACCAAAAGAAAGCTGGAGTAGCAATTCTCATATCAGACAAAATAGACTTTAAAATAAAGACTACTAGAAGAGACAAAGAAGGACACTATATAACGATCAAGGGATCGATCCAAGAAGATATAACAATTGTAAATATTTATGCACCAAACATAGGAGCACCTCAATACATAAGGCAAATACTAACAGCCATAAAAGGAGAAATTGACAGTAACACAATCATAGTAGGGGACTTTAACACCCTACTTTCACCAATGAACAGATCATCCAAAATGAAAATAAATAAGGAAACACAAGCTTTAAATGATACATTAAACAAGATGGACTTAATTGATATTTATAGGACATTCCATCCAAAAACAACAGAATACACATTTTTCTCAAGTGCTCATGGAACATTCTCCAGGATAGATCATATCTTGGGTCACAAATCAAGCCTTGGTAAATTTAAGAAAATTGAAATTGTATCAAGTATCTTTTCCGACCACAATGCTATGAGACTAGATATGAATTACAGGAAAAGAGCTGTAAAAAATACAAACAGATGGAGGCTAAACAATACACTACTTAATAACGAAGTGATCACTGAAGAAATCAAAGAGGAAATTAAAAAATACCTAGAAACAAATGACAATGGAGACACGACGACCCAGAACCTATGGGATGCAGCAAAAGCAGTTCTAAGAGGGAAGTTTATAGCAATACAATCCCACCTTAAGAAACAGGAAACATCTCAAAAAAACAACCTAACCTTGCACCTAAAGCAATTAGAGAAAGAAGAACAAAAACATCCCAAAGTTAGCAGAAGGAAGGAAATCATAAAAATCAGATCAGAAATAAATGAAAAAGAAATGAAGGAAACAATAGCAAAGATCAATAAAACTAAAAGCTGGTTCTTTGAGAAGATAAACAAAATTGATAAACCATTAGCCAGGCTCATCAAGAGAAAAAAGGAGAAGACTCAATCAATAGAATTAGAAATGAAAAAGGAGAAGTAACAACTCACACTGCAGAAATACAAAAGATCATGAGAGATTACTATAAGCAACTCTATGCCAATAAAATGGACAACCTGGAAGAAATGGACAAATTCTTAGAAATGCACAACCTGCCAAGACTGAATCAGGAGGAAGTAGAAAGTGTGAACAGACCAATCACAAGCACTGAAGTTGAAGCTGTGATAAAAAATCTTCCAACAAACAGGGGCCCAGGACCGGATGGCTTCACAGGCGACTTCTATCAAGCATTTGGAGAGGAGCTGACAGCTATCCTTCTCAAACTCTTCCAAAATATAGCAGAGGGAGGAACACTCCCAAACTCATTCTACGAAGCCGCCATCACCTTGATACCAAAACCAGACAAGGATGTCACAAAGAAGGAAAACTGCAGGCCGGTATAACTGATACTAGCAAACAGAATCCAGCAGCACATTGAAAGGATCATGCACCATGATCAAGTGGGGTTTGTTCCAGGACTGCAGGGATTCTTCAGTATATGCAGAGCAGTCAACGTGATACACCATGTTGGCAAATTGAAGGAGAAAAACCATATGATCATCTCAATAGATGCAGAGAAAGCTTTCGACAAAATTCAACACCCATTTATGATAAAAACCCTGCAGAAAGTGGGCATAGAGGGAACTTTCCTCAACATAATAAAGGCCATATATGACAAACCCACAGCCAGCATCGTCCTCAATGGTGAAAAACTGAAACCATTTCCACTAAGATCAGGAACAAGACAAGGTTGCCCACTCTCACCACTCTTATTCAACATAGTTTTGGAAGTTTTAGCCACAGCAATCAGAGAAGAAAAGGAAATAAAAGGAATACAAATCGGAAAAGAAGAAGTAAAGCTGTCACTGTTCGCAGATGACATGATACTATACATAGAGAATACTAAAGATGCTACCAGAAAACTACTAGAGCTAATCAATGAATTTGGTGAAGTTGCAGGATACAAAATTAATGCACAGAAATCTCTGCCATTCCTATATACTAATGATGAAAAATCTGAAAGTGAAATCAAGGAAACACTCCCATTTACCATTGCAACAAAAAGAATAAAAGATCTAGGAATAAACCTACCTAAGGAGACAAAAGACCAGTATGCAGAAAATTATAAGACACTGATGAAAGAAATTAAAGATGATACAAATAGATGGAGAGATGTACCATGTTCTTGGATTGGAAGAATCAAAATTGTGAAAATGACTCCGCTACCCAAGGCAATCTACAGATTCAATGCAATCCCTATCAAACTACCACTGGCATTTTTCACAGAACTAGAATGAAAAATTTCACAACTTGTATGGAAACACAAAAGACCCCGAATAGCCAAAGCAATCTTGAGAATGAAAAATGGAGCTGGAGGAATCAGGCTCCCTGACTTCAGACTATACTACAAAGCTACAGTGATCAAGACAGTATGGTACTGGCACAAAAACAGAAAGATAGATCAATGGAACAGGATAGAAAGCCCAGAGATAAACCCACGGACATATGGTCACCTTATCTTTGATAAAGGAGGCAGGAATGTACAGTGGAGAAAGGACAGCCTCTTCAATAAGTGGTGCTGGGAAAACTGGATAGGGACATGTAAAAGTATGAGATTAGATCACTCCCTAACACCATACACAAAAATAAGCTCAAAATGGATTAAAGACCTAAATGTAAGGCCAGACACTATCAAACTCTTAGAGGAAAACATAGGCAGAACACTCTATGACATAAATCACAGCAAGATCCTTTTTGACCCACCTCCTAGAGAAATGGAAATAAAGACAAAAATAAACACATGGGACCTAATGAAACTTGGAGGCTTTTGCACAGCAAAGGAAACCATAGACAGGACCAAAAGACAACCCTCAGAATGGGAGAAAATATTTGCAGATGAGGCAACTGACAAAGGATTAATCTCCAAAATTTATAAGCAGCTCATGCAGCTCAATAACAAAAGGGCAAACAACCCAATCCAAAAATGGGCAGAAGACCTAGGTGGACATTTCTCCACAGAGGATATGCAGACTGCCAACAAACACATGAAAGGATGCTCAACATCTTTACTCATTAGAGAAATGCAAATCAAAACTACAATGAGATATCATCTCACACCAGTCAGAATGGCCATCATCAAAGGATCTGGAAACAATAAATGCTGGAGAGGGTATGGAAAAAGGGGAACACTCTTGCACTGCTGGTGGGAATGTGAATTAGTGCAGCCACTGTGGAGAACGGTATGGAGGTTCCTTAACAAACTACAAATAGAACTACCATATGACCCAGCAATCCCACTACTGCGCATATACCCTGAGAAAACCATAATTCAAAAAGAGACATGTACCAAAATGTTCATAGCAGCCCTATTTACAATAGCCCGGAGATGGAAACAACCTAAGTGTACATCATTGGATGAATGGGTAAAGAAGATGTGGCACATATATACAATGGAATATTACTCAGCCATAAAAAGAAATGAAATTGAGCTATCTGTAATGAGGTGGATGGACCTAGAGTCTGTCATACAGAGTGAAGTAAGTCAGAAAGAGAAAGACAAATACTGTATGCTGACACATATATATGGAATTTAAGAAAAAAAAATGTCATGAAGAACATAGGGGTAAGACAGGAATAAAGACACAGACCTACTAGAGAAGGGACTTGAGGATATGGGGAGGGGGAAGGGTAAGCTGTGACAAAGTGTGAAAGTGTGAGATCAGCTCGGTGCTTTGTGACCGCCTGGATGGGTGGGATAGGGAGGGTGGGAGGGAGACGCAAAAGGGAGGGGATATGGGAACATATGTATATGTATAACTGATTAAATTTGTTATAAAGCAAAAAATAAAAATAAAAAAATAAACAAAAATAAATAAATAAAAATAAAAAGAACAAAAAGGCTGACCCTCCTGAGTAAGAAAGAATTCTTTCTGCCTGATCACTTTCAAACTAGGATGTTGGCCTTTTGACTCAAACTGAAACATTGGCTTTCCCTGGGGCTCAAGCCTGCCAGCTGAATGACCCTGAAGATCTTGGGACATCTTAGTGTGTATAATTGCATGAGCCAATTTTGTATAATAAATCTTTTTAAATATAAAAAAAAACATAATTAGGATCTTCAGAGGTCTACTGAGATTTAAACCAGATGGTTTTGAAACGTGTGTAACTATACCTAGCTACAAGTTTCTCCTTTATAATTTCATTAATGTTGTCATTGACAAGATCCAATGTTTGAAAACACAGAATCAACAGGTTATTGAAATTAACTTATGGAAATGTTTTCCACTTTTTCATCTTCCAATTTTGATTCTTTCCAACATACTCATATGCAAGCTCATATACACACATTAGTAATATACACCTTGTTTCCATCTGGAAAAAATAACTCTGATTGAAGACCCGGGAATATGGGAGTATTGGCTCTTTATAGCATTAGAATTAACCAGGTAAAGTCTAATAAATTACAAAGTGGAACACTATCCATGAGCAAATTAGATAAAATTGCCCATTTTCTATCTTCATCCCCAAGGACCAGCATGGCTTTCAGAAATGTTACCCTGTGCTCATTAAGGTTATGTTGTTTGTTTGTTTGTTTTTAACATCTTTATTGGCGTATAACTGCTTTACAATGGTGTGTTAGTTTCTGCTTTATAACAAAGTGAATTAGCTATACATATACATATATCCCCATATCTCCTCCTTCTTGCGTTTCCCTCCCACCAGCACCAAGCTGATCTCCCTGTGCTATGTGGCTGCTTCCCACTAGCTATCTATTTTACATTTGGTAGTGTATATATGTCCATGCCACTCTCTCACTTCATCCCAGCTTACCCATCCCCCTCCCCGTGTCCTCAAGTCCATTCTCTACGACTGCGTTTTTATTCCTGTCCTGCCCCTAGGTTCTTCAGAATAAGGTTATGTTTCAGTAAACATTTAAGTAAACTGGAAAGAATCAATTGAAAAGGAAATTTTTTAAGTTGGGAAATATATTTATGAGTGAACTTTTATAATAAGTGAACAATACTTTTTAAATTAAATTGAGGCATTAATGTTTGCTTTTCATATGTGGTTCTTGCAAATGTTTGGTCTGTTGGTAACACAGATGTAACACAGACTTTACCATTATGTACTATATCGTTAGTATGTGCATTTCCATTAATAGACTTTGATTTCTTCAGCAGTAATGAACATGCTTTATTATGACTGAAACAGAACCTGAAGTAAAGCTGCTATTTAGAAGTGCTTGCTGAATAAATGAGTAAATGCTTTAATGGGAAAACAAAATTATCTGCTGTCCTAAATGACTGGTATCACAGATTTCAGTATATGTTAAACTTTGACAGAGTTTCTATTTCTTATCTCTTAATAGAGCTCATTTTCTAATGCAAGTAGGTCTATCTTCCCTTTGGGGATGACTCACAGTTAAAAGTAGAAAGGGAAATGAAAATAGGAATAAGCAGTGGGCTAACTAATTAAAGTGTGGGCTTAAAATCTTAGTATAAAATAAAGGCGCTCCACAGTATCTCTATTATGTCCTACCTCCAACTCTAAAGAGGTCATGTTTAAAAATGGCTACTAAATTATGTGCAATCATAATAAGACACCATATAATCATAAGGTGTCTGCTGTTATGATTTTTCCTTTTTAGAGTCTGTCAGGCAAACAGGACCAGAGAGTGAAAATTATTAAGGAAGCAGCACTTGATTTTAATCCAGGTTTGTTCAAGACTACACTGCCAATGCCTAGAATAGTAGCTGATACATAGTAAACATTTAATAATTTTTAAAACATGTTTTCCAGGATCCCCTATGCTAAAGAGAAATAAAGACCTCATTAGGGACTTTTAGTCTCAATCAGACATGTAAAGAGCTTAAAAGTCATCACTCCCGTTCTTACAGGTAAAAATTAAACAAACTGAAAGTCAATGACTCTTCTTGGACCCATGAGAGAACTGAGTTTACAAGGCAAACCTACACCCCACAATCTGGAGAGTTAAGGCAAACCCAGAAAGTCACAGTTAAGATCTGCTTATCTGGGGCAGAAGGCACCAGATCTGTACACTGGGAGGGACACAATGGTAATTTTGATGAATTGCTGGAGGCTGAGTTTAGACTCTTATGAGAGTGAGAAACTCCTGGGGAACATGGTTATAAGTGTGTTCCCACACTTTTATAAGTTCTCCCTTCAGGAACTTAATCAGGTTCTCACAGTGAATAACTAAAAAAAAAATCCCCTGGTAGGTTTGGCAGGTAAAAAGGGAAAAGTAAGCATTACGATTATACCAGAGCATTTTCCATAAAAAGGTGTCCTCTGCAGGGGAAAATAATTTTACCATAATTTTTTTCTACGTGGGGGAATGGCATTTCTTCCACTCCAGCACCTTCTAACATTCCTTCCTCACCTTGAAGGTGGGGATGGGGGATGCTTAGAAACACCAGTGAAGATCACAGCTCAAGGACACAGGTCCACCAGAAGAATGAAGTTTAATCGCAATCATAGAACACTTCTCCTCCCCATACCTTATCATCACACCAACAGGGATACAGTGCAATAACATACACTGTTATTACAGATAAAAGAGATGCAAGACACTCTTTCAAGATGAGTACCTATAGAAGCCCCAAAGCACAAAGGCAGATAAAAACAAGGACAACAGGAGGACACTAAAGCAAACACAGTCCGACTGCAAACATGATTAACATAAGACCTCACACTAAGACCTATGTACTGCAGTCTCTAGCACTCAATATAACATTTCTGATTTTCAACGAAATATTGCAAGGCACGCTGAAAGACAAGAAAAAATGCAGTCTCAAAAGACAAAGCAAACACATGAACCAGACTTAGATATTACCCAATTTTTAGAATTATCTGACAGGAAAATTAAAATAACTATTATGACACAAATTATTAATATCAGAGATGAAAGTAGGAAGACATCACTACAGATTCCATGGACATTAAAAGGATAATACAAAAATATTATGAACAACTATATGCCCACAAATTTGATTACCTAGATGAAATGGACCAATTGCTTCAAAGACACAATCTGCCAAACTTCACCGAAGAAAATACAGGCCTTTGAAATGGGCCTACATCTATTAAGTAAATTGAATCAATAATTAATAATCTTCCAAAACAGAAAGCACCAGACCCAGATGGGTTCACTGGCAAAATCTACTAAACATTTAAGGAAGAAATTATATCAATCCTCCATAATATCTTATAGAAGATAGAAGTAGAGGGGATACCTTTTAACTTACTCAATGAGGCCAGTATCACCTTAATACCAAAACTAGACAAAGACATTACCTTAAAAAAACAGTAACAATAACAACAACAAAGCTATCAACCATTATCTCTCATGAACATAGATGCAAAAATCCTCAACAAAATATTAGCAAATTAAATCTAACAAAGTATAAACCTAATTATACACCATGACCCTGGTATGCAAATCTAGTTCAACATTCAAAAATCAATTAATGTAATCCATCACATCAGGCTAAAGAAAAAAACTCACATGATCATACCAATGGATGCAGAAAAACAGTTGACAATATCCTACACCTATTCATAATAACACTCAGTAAACTAGGAATAGAGGGGAACTTTCTCAACTTGATAAAGAACATCCACAAAAAAGCATACAGCTAACATTGTACTTCATGTTGACAAACTAGAAGCTCTCATGCTGAGATCAGGAACAAGGTGAGGATGTCCCCTCTCACTATTTCTTTTCAACATTGTACTGGAATTTCTAGCTAATTCAAGAAGGCAAGAAAAGGAAATAAAAGGTGTACATATTTGGAAGGAAGTGATAAAACTGTCTTTTTCACAGATCGTATGTTTTTGCCTATGTAGAAAATCTGAAAAATACTGACCCAAAAAAACCCTCCTGGAACTAATAAACAATCATAGAAAGTTTGCAGAACACTAGGTTAATATACAAAAGTCACTTTTCCATGTACAAGCAATGAACAAACAGAATTTGAAAATTTTAAAAATATAAATTATATTAGCACCCCCCCAATTAAATACTTAGTTATAAATCTAACAAAATATATACAAGATCTATGTGAGGAATACTACAAAACTCTGATGAATAAAATTTTTTTTAAAAACCTGAATAAATGGAGAGACATTCCATGGCCATGGACAGGGAGACTCAAGATTGCCAAGATATCAGTTCTTCCTGAGTTGATCTATAAGTTTAACACAAACCCAATCAAAATTTCAGCAAGGTATTTTGTGGATATCAACAAACTGATGCTAAAGTTTATATGGAAAGGGAAAATACCCAGAATAACCAACACAATACCAAAGAAGGACAAAACTGGAAGACTAGCACTACCCAATTTAAAGATTTACTATAAAGTTACAGTAATTAGGATAGTGTCATATTAGCAAAGCATAAACAAACAGGTCAATGGAAAAGAAGAAATAAGCCCATGAAAATATAGTTCACTGATCTTTGACAAAAGAGCAAAGACATACCATGGAGCAATAATAATCTTTTCAACAAATGGTGCTAGAACAACTGGACATTCACATACCAAAAAAAGAGAGACACAAAGAGATAATTTAGACCAAGACTTCACATTCTTCACAAATGAATCATAGACCTAAATGTAAAATGAAAACCTGTAGATCCCCTAGAAGATAACATAGGAGAAAAGCTTGATAAGATAAAACCGTAAGGGATAATTTATGAAAGAAAAAAATTGATACACTGGATTGCATTAAAATTAAAAACTTCTGCTCTTCAAAGATGCTGTCAAGTGAATAAGACAAATCACACTGGGACAGCGTATTTGCAAAAGACATATCATATAAAAAATTGTTATCCAAAGTATACAAAGAACGCTTAAAACTCAACAGTAAGGAAACAAATAACTCAACTAGAAAATGGGGAAAAGATTTGAATATATATGTGGCTAAAGAAGATACACAGTGTATGTATATCAAATCATCACATTATATACCTTAAATATTGTCTTAGTCTGTTTGGGCTACTGTAACAAAATACAGGTAGCTTATAAACAACAGAAACATATTGCTCATAGTTTCTGAGGCTGGAAGTCCAAGATCATAGCACTGGTATGGTCTGGTGAGAGCCCTATTCTGGGTTGCAGATTTATCACTGTGTCTTCACAGGGCAAAAGTGGCTCGAGATCTCTCTTGGAGTCACTTTTATAAGGCATTATTCCCATTCATGAAGGTTCCACCCTCATGGTGTAAGCCCCTGTTAAAGGCCACAACTTTTTTTTTTTTTTTTTTTTTTTTTTGTGGTATGCAGGCCTCTCACTGTTGTGGCCTCTCCCGTTGAGGAGCACAGGCTCCGGACGCGCAGGCTCAGTGGCCATGGCTCACGGGCCCAGCCGCTCCGTGGCATGTGGGATCTTCCCGCACCGGGGCACGAACCTGTGTCCCCTGCATTGGCAGGTGGACTCTCAACCACTGTGCCACCAGGGAAGCCCAGGCCCCACCTTTTAATACCACTTCATCAGGCATTAGGATTTCAACATAAGACTTTGGGTGAGGCATAAACATTCAGACCATAGCAGATATATACAATTTTTATTTGTCAATTATACCTCAGTACACTGGAGAGGAAATACACACAGACAGCAAATAAGCAAATTAAAATATACTTAATATCATATGTTATTAGGGAATTGCCAATTAAAACAAGGAGATACCACTGCATACCTATTGGAATGGCCAAAATGCAAAACACTAACACTACCAAATGCTGACCAGCATGAGAAACAACAGGAATTCTCATGTACAGCTGGTTGGAATGCAAAATGATACAACCACTTTGGAGGATAGTTTGCTCCTTAGTATTTGTCCGAAGAAGTTGAAAACTATGTTCACACAAAAAAACTGCACACAGATGTTTATAGCGGCTTTATTCATAATAGCCAAAACTTGGAAACAACCAAGATGTCCTTCAGAAGGTGAATAGAACAATAAAATGTGGAACATATAGATAATGGGATATTACTCATTATTGAAAAGAAATAAGCTACCTAGTCATAAAAAGACATGGAAGAAACTTAAATGCATATTACTAAGTGAAAGAGTCTAATCTGAAAAGTCTACATACTGTATAATTCCAACTATATGACATTCTGGAAAAGATAAAACACTGGAGATGGTAAAGGAGCAATGATTACTAAGGGTTAAGGGGTAGAGGGCAATGAATAGTCAGAGCACAAGGAGTTTTTAAGGCAGTGAAACTGTTCTGTATTATAGTATAATGGTGGATACATATAATTTGTCCAAACCAACAGAATGTACAACACCAACAATGAACTCTAATGTAAACTATGGTCTTTGGGTGATAATGATGTGCCAGTGTAGGTTCCTCAGCTATAACAAATGCACAACTCTGGTGTGAGATTTTGATAGTAGGGGATGCTGTGCACATGTGGGATCAGAGGATATGTGGAAAATCTTGGTATATTCCTCTGAGTTTTGCTGTGAACTTTGAAGCATTCTAAAAAAAAAATTCTAATAAAACAATTAACATATTAACTATATGTTAAAGGATCCAATGAAAAAAGTAGGTAGGTAACATCAGCAGAGTGATGGAGACTCTAAGAAGTTATCATAGGAAATGCTAGGAACAAAAACATTGTTCAGAAATTAAGAATGTCTTTGATGGGTTCATCAGTAGAGTGGACATGGCTGAGGAAAGAGTCAGTAAGCTTGAAGATACATCAACAGAGACTACTCAAACTGAATTGCAAAGGGAAAAAAAAAGAATGAAATACTAAAAGAAGCAAAAATAATTTTAGAAGGTATAACATGTAATTGGAAAACTAGATGGAAAAGAGAGGAGGGAACAAAGAAATATGTAAATTTATAATGGCCTAAACTTCCCAAAATTAGTGACAGATACAAAACCACTGATCCAAGAAGCTCAGAGAACATAAAGCAGAATAAATACCCTTAAAAATTATACCTAGGCTTATTGTATTCACACTTCAGAAAACTAAAGACAAAGAGATAATCTTGAAAGAAGTCAGGGCTGAGGGCAGGACAGAGGAGAAAGGAATGTATTACCTGTAGAAGAACAAAGGCAAGAATTACAGCAGACTTCTTATCAGAAAGCATGCAAGCAAGAAGAAAATGGAGTGAAACATTTAAAGTGTTGAAAGAAAAAAAAAAGATCTAGAATTCTGTATGCAGTAAAATTGCTCTTTAAAAGTAATGGATAAATAAAGGCCTTTTCAGAGAAATAAAAAGAGTGAATTCATTACCAGCATGTCTCTCTTGCAAGAAACATTAAAAGAAGTCCTTTAAAGAGAAGAAAAATGATAACTTTTAAAGCAGTAATAGTAATAATATTTTGTGTGTTTATAATATATAGATAAGTGAAATGAATACAACAATGTCATAAGGGATGAGAAGAAGGAATTGGAAATGTGTAAAGTGGTATAGTGTTATTTGAAGGTAGATTTAGATTAATACATTATTTTAAAATATATACCGTAAACTCCAGGGAAAACATAAAAATATTTTTTAAAAAGTATACTTGATATGCTAAGAGAGTAGATAAAATTGGATCACACAAAATGCTCAGTTAAAACCAGAGGAGGAAGAAAAAGAGGAACAAAAAAGAAATAAATGCAATGAATAGAAAATTGTTACAAATATGGATGACATTTATTTAAATATAACAATAATTATTTTAAGTGTGAATGGCATAAGTTGAGCAAAATTGAAAGACAAGCAGAGTGGATAAAAATAAGACCTAGTTATACATTGTCTCCAAGAAATCCACTTTAAATATAAAGATTCTGATAGATCAATAACAAATGGATGAAGAAAGACATACTATGCTAACATTAATCTAAAGAAAACAGGAGCAGCTATATTAATTTCAGACAAAGCATACTTCATAACAAAAAAATTTATCATGGATAGAGAGGAAAATCACATAATGATAAACGAGTTAATTTTCTAAGAACACAACAAATCTTTAACATGTATGCAGCTAACAACAGAATGTCAAAATATGTGAGACAAATCTCATAGAACTAAAAGGAGAAACAGGCAAATCCACTATTATAAATAAAATATTCAACATGCTCTTTCAGTAATTAATAGATCAATCAGGAAGAAAATCAGTAAAGATATAGTTAACCTGACCAGCCCTAGCCACCAGCCAGATCTACTTGAAATTTATACCACCTTTGTAAATATCAACAAACTGGGAGGTTTATATGGAAAGGCAAAAGACCCAGAGTAGCTAACACAATACTGAAGAAATGGACTTTCCTGATGGTCTAGTGGTAAAGAATCTTTGTTACAATGCAGGGGATGCAGGTTTGATCCCTGGTTGGGGAACTAAGATCCCACATGCAATGGGGCAACTAAGCCTGTGCGCCACAACTACTGAGCTCACACACCTCTACTAGAGAGCCTGTGTGACGCAAACTACAGACCCACGCACTCTGGAGCCCACTTGCCACAACTACAGAGTCCATGCGCCCTGGAGCCGGCACGCCACAACTAGAGAGAAGCCCACATGCTGCAACAAAGAGTCCACATGCCGCAAAAAAGAGTCCACATGCCTCAACAAAGATCCTGCATGCCACAACTAAGATCCGACACAGCCAAAGATAAATAAAATAAATAAATAAATAATAAATAAATCTTAAAAAAAAATACTGAAAAAAACAACAAAATTGAAGTACTCACACCATTCAGTTTCAAAACTATTCAATGCTGTTGTAGTCAAGACAGCGTGGTATTGGTGGTGATATAATAACAGATCAATGGAAGACAAGAAATAGGCCAGAAATAGACTTATACAAATACAGTCAAGTCATCATTGACTAAGGAGCAAAGGGAATTCAGTGAAAAAAAGGATATATTTTCAACAAATAGTACTGGAATAATTGGGTGCCCACATACCCAAAAAGAAGAAGGAGGAGAGAGAGGGGAGGAGGAGAAGAGGAAGGAGAGATACAAGGAGGGGGGAAGGAAGAGGAGGAGGAGAAGAAGAAAAGAAAAATTAAAAAATTAGACACTTTAAACACAGAAAACACAATAAAACACAAGAGTCAAATTCAAACATATGCCTAAATGTAAAACACAAAACTACAGAATTCTAGAAGAAAACACTAAAAAATCTAGATGACAGTTTCTTAGAAGTCTTGTCATATAATCCAGCAATTATGCTCCTAGGCATTTCCCCAACTGATTTGAAAACTTACGTCCATACAAAACCTGCACATTAATGTTTCTAACAACTTTATTTAAAATCACCAAAAACTGACAGCAACCAATATATCTTCAATAAATGAATGGATAAGCAAACTTTAGCACATCCAAGCAGTGGAATATTATTCAGCAATAAAAAAGAAATAAGCTATCAAGCCACAAAAGACATGGATAAACCTTGAATAAATATTACTATGTGAAAAAGCCAGATTAAAAGGGCTCCATACTGTATGATTCTAATCATATGACATTCTGGACTAAGCAAAATTAAAAGGGAAGTAAAGGATCAGTGGTTTCCAGGGACTCAGAGGAAGTGGAGAGGGGTTGAACAGCTGAAAAATGGTATTTCTTAGGATGAAGAAACTATTATCCTGTATTATACTGTAATGGTAGATACTCAACACTGAATTTGTCAAAACCTTTAAAACTTTATAGCTCCAAGAGTGAACTATAATATATGCAAAGTTTTAGGAATTATTTAAGAGGTTAGGGAAATCCAGGACAAAATGCAGAATGTGACAGAACAATATCATTTTACTCCAAATGTATGAAACAACCTCACCAAATGTGTTTTCAAATCTCTCAATATGATTGTGCATATCTTGATTTCAACTCATGATTCTGTCTAAGTTGATTAGTTTGTCTTTTGCCATGTTTGGCTACATACTAATTAAAAATTATTTTTCTTTCTAGAAAACTCAACCTTTATCATTATAATGTGACATTCCTTATTTTCATAATGCCTTTCATTTTAAAGATTATTTTGTCCAATATTAATAGAGCCACTTTTTAAAATTGGTGTTTACATGATCCAGCTTTTTCCTCCTTTTACTACCAACATTACTGTATACTTACATTTAAATTGGCACACATTTTTATATTTTTAATATAAACAGCATATATTTTTATTAAGCTTGAAATACTTTATCTTTAATTGGAGCAGTTCTATATTTACCATAATTACTGTGTATTTAATTTAAATATAGCATCACTATATGTGCATCGTATCTTCCACCCTATATGTTCTGTCTTTATTATTAATTGATAAAGTATTTTTTAGAATCATTCCATTTTCTTTCCTTTTTTGTTTGGAAGTTATAAGCACTTTTAGCAATAATCTTTGTGATCACAACACATATATAGATGTATTGCTGAGTTATAAAGGTCTACTGCTAATCTTTACTTTTTTTCCAGAAAATGTAGGATCCATAGAAACATTTTAATTCCATTTATCACTTTACTGATATATATGGCATGACTGTAGGAATTTTATTTGACATAGTTTAACCAATACATAACAAACATTGATTTATACAGTCAATATTTGTTTATATTTATACATATTTATCATCTTCTTGGCTGTTTTTTTTTTCCTTCATACATCTCTACTCTCCAATTCTGAATAGTTTGCTTATGTCTAAGAAAATTCTTAGAATTTCTGTAGTGATGGTTTGCTAGTGGTAAAATCTCTCAGCTTTTGTCTTAAATTATTTTACTTTGTTTTCATTTAAAAATATATTTTTGTGATTTTAAATTACAGGTTGGGTATTCCTTTATTTCTGTAACTTGAAGCTAGCTTTATACTGTTTTTATCCTCCATTATTGCTTTAAAAACTGTTTGCCAGCTTATCCTCCCATGAAATAATCTCTTTTTTTTTTCTGGTCCTTGTAAGATAAATATCTTTTCTTTGTGTTAATTTTCTGCAATTTTATTATATTGTCTGTAGGTTTGAATTTCTTCTTCTATATCCTGCTTAGGGATTTTTTTTTTTTTTTTGCCTCTTGAATATTTGTGGGCATGATGCTTTTCATCAGTTTGGAATGTTTTAAGTCATTATGTAAGCAAATATTGACTCTGCCCCCAGAATCTTCTTACTATAATCCATTAAATATATATTATATATTCTTGATGTATCAACGATGTCTCCTATCTTCTTTTGTATCTTGTACATCATTTTGTTTTCCACATCTTTTGACATGTCTTCCAATTCACTAATTCTCTTTTCAGCTGGGATAAACCATCTTTTTATTGTATTTTTCAACATAATTTTATTTGATATTCATTAAAATATGCAATGTTTATTTTTATAATTTCCATCTAAAAATTTAAATTTGGCTTTCACCTCTATAAACATGAAAGGCATATATTTTTTTACATCTGTGTCTATTAAAGTAATTCAAATATCTGAAATTATTGGAAGTGTATTTCTGTTGGCTCTTGTTTCTGCTGAGCCTGACTTACGTCTTGTTTTTCTCATGGATTTGATTGTATTTGATTGTTTGCTGGATATAGTCTTCAAAAAATTATGTTGTGACAATTTAAGGACTGATGCTTTTTTTCCTCTGAGAGGATTTCTGTTTTCTTTTGTCATGCGCCAGAGGGTGCTAGCAGTCCAGGACGAAGATGGAACTTTGATTCCTGTACTCCGACTTACCAGGTCACACTTTCAGTGTATAAGAAGACTGTTTTACCAGGGGCCCTCTCATTGGTAACAGCTGACTTTAATTCATGTCCTTCCAGCCTGTTAGTTTGTGGAAAGGGTAGCTCCATCTCTACATTGCCAAAGGCTCCTGGGACAAAAGCAGGTATTGGAGGAATGGGGGAATGGGATAGGGAGCTCTTAGGAGTAGCTGGCCAGTATGGGAAGAAAAAGGGTTGAGTCCTAACCTGTCATCGTATTGAACCCCATCTGATCTCAGTCCAGTAGTTTCTTGCTGTCTGATTACCTCTTTGGTGTCTTCAAGAAACATTTTAAAGAGAGAATTGTTGCAATTATCTAGTCCGAAGCCAGGAGTCTAATTAGAGTTATTCTTCAAATGACTATTTAATCTCTCATCAGACTGACACACTACTGACTGCCATTTGGAATTGTTCCTTGGCCCTCCTTCATGTAAAACTTCCTGTGGACAAATGCCCTCATGATCAGTCCCAGCATTGTAGGATGAGCAGTGACTAGGGTGGCCAGATATAGGAGGTCTAGCTAAATGTGAATTTCATATAAGCAATGAATATTTTTAAAAATAGAAGTATAATGTAAATACTGTATGGGACATACCAATATTTTAAAATTTTCAATTGTTTATCTGAAAGTCAAGTCTAACTGGGTGCTCTTTATTTTTATTTGCTAAACCTAGCTAGTAGGATAACAGTTTCCTCCAGTGAGAAGTGTGCTTCTAGGAAATTCAGAAGTTAAACATTTCTCTAAATTTATTGCAGTAATTAGAGTGACATCTAGTTATAGCACATGTTTAGACCCCTCAGTAATGTTTGTTTCAAGTGGAATTAAAGAATCTCAGTATATGTGCGTCAGAATGAAACTAATACAAACTCTTTATTAATGTCCCAAATAAGCCATTTTAAGAACTAGATCTTTGAGGGGTCCTGATTAGAATAAACACAGATATCAAAAAGATTAATACTACTTTTGCTGCTAATGCTAAAGTAATTATCAAGCTTTTCATGTTAGGATACAGGTTTTAACTATTGAATACTATAACAAAAATGCAAATATTACAATAGCTTAAGAAAATTTTATTTTTCCTTAGGTCTAAATCTGAGGTAAATGGACCATGCCTAATATTTAACTCCACAACATTAAGAAGTCCAGCTCCATTGCTGTTTGTTCTATCATTCTCAAAAAGTAGCTTTCATTTTCTGTTCCAGAAGAGCTGTACCAACCCCCACCATCATATATAGATCATGGCAAGGGGAGGACATGTCTTTTCATTTTAAGGTCTCAGCCCTGAAGTTATAGCTTTACTGCTCACATATGATTGCCAGAACTCAGTTATGTGGACAAACCTAGTTATAAGAGAGTCTGGAAATGTCTTTAGCTTGGCAGCCAAGTGGAGAAAAAAACTGAAAATATTCTATACTAAAGGATGAGGGGATATGTGGATATAGGAAGACAACATGCAATCTCTAGTATAATAGCTTTATATCTTTTCTTCATTTGCTTAAATTTGTCAAATATTCTTTTCTCTTATGTGCCTGTACAGTGCCAGATAGCTGAAAAACAGTTATCACAAAATAAGGTTCCTATTTCCAAATAGATATTGCTTCTGTCTGGTCAGTTAAATAAATACTATTCAAAATAAGAATGCAAATAAATTATGTTATAGACTAAATTGGATATGTGAAGATTATAACAGGGAGATTTCATAGAGTCTTGAAGGAAGAGTAAAATTAGCTAGTGAAGAGAGGGAAAACCATCCACACAGAGACAACAGAATACATTAAAGATTTGAGAAGAAAATAAATTTGATTTACCCAAGAACTTAAATAAGGTTAGTGGGAGCAACAGCAAGAGGGGCAATGTAAAGGTTTTTTTATTCTTTTCTTAAAAAAATGGGAAGGCACTGAAGGAATTTTAAGCATTTCCTCTTTGTCATCTATAAATCTAGTCCACCAGTGGACTTTTGCAGTCACCAAATTAGGCCTAGAAAAGCCCTTCAAAGATGCCCAATTATTTTTAAAGTCTTTCCCTCATTTGGTTTCTAAAGACATAATTTTTCAAGCTTTTACTCATCTCTGGATTTCACTCTTTCAGTTTTTATGTGTTCTTGCAAAACACAGCTGTGCTGAACTTTAGATGTCCCCTCATTTCTACTGGCATCTTTTGTGATTGTATTATCAGAATATTATTTTTGAGTAGTTATCTCTTGATTATTTTCATTACAAGTCATTTGTCTTTGAATTTTTCCAAATTTTGTGATTAAATCTGACTATATTTAGAATTCCTTGATTATAATAGTGTCACTTTCTCCCAATGTTAATTTCATAAAATGCATATAATTTATAACTTTCCAGAATAATGGAAAATTTCTGATTTGAGTAGATTACATTTGAAAATGAAGTGCAAATGTAGACTTCAATTATTAAAATTAAGATAACATTTATTTTCTAGGAGGTACCTTTGATTTTTCAGTAATAATGAAAGATCTGCATTGGGTTATGAATCATATTTTATATTTGAGTAATAGAAGAGATCACTGGTCCATTGTTCTCATTTCAAAATTGAGGAGACTCAGGTCTGTTGAGACGTGACACTTCCAAAGTTACTTGAGTGATAAAGGACAACACTGAAGTCACAGTGCAGTTCTTCTGACTCTCAATCCAATGTTCCTTCCCTATATCCCTGATGCTTCCACTGAGGTTTTGGTCCTGCCTCTACGTGGTAAATAATGGTCTGAAATGGATGGGTAGATAAAGAAATGAAGCAAGATATAAAATTTTTGTTTTGTTTTCACTTGCTCACACACAAATCAAGTGAGTTAAGTGGGTTAAGGCATGAATTACAAGAAGTTTAAAAACCAAACCAAACCAAATATTCTGTCCTATTTTGGCATCCTCTGATACCAACTAACCCCATGTTATGACCTATTGAAATATATATGTCAATATTTATGTATACAGTTTATATAATATGTCAATTATATATACTGTATACATAAATATATACAATTACAATCAATATATGTAATTGATGTATATATGTATATATAATGTATATGAAAGCTTAGATAGATTTATAACTTAAATACATTTTAGAAGATGTGTGGTTTAAAAATTAGTTCGATTTGTAATTTCAAAAATTAAATTGATATTTGATTATTGGAAAGGATAATTATATAATTATATTATGACATGGGCTTAGTGAAAAATAACCTTCTTTATGCATAAACAGTACAGAAATGTTTGTTAGATCCAATGGCTTATAATATAGGCAGCTGTAAGTTTAAGTGAAAGCAGAGTTTCTTATTAATCCTCTGGGATGTATTGGAACAGTTAGTCCTCACGTATCTTGAAGAGGAAATATACTGCTCTCACCAAAGCTACAAAGAAAAGGTACAGAAATCCAACCCTATTTAAGCAGAAAAATTAAGAAACAGAAAAGTGAGAATGGCTTCTAATGAGCTTTTCAATATTCTAAAATGCGGGTTTAGTCCCACACAGAAGGAATTGTTGTAATGAAAATATTCAAGACTACCTACCAAGGGCAGCTTAAACGGTCTTAGTACAAATTTTATGAAACTCCTCAAAATGTATGCAAAACTTTGAAAACAACTTTCAAAGCCTTAAAATATTTGTGTAAAGTATTTAACGATCATATTTCAAAGTTTTCTTTTTCTTCTACCTTTCTGGATTTATTGCTTTTTATCAAAGCTATGAAGAAATATATAACATATCAGGATGGTATGTGTGTTTAAAATAATGAATATATCAAATTTATAACCTTGGCAATTCATGTTCCTAAGTCTGGTTGCATATAAAAATATGAACTAGAAACATTGCAAGAGTACAAATACAATGAGATTCTTGCAGCATAGATTATTGACTTTTCAATCTTGACTATATTTTAGCTCTGTCTCCATTCCATGTAACCAACCCTTCTTTTTCTTCCTAAGGACTCAACATTAAACATACAGTTTTAATAAATGGCATCTGTTTTCCCTTTTTTTCCCTCAGTTTCATAAATACTTCTATGCTTATGAAATATGAACATACCTAGGAACTGAAGATCAAAAGCACAAAATGGTATACCTCTAATATTTATTAATTTTAATTGTTCAATCACCATTTTGGACCAATGTATGACAAATTACTTTGTTAAAGAAAAAAAGCAATGAAATTTTAATTGTTCAACTTTAAAATTACACAATAACAATTTTTTTTTTTTTAAATTAATCAAAATAGCCTAGAAAGCTCCCTCTGGCATTTCTGTGATACATTACACTATTTTAAAATTTAGTATATGAGAAGAATAATATTCAATAAATTAACCTTCGATCTAGTTAATCTTTAATCAGTATTTATCTTAATAATAAAATATACATGCAAATATATAAAAATATATATTACAAATATGTAGACAGCAACTGGATATGTTAACTAATTTATGAATGTTTTCAATGATTACTTAATATAGCCTAAATGCCATGTTTCATCTAATCTAAGATTCAGATTTTTTTTTCACATTTTAACATCTCTGAAATGAGGATGTGTCCTAAAATGACTCCAACCAGGAAGGAGTTGTGACATAGTTATCATTGCTTGCCCATGTGAATCAAAACAAGCAGAAAGAATATTGAGGCTTGAAAGTCCCAAAGAAAACAGAGGAGCACATGCTTAAGAAATGCTGTACCACCAAAGCTCTTAATGCCACACATTATAATTTATGTAGAAAAACAAAAACATTGACAACTCTGAGTCAAAATATCATTCATAATTGCCAGACTGAATATTAAATTTTAAAAATACATTATCTAATTTATTTTGCACAGACGCACACACACACATGTAGGGGGCATTTAAAAAATCGATGTATAAAATCTAAAAGACCTTTTAAAGTAAGTATAAAATAAAATGTCTAAGTGATAAGAAAGCATTATACCATAGTATAATTGACAGCATTTTTTTTTTTCTTACTAAGAAATAAAATAGTGGTGTGTCTTTGGTATAGCAGACACTTAACGTGCTCATCCCCACGACCTCCGGACCTACCTGTGATTTCAGCTGTAGCTATAGTAGCTGTTCCTGTGCTCACTGACAAAGTCCAACCTAAAGATCCTAGGCTCTATTTTCAGAATAACCCAAAGTAAGACAGGTAGTATCTTAGATTTGATTAATTATGGTAAATTAAAAAAAAAAGTCTTTTTTTTTCTTTTTAAGACAAAGGTAGATACAACAGTTTACAGTAAATTGAAGATCTCTGAGAATTATCTATTCAAATTACTCTTTGCTTATAAAATTCCTGTTAACATAAAAATATTAAAACCAGCTGCAATAGCCTGTTATTCTCACCTTTCTAAATGCCAAAATTGTACTTAATCTCTGACATATTACAACCAGTATCTCCATTTAATGGAATACAGGAGTGATACATAATTCAAAATACTTTAATTTTATATAGTAATAGAACACAGATTTTAAAGCACATTTATATATGTTATAATCAAACACATGTTTCATCATGATAAGAGCATGAGTAAATTATGAGTTATGTGTAAGAAGCATAAATTACTAAGCCTTGCACATTTTCTTATATACCTCTACCCTTTCATACTAGCTACACAGGGAAATCAAAGACTTTTCTCAGGTATGCTTAACAGCAAATTTATAATAGACACATTTACTCACAGAACATGACAAAAAACATGTGCTATTCCATTCTCATAATTTTTGCTTAAATAAATATTAACAACAAATTGTTATTGCACACATTATCATGTTCAATGTAGCATGTGCTACAGAAACTTCTTAAAAATGGATAAAAGGCAGTCGTCATAAGCACTCATGTTGCCCACTGTACATAAATGGCATAAAATCAGTAGAATACACCTCTCAAAATATAAATAAAAAGTTATAAAAATCTAAAATCAACGTCCAAACAAGGTAGAAATCATATCTGGAGGTTGGGATATTTCAACAAAGGTTTAAAAAATGAGCAGACACTAGCCATAGGAAGAAGGGAGAAAATCTTTGCTAGAAAGACACAAAGTGTGAGCAGCAACACTGCAGATGATACCAGAATGCTGGTTCTGTGAAAAGGACCATGAAATGGTGATAAAAACATGTCACAGAGGCCCTGCGTGAGAGGGTAAGGAACTGGCATGGCAGAGAAGAGCAACACTGCAGATGAGTAGGAGAATTGTTGGGATAATGCAAGATAAAATATGTCAAAGGAGAGGATTACCTGAAGAAGACGAAGACTATCATGCCAAACGCTAAAGAAAAAGGTGAGGCTAAACATGTCTGACAAAAGGTTACTGTCTTACAATGTCAATGTCCTCTGACAGCATAATGGATTGTGAAATTTTTACTTCAAGGGGTGAAAGAGAAACCACCAAGAGGGAAAATAAATCACTCTTGCAAGAAGTTTTGAGAAGGAAAAGGAAAAAGCTAAACCTTGTATTTCTTCATTTCTTAATATTCTGCTGATGGATTTTTGTCAAGAAGTACCAGTGTCCTTTGCAACAAAACCACATTAAATTATATCTCTCAGCCCTACCAGTTTCATTGATGACAAAAAGCAACTGGTGCTTTGGTTTGATAGTTAGTGTATCATTTCTCCAGCACCAAGGACCCTAAAAACATGTTACTGTGGTTTCCTGTAGGATAAAATGAAGAAACAGTCAAATGATACGAGTTAAATTTGACAGTTTTCAAATTCACAACTATTGAATATTTAGAATTTTCTTTTTTAATAATAAATTTAATAAAAAATAATAACAAATAAAATAAATAATAAAGTTTCATTACAGGAAAAGAAAAATATATAGATTAAAAGAGTAAGAATAAAACACTCATAATCTAAGAAGCCAGAGAACACTTTTAACGTTTTGAGGTATAGCCTGCCAGTTATAAAGAAGAAAAAGTATGTGCAACTTTTTGAATCCTACCTCTGTCACCAACTAGCTGTGTCATCTTTTGCAAATTCCATAATTTCCCAGAGCCTCAGTTTATTTGTAAAATGGAATAATGGTGCATAAGAGTGTTGTGAGAATTAAATGAATTATACACATAAACTTATCAAACTGACACTTGGCACATACTACTCAATAGAGGTTAGTTATTTTGTTTATGAATGTGTATGTTTTAGTATATATGCATAGGTCACAGGATAAAAGGTGGCATCATAGAATACAGGAAGTCCATTAAACTACAAATATATTTTTATTTCTACAATCTTCAAGACAAAGGATTGGCAACCTTTTCTACACAAAGCCAGAGAATAATTATTTTAGGGTTTAAGTGCCTAGAAGTCTCTATGGAAGGTACTCAACTTTGCCATTTTAGCATGAAACCAGCCATTGATAATACTTATATGTATTTACATGACTGTTTTCAAATAAAACTTTATATATAAAAGTAGGTAGTGGGCCAGATTAGGTCCACAGGCTGTAGTTTGCTGATCTCTGATGTGGAATATCATTTTATGGCTATGCAATATAATACTGTAATTTAGTCAACATCCAATTTTTGAATGTGTAGATTTTTTCCCCCCCAAATATGCCTTCACAATCAACCATGCCCATTCTAGAGTATTTCATTAGGTTAAGTAGAGTATTTCTTTAGGTTAACTTTTACATATACATGAAAACTTTCATTCTGTACACCTTGGCATATAGAAAATCTGTACCAAAGTACACTTAACACCACAGTGCTTGAGAGGATCACCTTTCTAATACCCTTGCCTACAGTTGATATATTTTTTGGGGGGGGAAGAGGATTTTCTTACATATTCAAATTTTGCTAAATTACCATTATTTAGTTCTTTAAAATCAAATGAATGAGTATTGATGATTTTTATTTTAAATTTAAATGCTATTTATAAAAACAAGTAATTTCTGTTTATTTCTCAGAAAAAAAGCTTTATTATTATTTAAATCTCTTGTCATAAATTAAAAATAAAAGAAAAGGGGAAATGATCTGAAATTCTACCTTCCTACAATAACTCTAGAATGTTTTCTCCAGGGAAGTATGTCTTTCATTGATGACATTTGTAAATTCAACACCTAGAACAGTGCCTGGAACATGGCATCCATTGATATTTGCCAAAGGAATAAATAACATTAATTTTAGTGAACATTCTTTTCTAGATCTCTCAATATATACATATATATACACAGAATTTGTAACAGATACTTTAAAAATTATTTGCTTGGATGACTTTTTGCCTCCCAACATATTGTTCCTATTTCCCATTGCACCTAGCACCTAGAGAACACTATGGTGTTCTGGTTGTGTATTTATACTCACACAATGAGAGATATGATTGCTTAACAAAACCACTTTCTATTAATAGGAGTCTCAGCTTTTCTTTTGCCCTTTTAATGTATCAAAACCAAAAGTTAATCAGTACTTTCGTCCTCCTCTCAAATAACACAAAGAACTTAGAGCACTGTAACTTCATTTAGGTTTTTCTTTACTTATTCCCACTACATACTAATGTTTTATGTGTATCTACAAATATATATTCAGTGTATATAAATACTGAATCATTATGTTGTACACCTGAAACTAATATAATGTTACATATCAATTATATTCAATAAAAATAAATAAGTAAAAGTTCATTTTAAAAAATATGTGGGCTTCCCTGGTGGCGCAGTGGTTGAGAGTCCGCCTGCCGATGCAGGGGACACGGGTTCGTGCCCCTATCCTGGAAGATCCCACATGCCGCGCAGCGGCTGGGCCCGCGAGCCATGGCCGCGGAGCCTGTGTGTCCGGAGCCTGTGCTCCGCAACGGGAGAGGCCACAGCAGTGAGAGGCCCGCGTACAGCAAAAAAAAAAAAAAAAAAAAAAAAAAAAAATGTAAATCCCAGTTTTCTGGGATTTTTTTTTTCCTTCTTGCATCTCCACAATTTTCCTCAGGGGAGGATGGTGAGGGTATTTTTACTTCTCTTCTCCCAATATCATCACTTTGCACAACTGCAGCAAACAACATAGACACAGAACACTATATAAACAGTACTCCCCGAGTCATACTACCCAAGCATGGATTCACCCTTGCCCTTTGTAGTATCGGCTTATTCTGTAGAGGATCTCTTACTTGTCTCTCTCTAAGTCTTTACTTCTGTCCCCGGCTCCTTGAGTCGGTCAAAACTAAGGTACATATTTAAATGCCCTAGAACCAAAAGAACTTTTTGTGCACTGGGGCTTGTTTTAACTCTCTTGAGTTTCTGTTTATCCTGACATTTAGGCTTAGTGAAGATTACAATCTTGCCACCTACTTGATGATTTTAATAATATTTAAATAAGATTATACTCACAAAATGCTTCAAAGCTATCCTGACTCCTGCCTTCTCTCTTCTTCTTCTCCTCCTTTTTACTTCCCCACCCTAACTATTAGTTGTTGCTTGGAGTTTAATAGCATTAAGGTCTTATCATTTATTAGTTTTCCCCTTGCAAGTAGTTTTCCCTTACAATTAGTTTTTCACTTATATTTCAAGAATCTTAACTTACAACCATAAACTCAAATCTACTTTATTACTATTCATTTAGATGTTTTTGAAAAAAAATATTAAATTACCAAAATAGTATAACAATTTTCATGAAACCAGTATCAAAATGCATGTCTTAAATAATCATAATATCAATTTCTTTTATTTTTAAGAAGTATATAACACAGGCAAATTTGTAATCCCTAATATGACCCTCATAGGCCCAGTCCCCATCCTCTACTTTCAGAACAGCTACTGTCATTAATTTGATATATATCCAGACCATTTTTTTTACTTTATATAAGCATATCCATAAATATTTGGCATTGTGTTTTATAAATATCACATACTATATAACATTCTTTTTTTTGAATTTTATTTTTTTTATACAGCAGTTTCTTATTAGTTATCCATTTTATACATATTAGCGTATAAATGTCAATCTCAATCTTCCAATTCATCACACCACCACCACCCCAGCCCCGCCACTTTCCCCCCTTGGTGTCCATATGTTTATACAACATTCTTTAACCTGTTTTTTGTTTCCTTTTCACTCAACATTATTATTTGAGATCTAGCCATGTTTTTAAATATAAATCTTATTTATTCATTTAAATTGCTTTAAAGTATTCCACCACAGAAATATACTATAAATTACACAAGCACTGTCTTACTGATGGCATTTGAAATGTTTCCCATTTTTCACTATTATGTGCAACAAGCTTGCAATAATTCATGCACATATGCCAGAATTTCTCTTGGACATAAACCAAGGACTGGGATTGCTGGGTCATGGAGTGTGCGCATTTTCAGCATCTATAGGTAAAGCCAGACCGATGCCCACAGTACCACCATGTGCAGTGTAGAAACATCTTGTTTCCCCATCCTTGCTTTATCTGACTTTTGAAAATCTAATGAGTGTAAAGTGTTATGTTGAACATTTTTCATGTTAATTATCTTTCAGATTTTCTCTTCTAAAAACTGTTTGTTCATCATCTACAGTAAGCTGGGATTCCTGAATTATTTCCTACTTATATATTAATATGCACTGGACTATCTTAAATGGATCTTGAATTAGCATCTTGGATGCTATCTTAGTCCATGTGGGCTGCTAGAACAAAATACCACAGACTGGGTAGCTTACAAACAACAGAAATTTAATTCTCACAGTTCTGGAGGCTGGGAAGTTCAAGATCAAGTTGCCAACATGGTCACATTCTACTGAGGGTCCACTTCCTGGTTCGCAGCTGGTGCCTTCTCATAGTAGGAGGGGCTAGGGAGATCTATGGGGTTTCTTTTATAAGAATATTTATCTCATTCATGAAGGATCCACCCTCAGGACCTAAGCATCTTCCAAAGGCCTCACCTCCTAATACCATCACATTGGGCACTGGGATTTCAACATATGAATTTGGGGGACACAACCATTCAGACCATAGCACATGCTTTTGCAATACCATTTACTGAACAGTTGAAAAATACTGAGATACTGCGTTATCCTTTCAATGTTGAAGCATTTCATTATACAACATAAAAAAATAGCCATACTACTAAATTGCCACTAATCACATTAGAAAAGACTAATTTTTGAGAAGTTCTAGAGCACAAGGTGACAGAAACATGTTTTCCAAAATTCTAATTTTCCACTTTAAAGCTTAAATGTTATCACTGTCAACAATGGCAGTTGTTTCCCTTGAAAAGACAGGTGTATTTTGTTCATTAATTTCGCCAAAATGTCTGCCAAATCTCCAAGTATGCCTACGTCATTTGTTTTCAAGTAAAAATTGTGTTCAGTGAAAAAATGGCTAGTTTAGATGGCAACTCAATCACAAAAGTGTTTTTCCTCAATACAAACATTGTATTTCACTATGCAGGAGAAAGACTCTATATGTACTTTTTTTTTTTTTTAGATTTTTTTGAATTGGACCATTTTTAAAGTCTTTATTGAATGTGTTACAATACTGCTTCTGTTTTATGGGGTTTTTGTTTGTTTGTTTTGGTTTTTGGCCACAAGGCATGTGGGATCCTAGCTCCCTGACCGAGAGCCGAACCTGCACCCCCTGCATTGGAAGGTGAACTCTTAACCACTGGACCGCCAGAGAAGTCCCTATATGTACTTCTTATTCTCACATAGAAAATTTAAAAAACTTATACTCCAGCATTGAGATTTAATGATTTAATATATTTTATTGCTTCATCAAAGATTTTTCTAATTTAAAACTTTTTTTTTTTTACTGTGAATGTATGGCACTTATGCATTCACAACCAACCAACAAGTTCAGGTTGATGCCACTGTAGTTTTAACTACCATACCTTGAATATCACCAGCGTAGATAGCAATACAGAGGAAAAAAAAGGAAATAACATGCTAGGATTGTTATGAAGACAGTTTTAACCTAATGGATCTCCTGACTGTATCCATGGAACTCCAGAGGTCTATGGAGCATTCGCTGAAAATTACTGTATTACATCGACCAACTCTTTCATTAATACTCCTATGAACATACCAAGGTATTGTTTTACCAGGGAAGACATTTTGAGAAAATTGGGAGGTGAGGACCCAGAGAAAAATATCCAGTTATAAACTGAATTTCCTGATCCTTTAATGATTTTCCTCCTTAAAAAATAGTGTTAATGACTTGAACGCTTGTTCCTAAGATCTGTTTGCTTAGTTTCTGTTTACATCTCCCTAAGTACTGAGGGAGATTTAGCAACATAAACAAACCCCTACTCAAAGATTTTTAATTTAGGAATCCTACCAACTTCCCCTTTTGATATGTATGTCTTCCTTACATATTTAGGGAGAATTGTGTTCCTTTGTTTTTCGAAATTTGCAAAAGAAAAATCAAAAGATCTAATGACACTTGCCACTTTAGGAGGCCAAATGCAATTGTGTCATGAGACTGTTTATACATAAATTTTATCTTGATTCTAGCAAGCTCTTTTTTTTTAATAAAAGCCTACTTTTAAAAAGGACCAAGATTATTCCATTCACTCCATTTGCTGGAGAGGGAGCTCAGAAATTCTCTGCAGCATTTTAGCCAAAAATGGTGGGCACTCACCTATGACATCTGCTTCCCATCACAGAAAACCAATGCCAGCTCAGGCCCTTGACACTTTAGACAACAAACATTTTGAACTGTGAGGCACGTGGCTTAAAGTTAACATCCACATAGTGTTTGGAGGTTGTAATACAGAAGGAATAAAGATCAGGGGAAGAACTTTTTAACAGGTCTTGAATTTGTATCCTAAAATTACAGCTCACTGTAATTAAACATATCAGATCACAGTATGACCTAAGAATGGCAGAATAATATAGTAAATAAATAACAAAACTTTTCAGAATTGGGAAAGAGCCTGAGCAAAGACGTTAAACAATATATATATATATATATATATATATATTAGTGGCAATGTTTTCAAGGTGAAACCTGGAATATGAAATTAAATCTGGCTAATAAATGAATTTATTTCATAGTTCAGTGGTGTTACTTCTGGTTAAATTTTTGATAATGTGTTTTAGTTTTGTTCTGGAATAAACAATCATCATTCTTTAAAAATAAAATTTGTAATGTATTCTCTTTTTTCTGTTGATTTCTTTAGAGTTGGCTCTTACATTTTGAGAAAAATGTAGTTTGAGTAGTTGGAAGAATTACAGAAGAAAAACTATTTTATTATTGTTTTTGCCTAGGGGTCAGGTCATCAACTCTAGCTGACATATTTGAATTTTATATGCCGACTTCATAACAATTTGGGGTAAAATAACTATAAACAACTTAATGGTTGATGTCTTCACCAGGAATTGCTTGGCGGACCACATGGTTCATTCCCAAAATTCTTACTGCTACTATGAAATTCTTTTTGCCATAAAAAAGTTGCCATTTAAACAATATTAAGTGCAGTCTAACACGGCTTTATGCTGGAAACACCATCACCTTCCCTTTTAAAGATGATCTCCAAGGACTGGATTTAAGATAAATATTTATGCCTGTGTTTATGAGCTAAATGTGTTTTTATGGGTGTTCAAATCAGATTTAGGAGTGGATCTTCTGTATCTTCAAAAGCAATATTTTAAAAATGTAAAGGAAGGGAAGTGGGGAATGCAATAGTAGGTCATGAAATTAATTTAGAAGATTCTAACCACATTTTAAATGTGATGTAAAATGTATTAAAAGATGTGAGATACCCTCTAAAACTAATTGAAAAACACTGTTCTAAAGGACCATTTTAGCAGCATTTTTAGTTACGTATAAATAAGGAAAGGCGTTCATGGATAATGAACTCATTAGTAATAGAACCTTTTCATTTCTGTCTTTCTTTTTACATGCAGAGTTCTAGGAAGGGAGATAGGTCCATTGCACAACGTCATTCTTCTGTGTGGGGCATGACAGAACTTTAAATTCTGTTTCCTAAATTTGGGGTGGTTTCAAGCCCAGTGACAAGGCAGGATAGTGAAGGACAAAAACTAAAATAAGTTGAAGAAAATAAGAATGAAGACTAGAGACTAGTAAACTGGGTTCAAAGAGAAAAAAAAAATGCCTAAGAGAGAATGGGGTAAGCTGATCTTGACATAGCAGGTGATTGTTAGAAGTACCTTTGGCCCCTCCACTCTCATGCATATTTGTTAGTTCTGCCCTGGCACTATGCTATTCACATTGATGAATAATGCAGATACAATCCCTGCTTATAAGGAGCTTATCCTAGCTTAGAGGATATAGACATTGAAAAACTGAAAAAGCAAATAGTAACAAATACAGGAAGAGAAACAAAAGAATTAATAAGAGGATAGTGGAAGGAATGAGTGTTATATTAGTAGTCTTGCTTGGCCTTTCTAAAGAAGTAATATTTAAGCCAAGAATTTCAATTATATGAAACCAACCATGAAAAGGAAAAAAATTGGGAACAGGTAGATTGTTCCAGGTAGAGTATATGGGTAAAGGTTCTGAGATCACAAGACTAATGAGGCAGGAGAATTAAAATGAGACATGTGTGGCTGCAACTGGGAGGGAGAGATAAGAATGCCTGGAGGTTGATGGTGACCAAGCCATGAATTCAATAGGTCTTTAAGTGTGAAGATACAGCAGTGAACCAAAAGATAAAGTTCCTAAGGTTCTTTTGATAAGAGATGTATATAAAATAAATAAACAAAATAATGTGAATTGTAATTTCAAGGAGTAATCATTGCATTTAAGGAAATAAAGCAGGTTCTAAAGGTAAAGGGCAATATGGTTTTGCTTAAGAAATGTTGCTTGGAGCAGGTCACTCTAAGGAGGTTATGTTTGTTTGTTTGTTTTTATTGAACTATAGTTGATTTACAATATTGTATTAGTTTCAGGTATACAGCATAATGATTCAGTATTTTTACAGTTTATTCTCCATTAAAAGTTATTACAAGGTAATGGCTATATCGTACCCTGTGCTATACAATATATCCTTGTTGCTTATTTATTTTATACATAGTAGTTTGAATCTCTTAATCCCATACTCCTAACGTGCCCCTCCCCTCTTCCTCTCCCACAGGTTACCATAGTTTGTTTTCTATATCTGTTTCTGTTTCTGCTTTGCTAAATACATTCATTTGTATTATTTTTAAGATTCCACATTTAAGTGATATTATATAGTATTTGTGTTTGTCTGACATTTCACTAAGCTTAATATTCTCTACGTCCATCCATGTTACTGCAAACGGCAGAATTTCATTCTTTTTTTATGTCTCAGTAATATTCCATTGTGTGGTATATATACTGTGAACATTGGGGTGCATATGAACATTGAACACTGGGGTGCATATATCTTTTTGAATTCATGTTTTCATTTTTTCTGGATATATACCCAGGAGTAGAATTGCTGGGTCACATGGTAGTCCTATTTTTAGTTTTTTGAGGAATCTTAAGGAGATCATGTTTAAAGAGAAACAAAATTGGGAGAATCATTCATGAAAATATCTATGAAAGTAGATTTCACAACATAGAGTACAGCAAGTGCAAAGGAAATAAGGTAAGTACAGCCTCATTGAGAAGCAACAAGAAGACTACTGGGGCTAGAATCCAAGAGACAGCCAAGACCATAGCAAGGCATTTTTATTTTCAATGTGTCTGGATGCCCCTGGATGGTTTTAAGCAGAGTAGTGAAATAATCTGATTTATTTTTTGAAAAGGATGACTCAGGTTGTGTGGTTGAAGATGAATTGAAAGGGAGCACATAATCCAGCCAGCAGATGATGGCAGCTTAACCATGGTGACAGAGTGAAAGTTAGAAAGAGTGGTCATACTGTGTATATATTTTAGATGCAGGGTGGGGGGGATAAGATTTTTTGACATATTGATATTAAGTGAGAGATAAAGTAGGTGATATCACTTAAATTTTAGACTTGAGTAACTGAAAGGAAGGAAGAAAGTGTCATTTAGATTGGAGGCTCAATTTTAGTATATGTGTGGATAGGTAACAGGAGGTCTGCCCAAGGTGTTGAGAGGAGGTAGTGACTAGTGACTGGGAAATGATTCAGAAGCCCAGAGCAGGGGAGAGTCCCAGGGTTGTAAATTTAAAATATACAAAGTATTGAATTAACTTCATTAGTAGAAAAGCCCCGAGCGAAATTGGGGAGGATGAAGAAGCTCCACAAAGAAGGCTGAGAAGGAGCAGCCAATATAGTCAGTGAAAAATAAGGGAGCATCAAGCAAATGAAGAAAGCCTTTGGGGAAGGTAGAAACGATTATCTAAGAAGTCATGTAATGTGAGAATTGAAAATCATTCACTAGATTTGACAAAGTACAAGTCATTGTTGAGAGAGAAAAATTCAATTTTATTGCTTTTTGAGTCATGAGTTTTATCAGCAATGGCCTCTTAGGGAGAAAGTGAAAACAAAGAGTATTCAAATGCTTGCTGACTCATAAGTAAAGCCAATCCATTTAACTATGAATTAAGCTAGAGAAAAAAGTCAGTGTACAGATTGTAAATTAACTATTAAAATTTCCTATAACAAACCTACTTACAATCCAGATGAGCAAAATATTTTTTACAGGACATATTTTAACAAAAGTAATTTCCTGTAACAAACCTTAACAGTTTCAAAGTTTACATGTATAGTCTTTAGAAACATTAAAATAACCCTTTTAGCATTACTTGAGAAATCTTTGTCTTCCTTGGCAAATACTCGTAGAAACTCAACTCTATGAAGATACAAAAAACATAAATTTAAGTTAAAATTTATGGGAAAAAAAAGTACACAATGGTTTGCTAATTTTTTTTTTTCCTTATGTATGTAAACTTAATAATATATAGGCTAAATAATGGCTTTGTCTTCTCCTAGCATCTGGGTCAAGATCTTTCTAACTCTATTCAAGGTTCCTCATTAAAATGTTAACTGAAGTCTGTTGTTTGTGGCTTCAATTATAATTTCTAGTCAAGGATAATTTAATATCACAGAACTTATACAAATCTTTTCCACACTGGGGAATTTGTCAGGAGAAGCTTCAGTAGAGCAGTGCAAGTGAAGCCTAAATGGAGAGAGATCAGAAGAAATGGGAGAAGAGGAGGTAGAGTCAATAATTACAGATATCTTTTGAAGAGTTTTGTTTTCAATAGCAGCAAAGGGAATGCGGGATCAAGAGTTTCTTGCTGTAGTTGTTTTTGCTTTTTAAGATGGAAATATGACATGTTGATAGATATGATCTTGTAGAGGGGGATACAGGACAAGGACAGACGAGCTAAGTGGAACAAAGTCCTTAAGCAGGTGAGACGGGATGGGTTCCACTGGGCAAGGGGTGGGTTTAACCTTAGCACAGAAGTTTATCTTTGGTCAAACAAGACTTAGTAGAACAGGATAAGGAGTCTGAATTCAATGGACGAAAAAAAAAACAGAACAAATTTTAGTAACTGATCAGAAAGCGGGATCTCAGTTTTAGAAAATTAAGTTATAATGTGGCTTTTGGTAATCACAAGTTCCAGATGGTAATAACCATTGGAGTGGTTGAAAGACAGAGCAGAAGAAAAAGCCACTGAAATGGAAAAAGTTAAAAAAAAATTAAAGACCAGGTGCTGGATGCGCCAGCCACATGGATGTTTATATTGCCAAGAACGATGTTATCTAGGCAGGGAGAGCATGTTTATAAGACAAAAACGTATTAATGAGTGAAATAACAATGAACATTGGTAGATGACATAAATAGGAAGGTTGAGAGGTTAAGAGTTAATATGTAAACCTGAATCTGATGGCAATGTTTCAAGATGAGGAGATGGAATGTTATGGAGGACCCTTTGTGGCTCTGAGGTCAATGGCTGAAAAACAAAGTCCAGTGCACAGTGGTGTAAAACAGATGTAGCTTTGGTGGGAAGACTGAAGCACCTCTGTACTATATATAGTCAGAGATCTGGAACAGCAGGAGCATGTGCTCATAAATGGAACAGTCTATAGTACCTTCCAGTGACTAGCTTTAATAGTTAATATGCACGGCAGAATCAAGCTTTGTGATAGACTGGTCAGACCACCTGTTGTTGGGCAAAGCTGTGGAATTCTTTGGGGTGAGTGAAAATCTCAAGAGAGAGACACTTCCTTTCTATTAATAGAGTAAAGGAATATTTTAGCTATTAATTGGTATTTCTACTCCAATTTTTTTCTGGCTTGTCAAAACTATGTATAGATATGTACATATATATTTATTACCTAAAATATTCACAAAGATCAATAATCCTTGGCAACTACATGTCTCTGTCATAACAGAAGCCTATTAATGCTGTACCAAGCAAAATGGTAAAATATTAGCTTCATTGCCTGTCACGCCATACACTGACAAGTCATTCACGGTTACTTTCATCTTGATGAGTTTATCTTGAAGAAATATCCTCATTGATGCTTTTGATTTTTTTCCCTCAAGGTTTAGGAATTTCTTGTTTCAATTTAAAACATTTGTTACCAAGAATATTCATCACCTGTGTTTTATTATGCATGTTGTCTTGATACATCTTAGGGAAAATACATTATGCATCTGCTATGAAATGTTCTCATTTCCAGAGAATAACATTTTGCCTTATTTTGATATACATAACCCCCATGCTTCGCTTTAGAATGTTTTCCTATTTTATAATAAGTAATATAGTAGTTCCAAATTGAATATAATCTCATTATTTACCAAGAATAATATAATTAAATTTAAAATATGACTTCCTCCCCCACTGGAAGAATAATGCTATTAATCTTGCTGGCTTCTAATATGAGATTTTAAAATTGATTTAACAATCAATTATGTGAAGTAGATGTAACTTTGCAGCTTCCAAGGACAACTTTATCTGAGAATCAAAACTTTGCCCGGCATCACTTCGTTGGTGACAAGATGTCAATGGAATCAACAAAGAGGACAGAGTTATGACAACCCTTAGAGTGCTTTATTTCTTTAGGAGGCAGATTTTTGCCTCTGCAAACATGTATAGGTTGGTTTTCAGATTTTCTTCTACTTGTGTAATTCTTAAATATATGATTGTTTGAATTCATCTCTCTGATTTTTCTACATGTTAAGTACATTTGTATTTTTCAACAAATTATGTCACTAACTTGTAGAAGATGTAATAAATCCCTTCCCCTACCCTCTGTGTTTATGATAAATCATCTGGCCTTGAGTATCTAAATATTAAGAACCCTAGAGAGGGTATATCAGGGTACTGGGACTCAGGAAAGCTAGTACTTGCTCATTCATTATTCGGAGCTTATTTTCTGACATGTTGCTTTAACATTTTAGAAGGGAAAAACTAAGGCTCTGGCTCATGACTCAGAACCCGGATGGAGCTTCTACTCCTCTCTTGTCAGACACAACTTGTCTCCTAGTTTCCTGCTGTTCTATTCTTTAGCATCATGTTTGATATTATGTAGCCTTCTTCCCTGGTTCACCCATTTGGATGTAATCTATTGCCCTGACAATTTAGGATCCTCAAATTCTCCCAGTTACCTTATAGTTTGCCTTCCTTGGCAATAACTCAATTGGAACAACACTGGCTTCACTCTTGGCCCATGTGTTTGGCAAACTTGAGTTTCCTGCTCTCTATAGATGGCTTTTCTGAAATATAACTCTGGCTTGAGTTGCAAACTTTGTGCTTGCAATTATCTGAAGAACTTGCCCTCAGTAAGATGTGCTACTGGCAAACCATGCAGCAGTCCAGTGACCTTCTGGTGTTAGATGTTTTCCTCTTCAGTTCACACTGTTTTTATTTCTGGGCCAAACTCATTAGGATGAGATCTGATGCCTACCATCTAGCAAAGAAAAACTTTATGCCATTTTTTTTTTTTTGGTAAACTTAATTCAGAATTTGTATGCTGATTGATGGACAAACCTCCTTTCTAAAACTTTAATAT
Organism: Mesoplodon bidens; assembly: GCF_964165515.1. Lineage (NCBI taxonomy): Eukaryota > Metazoa > Chordata > Mammalia > Artiodactyla > Ziphiidae > Mesoplodon > Mesoplodon bidens. Next base: position 4,833,028 of record NC_138166.1, read on the forward strand.
ATGAGCACCACACCAGCTTATGACAACTTTTACATCTCTCTTTTTTTCTTCACATTTACCCATTCAGCTCTGCAGTCCCTGCCATTTCAATGAAACTGCTTTCCACAAGGCTCTAATAATGCCTTCTCAGAAAATATAATAGATAGTTTGTAGTTCTTAAATTACTTGACTTCACAGGAGCATTTATAAACATTAGCCATTCTCTCTGCTATGGTCTGTTTGTGACCCCCCCCCCAAAATTAATGTTTAAATATTAATGAACAATATGATGATATCTAGGAAGTGGGGCCTTTAGGAAGTGATCAGACATGAGAATTGGGCCTCATAGTGCTCTTTTAAGAGACCCCACAGTGCTCCCTGGTCCCTTACTTATTTAAATAGGTGTACTTGTGTTAAATGATTATCTTCCAACCAGATTGTCAGCTCAGTGAGGGAGGGTACTATGTCACATTTCTTCACTCTCATGTTTCTGGCTTCTAGCTCATTTACAGACACTTTGAACAGTTAATAATATAAATATTATAAATAGAAGAATTGATAAAACTTCCCAAATGATTAAGATTTATTTGAAAGCCTTGAAAAGTCTGCACTTCTTACTGAGGAAGCAAAAGCCAAAGTCCTTAATTTACATTATCTTACATGACTACATGACTTAGCTCTTTTATTGTTTACTTTTTGCTTTTCTTGAATTATCTTCCTACTATTTTTTACTCTGCTTGTCCCCAGAGCACTCTCCTTGCCTTTCTTAAATACACCAGGCATTGACTTTATGATGGCCTTATCTGTTACTGTTCCCTCTGACTGGAACACTGTTCCCAGAGATATCCACATAAATTTCTCCCTCAACAACTTAAGATCTCTAGTGAAATCTCAGCTTCTCAATGAGGTATTTCCCAGCCCACTTTTAAAACTGCAACTTGTCCTCACCAAAAGGCCACATAAATATATGCAATGTCCCTGATTTATTTTCCTCCCTAACAATTATAAACCTCTAATTATTAGATTTTGCTTGTGTATCTTATTTATTTTATATATCTTCTTACCTCCTCTAAAATGTAAGCTCCATGAAAGCAGTGGATTTTGTCTCTTTTTATTCACTGCTATACCCCAAGTATCTAGAATATGTTTGTCCTTGTTGAATAAATGAATAAGTTAACAATAAATAAATATAAAATATATATATTCTTTAATATTTTTAATAATATTCACTTTTAAACACAATTTATGCCTCCTGCTTGACTAGTTTCTACTATTTATTATTTTAATTCCACTAGACAATTTTATGTCTATGTTCTATTATCCATAGGTCACAGTGAGATGGAAGAAATAATTTTATTCATGTGGTTTACTTAATATCATGTTAGAATACACTTTTAATGAGTATCACTATCTGAGATTGATTCATAGTTTGGCTGCCTTTATTTTTGAAAGTCTGAATTACTTATACTTAATTTCTTCAAATTAAAAGACATTTTACTAAAATGGTTTCATGCAGAGGCAAAATAAATAATTTAATCAGACACTGTAGCATGATTTTCCACTAATCTGAATGTCACCAAATTACTTAAGCAAAATTGGCCATACATGAATTTGGATATTTTTAATATGATTTGACAAGATTAATATGTCTGTTAGTGTCCTTAGCAGAATAGAGACTGACCAGCTTTCTTTTCTTCCTCGTAATGAACATATGGGGTTCATCTTTTGCCTACAACCTGCTATACATCAACAGACCATCATGGCAGGGCCAAAGGAGCCCAGTGTATTTCATTAGTACAAATCCTGCTCTTTACTCTGTTCCACAAAAGGCAAGCACACAGAGCAATAGGGTTTCTAGGTTTTGTTGAATATAATTTAGTTGAGTAATAGTTTGTTTGAATTCATATTTACAGCAAATGACACAAAGAACTGGCAGCACAGGACATCTATATCCCCACTACCATACACTGTGCTTGAAGAATAATAAATAATAATGTAGTGTTTCAAAGACTACGAAGGCTCCAAACCATCTGATTTGGTCTAATCTGTTATTTAACATGCATTTTCAGTTTGTAGCTCTGGATTCTTTTCACAGCTGCAGCCAGTGCCACTCTCCTGCCACATCTGCTTAGCTGATGTTTCCATCAACATTCCACTGGAGTCAGTGAAACCTCAGGATGGACTTTTCCGGGTGCAGCACAGCAGGTGGGTTCCACTTCACTGCTACCATACATTCATCAATAGATGAATGATTAATGATTGGATTCCCAAATGGCTTTAAAAATGTGTTTTAAATAAATTTGACTCATGTGTTTGTTGGCCATCTGTATGTCTTCTTTGGAGAAATATCTACCCATTTTTTGATTGGGTTTGTTTTTTTGATATTGAGCTGCATGAGCTGTTTGTATAGTTTGGAGATTAATCCTTTGTCAGTTGCTTCCTTTGCAAATACTTTCTCCCTTTCTGAAGGCTGTCTTTTCATCTTGTTTATGGTTTCCTTTGTTGTACAAAAGCTTATTAATTATTAGAGAAATGCAAATCAAAACTACAGTGAGATATCACCTCACACTGGTCAGAATTGCCATCATCACAAAATCTACAAACAATAAATGCTAGAGACGGTGTGGAGAAAAGGGAACCCTCTTGTGCTATTGGTGGGAATGTAAATTGATACAGCCACTATGGAGAACAGTATGCAGGTTCCTTAAAATCTAAAAATAGAACTACCACGTGACCCAGAAATCCCACTACTGGGCACATATCCAGAGAAAACCATAATTCAAAAAGATACATGCACGCCAATGTTCACTGCAGCACTATTCAAAATAGCCAGGACATGGAAACAACCTAAATGTCGATCAAAAGAGGAATGGATAAAGAAGATATGGTACATATATACAATGGAATATTACTCAGCCATAAAAAGGAAAGAAATTGGGTCATTTGTAGAGATATGGATGGACCTAGAGATTGTCATACAGAGTGAAGTAAGTCAGAAAGAGAAAAATGAATATCGTATATTAATGCATATATGTGGAATCTGAAAAATTGATATAGACGATCTTATTTACAAAGGAGAAATAGAGACACAGACGTAGAGAACAAACATATGGATACCAAGGGGGAAAGGGAGGGTGGGATGAATTGGGAGATTGGGATTGACATATATACACTATTGATACTATTTATAAAACAGAAAACTAATGAGAACCTACTGTATAGCACAGGGAATTCTATTCAATGTTCTGTGGTGACCTATGTGGGAAAGAAATCCAAAAAAGAGAGAATATATGTATACATACAGCTGATTCACTTTGCTGTACAACAGCAACTAACATAACATTGTAAAGCAACTATCCTCCAATAAAAACCAAATAAATAAATAAATAAATAAGTAAATTTGTCTCTTACCTTTGGCCCTAGTACCTCACAAGCATACAGCTGTTTAATTAACGTGCATCAAAAGAGTACCAAATCTCTATGGGTCCATATGAAGTGTACCACTTAAGTCTGATATAGCCTAGCTCCTTGCTTAACATTAAAACATGTAACATATGCAAATCCCTACACTAGCCAAAATCATGTAGTTACAGACAGGCCCACAAATGTTAACATTTGCAATGCAAGAAGTAACTTTGTAGGATTTATGTCTACTTGGAAAACTCTATACAGAAATTCCTATTTATCTCCTCTATTTAATTCCTTATATTGGAGAAAAATTATGAAATTCAAGTTGCAGCATTGTACTCTTTCTCTAAGTGTGATCCATGGGCCAAATGCAAAAATTACTCAGGGTAAATCATAAAATGTTAGATCTGTGGAACCCACTCAATATTTACTGAATCCCTAGGGTTAGAGTCTAAGAATCAACATTTTTACGTGTGCCAGATTATTTTAAAGTGTACAGCAGTTTGAGAAACTTGAGTTAGAAATGCTTGCTCCAGACTCTATATCAGTTTTGTTCCACCAGGTATATACATTTACAATTGTAACCTTTATTTCTGCAATCATTTCAAGGTACAGCAAAATGTCCTCAAAACAAATTGCTCTCTATTTCAATAAGAAACTATACAAATATTTTCAAGATGCAAGAGAACATTTTACCAACAAAGGAAGGTTATCTCATGGCCAGTACAATGTGGCAAATACTATTCTTGATATTTTTTCAAGGTCTTCCTTAAGTGTTTTCAGTGGCCACAACTGGTCATTCATGTTGATTAATGCCACAAAAATCACAGTTTCTTTTGCTTAAGTTCATGTGTGCACATCATTTGAAAACACAGGCATGTTCATGCATACATGTGTTTATATCTTTGTATACCTATACATGTATATGAATAAGAAAACACATGTACGTACAGATACGTATGTGCATATACATGTGTGTGCATGAGAACATACACATGTGCACACACATACATACATACACCTGTACAAATGCATGTATACACATAAATGAAAACATGCACAAAGAAAGACATATGTACATGCCCCCGTGTACACTTTTTTGACTCCCATATTTTGTACTGGACATTCTTGAGACTATTATGGAAACCAATGTTTACTTATCATTCAATATTCTTTCTATGGTAATTCATGATTCTTCCCTCAAAGGTAGAAGACTTTATAGTGCTAGAAATGTTTGTTTATACCTTCCTCACTCTGTTTAGCTCAGATTTCTAATGACGTTATAGGCTATATTATACTATGAACACGATAATAACTAATACTCTACCAAATGTATGAATACAGGGAACAAGAAAATAAGAGGCAGAAGAGAATGAGGAAGTAAGTCAGTGAATTGGAGGAATAAATAGAAAGGGAAATCAGGATAATGAACATCAAAATGTAAAGGCTTAATACCAAAAGCAACAAATTTACAGTGGGAGAAAGTTAGCAAAGAATTCCACAAAGTGAACACTTGGAGAGTATGGGATTTAACAATTGCACATAACCCTGATTTTTCGTGGAAATAGTTTTCTTTACTTTGGAGAGTGATTTTTTTAACCTGTCATTTTTACAAATAACCTCTCCAAAAAAGATCTTGTCAAATCTCCTCCTTTAAGAAAAGCTCATTAATTAATTTAACAAAGAACACTCTTTATGAGTATATTGTATTGTGTGAATTTATTTTTCTTCCCTCTGACTTCTCTCATCCTAGGGTAAAAGTAAACAAAGAAATGGCTTCCTAGAGGGCAGACAGCAGAAGCAAGAAGAACTACAATCCTGCAGCCTATGGAACAAAAAGCAAATTCACAGAAAGATAGACAAGATGAAAAGACAGCAGCGGGCTATGCACCAGATGAAGGAACAAGATAAAACCCAAGAAAAACAACCAAACGAAGTGGAGATAGGCAACCTTCCAGAAAAAGAATTCAGAATAATAATAGTGAAGATGATCCAGGACCTCGGAAAAAGAATGGAGGCAAAGATAGAGAAGACGCAAGAAATGTTTAAAAAAGACCTAGAAGAATTAAAGAACAAACAAACAGAGATGAACAATACAATAACTGAAATGAAAACTACACTAGAAGGAATCAATAGCAGAATAACTGAGGCAGAAGAACGGATAAGTGACCTGGAAGACAGAAAGGTGGAATTCACTGCTGAGGAACAGAATAAAGAAAAAAGAATGAAAAGAAATGAAGACAGCCTAAGAGAGCTCTGGGACAACATTAAACACAACAACATTCACATTATAGGGGTCCCTGAAGGAGAAGAAAGAGGAAAAAGGACCAGAGAAAATATCTGAAGAGATTATAGTTGAAAACTTCCCTAACAAGGGAAAGGAAATAGCCATCCAAGTTCAGGAAGCACAGAGTCCCAGGCAGGAAAAACCCAATGAGAAACACACCAAAACACAGAGTAATCAAATCGGCAAAAATTAAAGACAAAGAAAAATTATTGAAAGCAGCAAGGGAAAAATGACAAATAACATACAAGGGAATTCCCATAAGGTTAACAGCTGATTTCTCAGCAGAAACTCTACAAGCCAGAGGGGAGTGACATGACATATTTAAAGTGATGAAAGGGAAGAACCTACAATCAAGATTACTCTACCCAGCAAGGATCTCATTCAAATTCGATGGAGAAATCAAAAGCTTTACAGACAAGCAAAAGCTAAGAGAATTCAGCACCAACAAACCAGTTCTACAACAAATGGTAAAGGAACTTCTCTAAGTGGGAAACACAAGAGAAGAAACAAAAAAAACAAACCCAAAACAATGAAGAAAATGGTCATAGGGACATACATATTGATAATTACCTAAAACGTGAATAGATTAAATGCTCCAAACAAAAGACGCAGGTTCACTGAATGGATAGAAAAACAAGACCCATATATATGCTGTCTACAAGAGATCCACTTCAGACCTAGGGACACATACAGATTGAAAGTGAGGGGATAGAAAAAGATATTCCATGCAAATGGAAATCAAAAGAAAGCTGGAGTAGCAATTCTCATATCAGACAAAATAGATTTTAAAACAAAGAATGTTACAAGAGACAAGCAAGGATACTACATAATGATCAAGGGATAAATCCAAGAAGATATGTCAATTATCAATATATATGCACCCAATACAGGAGCACCTCAATACATAAGGCAACTGCAAACAGCTATAAAAGAGGAAATTGACAGTAACACAATACTAGTGGGGGACTTTAACACCTCACTTACACCAATGCACAGATCATCCAAACAGAAAATTAATAAGGAAACACAAGCTTTAAATGACACAATAGACCAGATAGATTTAAATGATATTTACAGGACATTCCATCCGAAAACAGCAGATGACACTTTCTTCTCAAGTACACACTGAACATTCTCCAGGATAGATCACATCTAGGGTCACAAATCAAGCCTCTGTAAATTTAAGAAAATTGAAATCATATCAAGCATCTTTTCTGACCACAACGCTATGAGATTAGAAATCAATTACATGGAAAAAAACGCAAAAAACACAAACACATAGAGGCTAAACAATGTGTTACTAAATAACCAAGAGATCACTGAAGAAATCAAAGAGGAAATCAAAAAATACCTAGAGACAAATGGCAATGAAAACATGACGATTCAAAACTTATGGGATGCAGCAAAAGCAGTTCTAAGAGGGAAATTTATAACAATACAAGACTACCTCAATAAACAAGAAAAATATCAAATAAACAATGTAACCTTACACCTAAAGGAAGTAGAGAAAGAAGAAAAAACAAAACCCAAAGTTAGTAGAAGGATAGAAATCAGAAAGATCAGTGCAGAAATAAATGAAAAAGAAACAAACAAAAAAAACAATAGCAAAGATCAATATAATTAAAAGCTGCTTCTTTGAGAAGATAAACAAAATTGATAAACCATTAGCCAGACTCATCAAGAAAAAGGAGAGGACTCAAATCAATAAAATTAGAAATGAAAAAGGAGAAGTTACAACAGACATCGCAGAAATACAAAGCATCCTAACAGACTACTACAAGCAACTCTATGACAATAAAATGGACCACCTTAAAGAAATGGAAAAATTCTTAGAAAGGTATAGCCTTCCAAGACTGAACCAGCAAGAAATAGAAAATATGAATAGACCAATCACAAGTAATGAAATTGAAAGTGTGATTAAAAATCTTCCAACAAATAAAAGTCCAGGGCCAGATGGCTTCACAGGTGAAATCTATCAAACGTTTAGAGAAGAGCTAATACCCATCCTTCTCAAACTCTTCCAAAAAATTGCAGAGGAAGGAACGCTCCCAAACTCAATCTATGAGGCTACCATCATCCTGATACCAAAACCAGGCGAAGATACTACCAAAAAAAAAAAAAAAAAAAAAAATTACAGACCAATATCACTGATGAATATAGATGCAAAAATCCTCAATAAAATACTAGCAAACAGAATTCAACAACACATTAAAAGGATCATACACCATGTTCAAGTGGGATTTATCTCAGGGATGCAAGGATTCTTCAATATACGCAAATCAATCAACGTGATACACCATGTTAACAAATTGAAGAATAAAAACCATATGATCATCTCAAGAGATGCAGAAAAAGCTTTTGACAAAATTTAACACCATTTTATGATAAAAACTCTCCAGAAAGTGGGCAGAGAAGGAACCTACTTCAACATAATAAAGGTCATATATGACAAACCCACAGCAAACATCATTCTCAATGGTGAAAAACTAAAAACATTTCCTCTAAGATCAGGAACAAGACAAGGATGTCCACTCTCACCACTATTATTCAACATAGTTTTGGAAGTCCTAGCCAGGGCAATCAGAGAAGAAAAAGAAATAAAAGGAATCCAAATTGGAAAAGAAGAAGTAAAACTGTCACTGTTTGCAGATGACATGATACTATACATACAGAATCCTAAAAATGCCACCAGAAAACTGCTAGAGCTAATTAATGAATTTGGTAATGTTGCAGGATACAAAACTAATGCACAGAAATCTCTTGCATTCCTATACACTAATGATGAAAAATCTGAAAGAGAAATTAAGGAAACTCTCCCATTTATCATTGCAACAAAAAGAATAAAATACCTAGGAATAAACCTACCTAGGGAGACAAAAGACCTGTATGCAGAAAACTATAAGATACTTATGAAAGAAATTAAAGATGATGCCAACAGATGGAGAGATATACCATGTTCTTGGATGGGAAGAATCAATATTGTGAAAATGACTATATTACCCAAAGCAATCTACAGATTCAATGAAATCCTTATCAAATTACCAGTGGCATTTTTTACAGAACTAGAAGAAAAAATCTTAAAATTTGTATAGAGACAAAAAAGACCCCAAATAGCCAAGGCAGTCTTGAGGGGAAAAAAGGGAGCTGGAGGAATCAGACTCCCTGACTTCAGAATATACTACAAAGCTACAGTAATCAAGACAATATGGTACTGGCACAAAAACAGAAATATAGATCAGTGGAACAGGATACAAAGCCCAGAGATAAACCCATGCACCTATCATCAACTAATATATGACAAAGGAGGGAAGGATATACAATGGAGAAAGACAGTCTCTTCAATAAGTGGTGCTGGGAAAACTGGACAACTACATGTAAAAGAATGAAATTAGAACACTCCCTAACACCATACACAAAAATAAATTCAAAATGGATTAAAGACCTAAATGTAAGACCGGACACTATAAAACTCTTAGAGGAAGCACAGGAAGAACACTCTTTGACATAAATCACAGCAAGATATTTTTTGATCCACCTCCTAGAGTAATGGAAATAAAAACAAAAATAAACGAATGGGATCTAATGAAACTTAAAAGCTTTTGCACAGCAAAGGAAATTACACACAAGAAGAAAAGACAACCCTCAGAATGGGAGAAAATATTTGCAAAGGAATCAACGGACAAAGGATTAATCTCCAAAATATATAAACAGCTCATGCAGCTCAATATCAAAAAAACAAACAACCCAATCCAAAAATGGGCAGAAGACCTAAATATACATTTCTCCAAAGAAGACATACAGATGGCCGAGAAGCACATGAAAGGCTGCTCAACATCACTAATTATTAGAGAAATGAAAATCAAAATTAAAAATACAATGAGGTATCACCTCACACCAGTTAGAATGGGCATCATTAGAAATTCTACAAACAACAAATGCTGGAGAGGGTGTGGAGAAAAGGGAACCCTTTTGCACTGTTGTTGGGAATGTAAATTGATACAGCCACTATGGAGAACAGTATGGAGGTTCCTTAAAAAATTAAAAATAGAATTACCATATGACCCAGCAATCCCATTACTGGGCACATACCCAGAGAAAACCATAATTCAAAAAGACACATGCACCCCAATGTTCACTGCAGCACTATTTACAATAGCCAGGTCATGGAAGCAACCTAAATGCCCATTGACAGACGAATGGATAAAGAAGATGTGGTATATATATACCATGCAATATTATTCACCCATAAAAAGGAAAGAAACTGGGTCATTTGTAGAGACGTGGATGAATCTAGAGACTGTCATACAGAGTGAAGTAAGTCAGAAAGAGAAAAACAAATATCATATATTAACGCATATATGTGGAACCTAGAAAAATGGTACAGATGAAGTGGTTTGCAGGGCAGAAATAGAGACACAGATATAGAGGCCAAACGTATGGATACCAAGGGGGGAAAGCGGCACAGGGTGGTGGTGGGGCTGTGATGAATTGGGAGACTGGGATTTACATATATACACTAATATATATAAAATGGATAACTAATAAGAACCTGCTGTATAAAAAAATAAAATAAAATCCAAAAATAAATAAAATAAAATCAAAGATTTTGAAAAAAAAAGAAACGTCTTCCTATTCCATCTACTCTTGCTTTACTTTGATGAGTTCTTGAAAATATTTGAGTATATTTCTATAAAAATGTTTGAATTACTAAGTAGAGTACTGAATTTGGTAGATAAAAATCAAGATTATTTTTCTACAGTATGTAAACTTTGGCCAAAAACTTCAGGGCAATCATATACATTAATTAAAATTTAGTTACTGTATTGAAAAATGTTGCAATTGTTTCTGAAAATTAAAACAAAATCTTTCCTTATTTACATGTAATTTTCTTACTGGATAATTCTAATTTATTTTAAAAAGCCCATGTACAAAAATCTTATAGGAAATTTAAAAATAATTAACAAAAAGGAAAAAAAAACTATTGATATCAATAATGCTTTCAAATATACTTCACTGATAAAATTTTGATATTTCAGTAGTCTAATTTAACAAAATTAATGTAGTCTAAAAGAAACCTATTCTTGCCAGCTTTGTGACAGTTTTAAAATGAGGGGACTATTCAGTTACAAATTACATAAATGACATTTCCACTTCTATTTATTTGTATTAGTACACTATATTTGATAGATTTTTATATCTAACAAGACCCTTCATACAGGAAATTTTAGAATTAAATTTAATAATTTATTTGCCAAACTTAGTAGATATTTTTGTTGTCATTGTTTTTGGTTTTGATTTTGCCTGCCTCAGATAACAATTTGGCCAGAAAACAGTAATAGTAACAGAATGTTATTGGCTTAATTTTTTTTTTTTTTTTTTTTTTTTTTTTTTTTTGCGGTATGTGGGCCTCTCATTGTTGTGGCCTCTCCCGTTGCGAAGCACAGGCTCCGGACGCACAGGCTCAGCAGCCATGGCTCACGGGCCCAGCCGCTCCGCGGCATGTGGGATCCTCCCAGACCGGGGCACGAACCCGTGTCCCCTGCATCGGCAGGCGGACTCTCAACCACTGCGCCACCAGGGAAGCCCTTAATTTTTTTTTTAAGGATCTAGTGGTACCAGGCTATAGATTTTCTTTTAGTTTTATATTCTTGTTATTTTTTCTCACATAATTACCCTAACAGTGTTATTTAGTATTTGTCAGGCAGTATGTATACTAAATACTAGGAAGTCATATATCAAGACATTTACATATAGCAATAAATTTAATCCTCCCAATGGAGAGAATTCCATCCATGGGGAAATTGAGGCTCAGTTAAATAATCTTCCCCAGGTTATACTGCAACTCAATGGGACAGGCGGGATATAAATTGAAGCAGGATATAAATTGGCTTGAGATACATTTTTTTCTCCTGTTGTTCTTTGAGCTGTTCACAATATATTGTTGTTACTTTGTTTTAAACTGTCATTTAACATTTTTAATTTTATATCTTGAAATAATTTCAGATACAGAGAGTTGCTAAGGTATAGTATGGAGAGTTCTCTTACACATTTCACCCAGCTTCCCATAATGTTAACATCTTGCATAACTATTTTACAATTATTGAAACTAAGAAATTAACTTTGGTATAATTTATTAACTAAACTATAGTTTTTGTTTGTTTTTTCACATTTCACCCGTTTTTCCACTAAATATCCTTTTTCTATTCTGAGATGCTGTCCAGGATCCCACATTGCATTTAGCTTTCTTGTCTTTTTAATCTCTTCTAATCAGTGACAGTTCTTCTGCCTTTCCTGATCCTTAATGACTTTAACACTTCAAGACAGTAATGGCCAGGTATGTTGTACAATGTCCTTCAGTTTGTGCATATCTGATGTTTTATCATGACTAGATTGAGGTTATGGACTTTGAGGGGAAAAGTCCCTTTTTAGGCATCAAATCAGGGAAATACGATGTATATATGGCTTAGTACTATTTATGTTAACATTTACCACTTGTTTAAGGTGATGTCTGCCAAGTTTCTTCACTATAAAGTTAGTGTTTTTCCCTCTGTAACAAATAAATATTTGGGATGATATAATTTGAAGCTATAAAATACCATGTTTCACCTTAAACTTTTGTCCTACTATTTTAGCATGCATTGGTCTGCAACAATTATTGTAGCACTCCAATGGTGATATTATATTTCCCTCACATGTTTACATTTATTAATTGAAATTCTTCTATAAGGAAGAGTTATCCCTTACCCTCCCTATTATTTTTAAATAAATTAAACAGTAAGAAAAAAATATGTCCCCCCTGCCACGTTTAGCGATTTGGGTACTCTCACTGTTTTGCATAGATCAACATTTCCATCTGAAATAGTTTTTCTTCTGCTTGAAGGAAATCTTTTAACATCCCTTACACTGCAGTTCTGCACACAACAAATTTGTTCAGTTTTGTTACTGTGAAGAAGGTATTATGTGACCTTCACTTATGAAAGATATTTTCAATGGGCAAAGAATTTTAGGTTGACAGTTTTATTCTTTCAGCTCTTTAATGGTGCTTTTCCCATTGTCTTCTGGCTTCAACAATTTCTGAAGAAAGGTCTACAATAATACTTACCTCTACTCCATAACAGGGGTAAATATTTTAGGCTTTGTGGACCACATACTGTCTCTGTTGCATATTCTACTTTAAAAACAAAAAAGTGTAAAAAAAAAATCTTAGCTTTTGGGACATACAAAAAACAGCCTTCATGACAATTTTGGCACATGGATCATATTTTATTTACTCTTGCTTTGTACCTTTTTCTCTTGCAGCTTTTTAGGTTTTCTCTTTATTGTTATTAATGTTAAAAATAATTTAAGGGCCTCCCTGGTGGCGCAGTGGTTGAGAGTCCGCCTGCCGATGCAGGGGATACGGGTTCGTGCCCCGGTCCGGGAGGATCCCATATGCCGCGGAGCGGCTGGGCCCGTGAGCCATGGCCGCTGAGCCTGCGCATCCGGAGCCTGTGCTCCGCAACGGGAGAGGCCACAACAGTGAGAGGCCCGCATACCGCAAAAAAAAAAAAAAATAATAATAATAATAATAATAATAATAATAATAATTTAATTATGAATTGACTTAGTGTAGTTTTCTTCACATTTCCTCTTGGTGTTTGCTGACTCTCTTGGGTCTTTGGGCTTATATTCATCAGATTTGGAAAATTTGGCCATAATTAAAAAAAATGTTTTTCTTACTCTACCCCCTCTATTAGACTCCATTTTCACATATATTAGCCTGTTTAATCTTGCTCCATGGATCTCTTTTTCTTTTTATTTTATCCATTTTTTAATATCTCTCTACTTCATTTTGGATAGTTTGTGATACTGTTTACAAGTTTACTAATATTGCTGTTCTGGAGAGTCTAATCTGATACTAACCCTATCCAGTGAATTTTTCATTTCAGATTTATATTATATTTATATTTTTGTCAGATATTCCATTTGGTTATTCCATATTTTTCCATTTATCCTCTCATAATGTTCATATTTTCCTTTAAATCTCTGAGCATGTTTGTAATTGATTTTATAGTCTTTGTTGGCAAATTCCCCCATTCCTGTCATTTTTTAGAATGTTTACATTGATGGATATATCTGCTCAATGCCAGACTCGCCCTCCTGATTCTTCACATGTGCGTAACTTTTTCATTAGATGCTTGTGAATGTTATGAAGTGCTGACATTTGCGTCTTTCTTTAAAGATTGATAGACATTGTTTTAGTAGGCAGTTATTTGTTTATTAGTTTGATCCTTTTAAAGCTTTTTCTACATATATATATATTTATTTAAGAGCGGGTCTAGAGTAGTATTTCCCCTAGTGCTAATTTTGCCCTACAGCTAAGGTACGATCCTTTTGGAGTCTCTCCACGCAATGTACCATGTATTAATGAGTCTCCACTCTGGATGATTAGACTTGAATAATGTCTAGTTTTGTGTGATCTTGGGAACTGTTTGGCTTGTAACTCCCTGTTAACTGTTCTTTCCTTCAAATATGTTCTTTGCCTGCCCTTTGGGGTTTTACTCTTAATGCGTGCAGGTTGAATTTCACTAAAAACTGAGGAAGATCCCTAGGTAGACTCTGGAACTATTTCTGTGTATCTCTCTCATTTCATGTTTTCTATATTGTAAATTCGAGCCATTCTAGTATTCTATAAGTCCAAGTCTCATGTTGTCAACATAACAAAACCACTGATAACAGTTTAGGTTCCCCTCACTACTGCATTCCAGAAATTTTCTCCAAGCATAAAGCTACTGTGATTTGTTTTCCCAATTCCAGGTATAATAGTCCTGAACTTCCTGTAACATCTAAAAATGATTGTTTCATATACTTTGTCTAGTTCTAGTTGTTTATGAAAGGAGGATAAGGCCCTATTACACCCTTGTACCCTAATCATTGGCACGTTTTGAGCAGAAGAGTGATACAGCTAATAAATTCTGACCCTTGCTCTTCAAAAGTGTACTGTCTCCACCCAGGTTAGTGAAATCCAGCACTGCCTGCTCTGTTTATACCAAGGGGCTTTCCTGTGACCTTTCTTCCCATGTTCTTCTGATTACAACTATCATCCAATATTTATTTGTGTTAAGGAGAGCTAGCAGCCACTACACTCTATTTTTTTCAAACCCCCTGTGGCACATACATGGAATATGAAACAAGAAATATATACGAATTACTGAGTTTTTATAGCATCCCATGAAACTGATGGATAATCTTGACATTTATGCATATGTACTAACTAAGATTGACCTTGGAAAAATTTAGCTGAAAAGATTTAACATCATCACGTAATGGAACTGTGTCTGGCACTCAGTGATCAATATTTATCTAGAGAATGAATGAATGCTTACAGTCATTTGCAGGTGTTGAACACTGCCTCTTAGTTATAGATCATAATTTTCTCTGATTTAATGTGACCCAATATTTTTATACCACATTTCCTTTCTCAAGTCTAGCTGTAGAATGAACTGAAGCTATAAAATTCCTGGTACGTAACCTAGAAGTTATTTGCCCATTAAAGCATCCCATCTTGGTGTAGTACAGTATACCTGTTAGCCCAGATGGACTCTAAAACCAGATTGCTGGGAAAGGGAAGGAAAAGGAGAAAGGAGATGAAGGAGTGGGGGCAGAGAAGGTTCTTTGGTGAACAAAGTTACAATTTTGAATAAATTATGTGAAACATGAATTTTGTTGCCCTGCCCTCTTCTCTTTAAAACTATTTCATTTTCTGAGTTCCTATGAACATATTTTTTCCCCACTTTGAATGCCACAGAAAGCAGTAATTCCTATAGCCTCAAAGCCAAGCTTTTAAGTACTGACATCTGTCTTTGTGAGTTGAGGTGCTCACAGAATTGCACACTTAGACACATGAATGAATAGAGGCACTCACGCTTTCCACTCATAAAGATTAAAAGCAACTTGACATTCTTTATGTTGCTTTATTTAGCCTGAAAGTTTCAGGAATTTTCCAGTTACAAGTTTTAGATCCTTAAAATGGTAAGCATGCTCAGCAAAACATGATTAACTTCTGATATTTTGGCTTCTAGTCTTCCTTGATTTATTTAACACACACCAATATTTTGTCAAAGAATATTATTTTGCCTTTCTTTAATCAGAAATCAAAAAGTAATGATAAAATTTATGGGACAAATTGAAAAGGAGCTTATTCTCTGGTGAGTTGCCAATGGATAGACAATATTCATTTATTATTACCTGCTAGTAAATTAAGATAGCTATGAAACAGATTATTTTTAAAACATTATTATTGAGATAATGTTAGTCTCAAATATATACTATTATACCACTTAATCACTTAGCAAAAACTTTATTTTACAATAATAACATCAACTTTCAAACATGAGATATATACATATATAGATATAGATATATAGATATCAGTAACAATTGTCTTACTGTCATACAAAAAGGAATTTTCAGTTAAAAAGCCTTTAAATTTTGGTGGCATGAATTTCATAGACCACATACTTAGATGTCAAAGAAATGAATATATATATATGAATATACAAACACACATATATATGAATATAGAGTTTAGATATATGAAACTTAATTTATAAGTCTACCTGTCTGCAGAAAGCTGAACCTTATCAAATAGTCCCTTTGACCTTTCTCCAGTAAATTTAGGGTTCTTTCCTGTCGCTACCCAAGCCTCAACCTGGTATAAGTTCTAAAATTCAGGGAATATAAGTAGTCAAAGGGAATGTTGTGAAAGTGGGGAGTAAGAATCTGGTCCTTTTTGTCCATAGCAGGCACCTGCTAGAACAACCATTAAAAATAAAAATAGCTAACATTTATGGAATATTTATATAGCCCTATTCTAGGCATATATATGTGTGTGTGTACATATATATACATGAATCCATCTAACCTTTATAATAGCCCAATAAAGTACTACTATTACTATCCATGTTTTATAAATAGGAAAACTGATGCACAGAGCAGTTAAAAAATTGGGCCAAGTTTAGGCAACAGTTAAGAGACAGAGCTGGAGTTTGAACACAATAGTGGAGCTCCAGAACTGGAGCTTAACACCTCTTTGCTCTGCAGCCTCTCACTGCTGTCTACTCCTTGGGTATAATCAATCCTCCATATCCACACCAGCCAAGGCTTCCATGTTATATTTGGAAGTTTCTGTGCCACATTCCACAATGGCTCCTCATCTCTGTCCTTCCAGACTGCTCGCTTTCCAGATTACAGCTGTCCACTCAGGGTAATACAAGGGAAATAAAATGATGTGAACGCTCACTTCTAGGACCTATTGGGGCTCAAAGGGGCTCCGGGCCTCATGTCTATTAGCCAAAAACTCCATTTAAACATCACTTCCATATTCTCAAAACTTGGTTTGAGGAATTTCCTAAGTGTTAATAGTTTCCCAAACAGGAAGTTAAATGTTCTCTCATTCTGTCCAGGAGTGCAGCTGCCTGAATAATTTTTACATAGAGAAGGCACTGGTCCATGGCTATCTTTCTTTTCTCACTATCTCGCTTAGTCTCCTCCCAGATTCTTTATGAAGATTTGCCAGGTGAGAAAAAACTCATTCTAACAGAATATTTATTTTTCTATGTCAGTTATTTAGGTCAGGACTTTAGTTTCAAAGCTTAAAAGACTCATCATACAACTCAAAAGCTTTTTTTGTCAAGACTGTTTTGTCTCCCTTGAATACAAAAGTATATTTTGAAATTTGGAACACAAAAGATGACTTATTTCTTAAATCTTCTCACTGTATCTTCCCTTTCTTGAGACAGTAAGCCTAAAATACTCTCACTCCCCCTGACATGGGGAGAAGGGGGAAAAAATTCAAAATTAAAAACACATCGATGAATACTTCAAAATACTTCCCCATCACGACCTCAAAGCTCTAATTTTAAAGAATTTGAGAATAATCTCTATAGTTATCTTCAGACTTCTAATACAAAAGCCACTTGTAGTCTCTTCTTTTTAAAACAGCTTGGGGGTCCTGATACAAATTCTAAGAAACCTAGAGAACCATAACCTCTCTTCTGCTTTTTAAGAGGTAGGAGGAAAAGTAAAAATATTTGAGAGGAGCCAGAATCCTGTGGTTCTGGTCTCAACTCTGCCAATGATTAGTTGCGCTGCCAAGAACTGATCACTCATATCTTAGTCTGTGAATTACCCAACTAACACTTCTGGAGCATCATGTATGGGTTGGACACTTAATATATACTATTTGTTCAATTATCACAATTTTAGCACAGTCAGAAAGTGTAAGTAACTTGTCTAAGGTCTTAAAGGAATTAACTGGCAAAATTGCAATTGAAAGAAGCTATGTACTATTCCAATATAATATTTCCTGATTATCTATTAGATAATAGATATATATATGTGTGTGTGTATATATATATATATATATATACACACACACATATATATCTTTCTTAACTGTAATTTGTTGGAAAACATTATTTTGGGTAACAAAACTGGATGCTTGCTAACCCATTCACTTTACCAGAGGTCTTCTCTCCTCTTCACACCTCTTATTTTATATACAGTACCTGTATTTTATCATGTCTTCTTAAAATTCTTAGACACATAAGGCTTATTAACCTCTCCAAAGTTTGTTAATCATAGCCACTTTCCTAGTGGTGGTTGTTATGGACCCAAAACAGTGGAATTTATCTCCAGCTATCTCCTCCAGAGCTAACATTCACATTAGGCAATGTGTAATGTTTTCTTACCATGCATGCTGTCAGGCTGACACCAACAGTGAAACATGTGAATTAATACTAACATAAGCTAACATGAATTTTACATTATAAAAATATCATTTTAAAAAGGAGAGTATGCAATGATAAACAATATATGGGCCTGTGTTGGAAATCAAATAACATAAAGGCTTTTCTAGTTTCCTTGGAGAATATACTGATTAAGTGAACTATATCACATTCGTCTTTGCACTGAAATACTGGTTTGATTTGCAAACATTAGTAAATTCTTTTCCATAACTTCTGAATGATAATTTTTTGGCTAATCGATGGCTGGAGAGATTTTGCACATCATTTAATTTCCTTAAACTCACCGCTTAGAGCTTTGGTAGTTTGCATCTGGAAACTGAGTTTTGTTTTTTGGGTTTTCTTTAAGTGATAAAGGTAAAAAGTTTAGCTGTGAGTTCTGTCAAAAATAACTCTTTTAAGAACCATGAATCCTCTACCATGTGATTTAATTTTTCACACTTATTTTCATTTTTTTTAAACAGTTTCTCTTTTCTCACTAATGCAGTCTGGAAAATAGTATGGAAAGGAATCATGGGTCTAGAACAATACTGGAGAACACTAGCAAAGGGCCATTCCTCCCACTACTCACAAGCTTTAGAGAACTAATAAGCATAATAACATCTTAAAGTTTGTAAAAAATGTGTGTCCACATTGAAAAGAGATTATGACAGCATAATAGCCCCTAATTTTACAAAAGCAGACTTCCAGTCTCCTTTTAGGTTTCATCCTCCAGTGCAATGGTTCTCAAACTTGGCTGCACATTGGAATCACCTAGGGAGTTTTAAAAATATGACTCCCATACCTAGAGATTCTAATATAATAGGGCATTGCCTGGGCATCTGGATCACTAAAAGCTCTCCCAAGAGATTCTAATGTACAGCCAAGGCTGAGAATCATAGACTAGTAGCCCTTTGTAAATTCTCAAGACATGCTCACTCATATATTTGAGCTGCTGACTCTACCACCCCTCTCAGCTGGCTGCCTCACTATCCTTTTGCTTGAGGCAATAAACCAGATGCTATTCTCAAGGCAATGGTGCTCTAAGTCTGTTCCATCTGACTTTCTGTTGAAGATACAGCATATGCATGATTGGTACTTATCTCTGGATGTTTCTTTGCCATGGACATTCCAATAATAGGCTCATAAGTCTATTGTGTATACTTTACTCATGCTCCTGGTTTCATGGCAACCTCTATCCAGGCCAGGAGAAGGCTGGTACTAGATCTATTGGCAAAGTAGAGAAAATTTGCTAACTTTTTTGTTCTTCTTGTTTATCATATAAGCACAAGCCTGGAGGACCAATCTCCTAGAATTTATTCATAGGGTAAAAAGGATTATCTCCATTCACTTAAGGCTTACGATGAGTCAGAAAGAAGGAGTTAGCATAGTAAAAGGTATCCCTTTGCAAGCACTAGGAGATGATTAAAACAGGGGAAAAAAGAGAATGAGAGAAAAATAAATCTGTGAAATTCCTCTGGGTCTTTGAAGTTCTTTACTGGGGAGATTTCTTAAATGAGTGAGGATAATATGTACTGTAAAGCAAAAGGACTTAAATCCATTTCTGGATTCTGGAAAAAACAATTACATTACCAACCTGGCACACAGCAACTTGGTAAGCTTGGCCAGACCAAAAAAATAAAGGATGTGAAGCATATAACCTTGCCTAAGCCACTTTTAGTTTCTAGGTTACATGAACTCTGGATACTGAAGAACTGCTTTAGAGCCTCCAAGGAAGAGTGTGATGACCTTAAGGAAGAGAGTGGAGATGGGTGGTTGAGCCTGGGTCCACAGCTGGCAAGAACTGAGTGAAAACTGCATCAATGAGAGAGAAATGCCCAGTACTTCCTAGTATCATTGCTTGAGCAAAATGAATAAACTATTAGTTCATCCAACTTGGACTTCTGCATCAGAGGCCAACATTGCTTTCAGGAATGGATCAATGAGCAACAGACAGCTCAGACCCAAGAATCAGCATAAGACAGTCACTTTCCCTAACTCTACAAGGAAAGCAAGTCCTTACACTCCTTCAGGGACACATTCTTACATCATCTAAGATCAGAAGCATGGGAAGGGCTGAATAACTTTATACAAGATAAACTAAAAGGACTGTTGAAATTGTGTGATTCTAAGCTTTCACATGAATAGGTATTTATTTTTCAGAAAACAGCTGTGTATGGATTCAGGAGGATCAGACTGATAGTTTTCTTTCTTTTTTTTTCTAAGCACATTAGGCTTTTTGTATATACAATCACATTGTATCAAGATGGAGCCATACTGAGAAGACAGAACCAGCAAACAGGAATAGTCTCATGAACTTCCCCTCCCAAATAATCCTGGGTTTCACCCATCATTACTCACTTTTTTATCACAATGGAAGATAAAATCACAATGCACCTATCTCCTGAATCCTCATATCTGCCTTCACTACCTGGATCTTACTCCTTATCTTCTCTCTCCTATAACTCCATCCTAAGCTTTTCTATCAGCTCTTTCACATTAGCTTTTAAACATGCACAAATAACTCTCACCATAATATTATTAAGCAAAATATGTAAGAAAATAAAACACACAGCCCTTCTCAGCTCTACATATTCTCAGCTACTGCTCTATTTCCAATTACAGCTAATATAATTACATCAATGCATACTCAGTGTTTACAAGTATGGATTACAAGTATGGATACAAGTATGGGTGTCCACCATCACCCTGAAAATATTTTTGCCAAAATGCTAATGATTGATTTATCCCTAAATCCAAAGACCCTCTGCAGTCTTATTTACCCTCTGCAACATGCTCTATAGTTTTTGCATTTTATAATGTCTTTTCACTCCTAGTTCTGTCTCTCTGGCTACTTTGTTTTTTTCTCCTTTATTAGCTCTTCTTCTTTAGCTACTCTAAAAAATCAATGCTCCCAGGACTTCTAATTGAGAGGTCCCATCTATTTACATGGCTTGAACTATCTCTTGCATATTTTAATGACTCAAATTACTATCCTCAGCCTAATTTTCATTCCTAAATGCCAGAAATATTTATTCAAGTATATAATGACTCTCTTCACCACTCAAGCTCAATGTACCTAAAAAATAAAGCATCTTCTGGGATTCCACATCTACTTCTGTGGAACTAGTGCCTCCTCTATCTTCTTGGTTAACCTTTAATTTGGAGTACATTTTACTTCTCTTTCTTAATGCTCTCCCCGCCTTGTTCACTTGTTCCATTTGTTCGGAAGCTATTCAGGCCACTAACATTTTTTCACCTTAAGTGTCATGAATAAGTTCTTAATTGATATTGTTTTATCTGCTATTAAACCCCTTTAGAACACTTCTACTGTTGTCCAACTGTTTTTAAATGGAAATATAAATATGCTACAGCACTAAACTGTATTAAGATTAAAGAACAATCTCCTTAATATATTATACAAGCTGTGTCATCATCTGCTCTCAGCCATGATGAAATATTTCTACCTTCTGGTCCCACTATACATGTTTTTTTCTTAATCTGAGAGCTCTTCCTGCCTCCATGGTGAATTCCTACTTAGGCTACAGAGTCCAACTCAGGTGACTCTTCCTTCAAAAAGCCTTCCAAGTGATAAGTATAAATTAGGTCAGTGGTCGCCAACCTTTTTGGCAGCAGGGACTGGTTTCGTGGAAGACAATTTTTCCATGGACAGGGGCGGGGGCAGGGGGAATGGTTCAGGTGGTAATGCAAGCGATTGGGAGCGGCAGATGAAGCTTCACTTGCTCTCCTGCCACTCACCTTCTGCTGTGCGTCTCGGTTCCTAACAGGCCACGGCCTGGTACCTGTCCACAGCCCGGGGGTTGGGGACCCCTGAATTAGGTACTTCAAGTGATAAATATCAATTCATGGCACACTGTTTCTGTTTCTAAACCATTTAATATAAGATGAATCATGGTGTGTTGAATAGTCTCCATTCCCCCCACTGAACTATAAGCTTTGGAAGGCAAAACACTGTCTTATGCATATTTGTATTATTTCCTGGCAAACTCCCTAGAATGAGCCAAAATAAATGGATATTTAACAAATAAAAGGATAAACAAGTACATATGTTACAGGATTCTGTGATCAATTTCATGTACCTGTTACAAACTAGTGTGAAACTTTGAGTGCATGAGAATACCTATGCATATTAACTCACTTCTATGAAGAGTAATACTCCTTCAAATCCAACATAAACCCTTACTGAAATATCATCCCCTCATATTTTTAAAAATGTCAAAGACAATAGTGGATCCCTCACTTATGTAGGAGAAAGTCTGGAATTTATAGTTCTTATAAACAAGATGAGATAATCTGATCTCTTTAAAAGTGTTTTTCTTTTTTTCTGATTTTTGTGGTGATTTGAAAGTTTCCTTAAGAGAGCTGGAGAAAAGAAACCAAAGACCAAAAAAAAAAAAAAAAATTCTATTAGATTGGATCAGCCCTGCCCCATCTAATTTGTAGTGGAGACACTGTCTCTAGTTACAAATGAATACTCATTGAAGATCCACTCTTCCTTCTCTTTCTCTTTCTCTCTCTCTCTCTCCCTGTCTTATTTTGCTTTCTTGTTTCTGGCCTAAGGTAACTCCTCTGCCATCTGAGCACTATCTGTAAATATGTAAATATGTAAGGAAAAAATATTCTACTCTAGAGCTTAGACATGTTTATGAGCTCTCATTTCATAGGTCAACTAGGTATTAAGAAGCCGACTATAAAAGACTGAGATAATTCAACAATACAAAAGGGCATGAAAAAAATCAATTAAATCTGGAAGTCATCTGTAAACTAATTTTTTTACTATCAATTATAAAGCATATTTTGAGGTATATTAAATAATAATAAATTCTGCTGGTTCTTTGACATCTAAAAGACCAAAACATCAATGAATTTTACATAATTTTACATTAGAGTTCTTCATACCATGCATGTCAGAGAATTTGATCTGTATAGCACAGGAGTCAACAATGAAGTTGAACCATCCTACACACTATATAAACATTCATTCTTCACATAAAAATGAACAGCTTAATAAATTAATTTTAAGTTATCCATTAAGGGTTTACTTTAAAGTCAGCATGGTATAAAGGATATGCAATTAATTTAGTGAGTTAATCCTAAAAATATTTACTGAGTGATTACATATTGAAGAAAATACACTAAGTGATAGAGATCTGTAGGTGAAAAAGAGCAAGAATGAGGATTTAATCATAATTGAGAAGAAACAGAAGATAGTTGAAATGTAGTTGCTGCCTTCAAAATAATGTATATAACATTTAGACAGACAAATGTAAATCTATTTAAAGAGGAGTCTTCAGTCCTCCTGAATACATAAATATAATAGATGTATACAGACATGATTTACTAGAAGGAAATAGCTATGTACTTCTTAAATGGACAGTCATATGAATCAAGATAACGGTAAAATCAAGCAGCTTAAATTTTGTCCCCTATTTGTTTACAAATCCCAAAAAAAGCAGTACCATTTGATAATCTTAATAAAATTCCATTTAAAAGCTCTCTGTTTTTTAATTGCTCAAGAACAGAGCTATTTTAAAGAAAAGGTATGAAACTTTCTTTTAAGTATAATTAGAAGGAGAAGGGGGTATTCTTTGTAATTTCATTTATTATTTACACACAATGCCATTAAACACTGGTAATCCCATTTGAGTATGAATAACTATATAGCAAATTTTAACTTTTAGCTTGTTTTTCAAAAGAAATATTGCTAAGTAAATTTTTCATATTTTTATTTTAGGAATCTGCAAAAAATGTCCAGGACATAATTTAAGTAATCATCCTATATGCTCTAATTATGTGATTTTAAAAACTTAGGTGGACAAATTGGTGTTAATATGTATATAATCCTTCTACCAATTTGGTAAAAACAAAAATATATGATTTCTATGCACATTAGAATTAGAAGTAAAAACATTGTATGCATGTGTGTGTTGTGTAGGTATATGTAAATGGTAATTGTATACAAAATTAAATATAGGTCCTTGTTAAAGTGGTGAAAAAATACTGCTCTAATTTTAAACTTATTTAAGGTTTATTTTGTTTTTTTAATAAATGTGTTTATTTTTGTTTTTATTTTTATTTTTGGCTGCATTGGGTCTTTGTTGCTGTGCGCAGGCTTTCTCTAGTTGTGGAGAGTGGGGGCTACTCTTCGTTGCAGTGCACATTGCGGTGTCTTCTCTTGTTGCAGAGAACAGGCTCTAAGCATGCGGGCTTCAGTAGTTGTGGCTTGCGGGCTCTAGAGCACAGGCTCAGTAGTTGTGGCGCATGGGCTTAGTTGTTCTGCTGCACGTGGGATCATCCTGGACCAGGGCTCGAACACACGTCCCCTGAATTGGCAGGCAGATTCTTAACCACTGGGCCACCAGGAAAGCCCAAGGTTTATTTTTAATTCACTACTTTAACACAAGGTTTGAATGAGCTTTATTATTCACTATGGCTTTTGTTTTTTTCTCAGTGCAGCCCAAGATGAGGCACATAAAGTCTGGTTGTTCCCCAACATGACATTGTTAAAACTTGTGGTAGAATACATATAAAATTTACCATCTTAACCATTTTTAAGTGTACAGTTCAGTAGTGTTAAGTACATTCATGTTGTTGTGTAACCAAACACACTACACTATGTCTTTAATGACCAGAAATGAGTTTATAAAACAATTGATACACTCATGCTATTACACAAATATAGCATGGATATTTAGCTGAACCTGAAGATCAGCTGCTCTCAAATTATAGATCTGTTTATTCTTTTCCATGAAAAGAATTTACTGTCTCATCTATCTTTTGCATAAGAATTATTTACTGTAAGCCCAATTTATAAATTCAACTCACTGTAACTGAATGAGGATATGCTACATAATGTTTGGGGACCAACTCTTATTTCTAGTAAACCTAGCTGCACCACTGTCTGCATAAATTTCAGCAAGCTAAGTAAACTCTCCTCTTATTTTCCCCATCTGTATTATGTGAATCTTGATACTACTTAATGTATTCTGTTGTTGAAGAATACCTACAATAAAATATGTAAATAGTCCAGTGGTTGGTAGAGTTGACCCTCAACAAATGTTAACTATAGATAGCTAAATGCATCAAAATTTACATTAATTTTAAGCGTCTAACCACAAGTTAAAAAACAGCTTTATTGAAGTATATTTTACTTACAATAAATAAATTTACATTAATTTTTAAATTAAGATAAAGCTTAATTAGATGGCTAAAAATAATTAAGTGAAGAACCAAGTCATGCAATCTGACTTTAGGATTTTAATCTGTATAACCTCTAACTTTAATCTTGTTTCTCAACCCATGATAATTGAACTTTAATTTTAAGAAACTCATTTTCAGTAGCAATACGAATAAGGCAACATGATACAGCATAAAGAACATGGAATTTACAGACATATTGGGCCTAACTTCTAAATTTAATACCTACCAATTTTAATACCGAAGAAGACATTTAAAATTTTTAAAGTCATTTAAGACTTCAACACCTTCCTCATAAAATAAAGTAAAAAAGAAATCGTGTTGTATTACCTCTCAGAAGTATTTAAGGTTTAAATAAGAAACATATATGAGAGGATACATGCGTTATTTTTGGTTTTACTTATAGTTTTCCATTAAAATGAAAGCTTAGTATATACATACACAAAATAAATACTAATTTCAAAGTTCTCGAAGTATTTTTATGAATTTGCTTTTAGCTATAATTTTATATGCATTTAACTAATTTACACAAACAAAATATTTCTAGTTTTGTGCCTTGCTCAGGAAATTATTGAAGAAAAATTCTGTAGTTTAAACTTTTATGAAGAAACATTCAAAAACATGGAGTGTTTACAAGTGATGTAGGATGTATATAATTTATGACACTTTGAAATAAAGTTTTGCTTAAATACAGATGTCATGGTTTTCAATATAGACTTAAAAGAAAAAAAATTTTAATAAATGACTGAAATGTGATTGAAATTTATATAAGGAGAAATCCAAGAAATACTACATTTACAGGAGCCACTTCACATGTGTGTCCTTCACATAAATAGTCACTGGTTTATTAGCTTTAATTTACTGAATGCAAAATCTGTTAAAGGATAGTTTTATTCCAAATTTGTATTAGAAAAACATGCTTCTCAAAGAAACCACATTAAAATGACACAAGTATGTAGGAAATTAATATTTATCCTTCTTTAAACAAAAGTTTTAAAATAAACCTATTCCATTCAAAATGACAATCTCAAATGTATATTTAATACCATTTTAGAAGACTAATTTCTTCTCTCATTTATAGAATATTTTTGCTAAAATGTTTGCAATGCTCTTGTTGCATGCATTTTTTAGTCAATACTATTTTGTCAATGGCTAGAGCTAACTGGAATGAAAATATACCTTCAGTAAAATAAATGCCAATATTTTTTTTAACCTGAAAAAAGAGAGTGTTCCAGAGGCTTTCTGTCATTGGAAATATTTCAAAATCCAAATATGAGTTATTGTTGAGAAACAGAAAGCATTCCCCCACAACATCCATATGTGTTTTTAACATCTTCAACCTTAATTTCTTAAAGAAGGTGGAGAGGTTAAACTGGAAAACAAAAGCAGACCACTTCATATTTCTTTAATCCAAACACTCTTTGATGAAGAAAATGTTGGTATGGAGTCATCCATTTGCAAGAGCAAGGTCAGTACTTCCCCAAGGACACTTGTTTGATTATTTGTGCCCTAAAGACTCTAAGTTTTCCTTTCTTTCTTTAAATTTCACATATTCATTCATTTATTCATTTATAAGTACTTTTGGAGTGCTAACGTGTGAAGAAGTGTTCTACAATATCTGTATCTGAGGAATACAAAAATAAATAAGACACAAAACCTGCTCTAAAGTTATCTCAAGGATTTTTAAAGTACTTATAACTGTGTTATAATATTATGAAATGAAAGAATTATATTACAAAATAGTATATGCCGTGACCATACCTAAAGGAGGTAAAGATTGAGATGAGGCTTAAAGGCATGACAATTCATCACCCTACTGGAACAGTTATTCCAGAACAACTGGCTTGTTCCAAGACTGTCTGGAGCAAGCCAAGGTTTATGAGCACTCTATTTAAAGGAGAATAGGACTGTGGGAAAGTCGGAAGAGGGGTGGCTAAGGGAGATGTGGAAATGAAATTGTTCCACTTCAAAAAAGAATAAGACCATTCCCTACTGGAATAATACTACCAATGTACAGACTGATTTTTACAATGTTATTTATAAATATGACAGAAGAGACTCTAGAATTGAATTGGTTCACTTTGGGATGAACCTATGCAAAAAAAAAAATGCAACTATTGATCTAATAAGTGCCTCTGAGGACTCTAAAACTATGCCATATACGTTGCTGATGCTCTGGGTCCAAGTTGAAATGCTGAATGTTGTTACTTTAGAAGTAGATGACAAGGAACTATCTGGTTTTACCTTAGGGCTGCTATCATATAGTATCTGAGAAATCACATTCTGAAAGCATTGTGTTTTTTATTTGTTTTCACACCTCAGATATAACCTCTACTATGGAAAAATAAAGAAAAAAATTTATCCTGAGACAAAGAACGGAAATTACTTGGAATCTAAGAAAAAAATAAGTGGCAATATTGTTTACTTTCTGTTAACATCAGCTTTTTGCTTTTATGCAAAATTTTAATGATGTGATAGTGCTTGGCATATGTACATATAAGGCACTTTACAGAATTTTCTGGGAAATCTAAAGCTGATAAAACACACATTTGATTAAATAAAATGAGTAACCATTGAATCATAATGAAGTTTTATATTCACAGTTGAGTTTTTAAAACATTTTTTCCCATCGCAAAGCATCCACACATTTTAACAAAGCACAATAAGAATGTCAGCTATAAGTGGTGCATGTTACTCCCACTTATATTGTATTGGCTACTCATCAGTGATATGGCACATGTAACCATGAAGGAACTTGGGGAAAGAACTGTGGCTGTATGACCAAGAAAAAGAGGAAAGAGGGCTACAGGAGGCAATTCTCATAATCCATATGTAAGGAACAAAGGACTTAGACCAAGGTGGGTAGGGAAATGAGTAGGAATAAATAAATAAATAGAAAGTATTAGAAAAGATAAATTGGTAGGGCTCAATAACTGGTTCAACATGAGGGTCAAAATGGAAGGGAAGACATTGAGACTTAAAGGTTACAAATATAGAGAGAAATTAAATTAAGAATCCTATTAATCAATAACGTTAACTCCCAAGCAAAAGTTCTAAGACCACTTTGGGAAGAGGAAACACACACACACACACACACACACACAAAGGTTTATATTATATATATACATAATATATATGTATATAGGTTTTCATTTAATATATATGTGTGTGTGTTCTGTTTTTAAAAACTTATTATGGAAAATTACTTTAATTCATGGATATTGAAAAAGAATAGATACATTAATAATACATTCCTAATAAAGTTGACAATGTTCCCTAAAGTCATTTTATTTAAATCTCTTTAACCCAATGCAAAGGTTAAACATCCCTTGCAAACTAGGTAACTATGCAGTAAGTAAACCACAACTGAACTCTAAAATCTTGAATTACAAAGTTTATATACCTAAGTAACTGTATCTTTAAGGAGAACACACCTTAACTTCAACTCCAAAAATATTTTGGCAAAGCTACTTACAGCAATATTACCTCTGGCAAACCACACTGAATTTCAAACACACAGACTTTATCTTTGGCTACATATGCCTCAGCTACCCACCTAGCCATGAGAGACTTAACCTCTGGTAGTATTCATGCAATCTAAATTTTATAACTTAATCATCAGGGAGTGATTTTAAGTCACCATGGAAATACTTTACTGAACCAATAAATGGTGACAGAAGCAGAAAGAAACTTGCACATATATTCAGCTTTAATTTTCCCTCTTTTACTGATCTTTGTCTCAATGTCTAAACAAAGCAACACAATACAAAAATTAGAGGGAAAATAAATCCAGTTTCCAAATAACTATATTGGAAAACTAGTTATGAGCTTGGTATATTGTTATGTGGTTTAATAGTTTTATTAGTCTTTTAATTTTATGGAGTGGAGATAGAACATATCATAATATTAAGAATGTATTTTTATTAATTAAAAAAAGGAAACCAGAAATATTGTCCTAAAAGTTCATTTATCAGGGCAGACTGTACAGCCTCTTAGCCTGATGTTGTCTCCACATGGCTACTTATCCTGAATTTCTTGGATGAGGAATATCTTAAGATCCAGTATTTTTTTTTTTTTTTGCTGTATCATATGGTAGTTTTATTTTCAGTGGAACCTCCAAACTCTTTTCTATAATGTCTGTAATAATTAACATTCCCATCAAAAATGTACAAGGGTTCTCTTTCCCCACATCATTGACTACACTTGTTATCCTTTCTCTTTTTGATAATAGTCATCCCAAGAGGTCTGAGATGATATCTGTGTTTTTTTTTTTTTAACATCTTTTTTGGAGTATAATTGCTTTACAATGTTGTGTTAGTTTCTGCTGTATAACAAAGTGAATCAGCTATATGTATATACATATATATCCTCATATCCCCTCCCTCTGTCGCCTCCCTCCCACCCACCCTATCTCACCCCTCTAGGTCATCACAAAGCACTGAGCTGATATCCCTGTGCTATGTGGCAGCTTCCCACTAGCTATTTTACATTTGGTAGTGTATGTATGTCAACGCTACTCTCTCACTATGTCCCAGCCTCCCCTTCTCCCCCGTGTCCTCAAGTCCAGTCTCTACATCTGCATCTTTATTCCTGCCCTGTCACTAGTTTTGTCAGTACCATTATTTTTTAGATTCCATATATATGTTAGCATACAGTATTTGTTTTTGCCTTTCTGACTTACTTCACTCTGTACGACAGACTCTAGATACATCCACCTCATCACAAATAACTCAATTTTGTTTCTTTTTTTTAAAATAAATTTATTTATTTATTATGTATTTTTTTTTGGCTGCGTTGGGTCTTCATTGCTGCATGCGGGCTTTCTCTAGTTGCAGCAAGCAGGGGCTACTCTTCGTTGCGGTGTGCGGGCTGCTCATTGTGGTGGCTTCCTTTATTGCGGACCACGGGCTCTAGATGCGTGGGCTTCAGTAGTTGTGGCTCACGGGCTTCAGCAGTTGTTGTGCATGGGCTTAGTTGCTCTGCAGCATATTGGATCTTCCTGGACCAGGGCTCGAACTCACGTTCCCTGAGTTGGCAGGCAGATTCTTAACCACTGCGCCACCAGGGAAGTCCCACAATTCTTTTTATGGCTGAGTAATATTCCATTGTATATATTCATCTGTCCATCAACCTAAGATGGACACTTAGGTCGCTTCCATGTCCTGGCTATTGTAAATAGTGCTGCAATGAATATTGTGATGCATGTCTCCTTTTGAATTATGGTTTTCTCAGGGTAGATACCCAGTAGTGGGATTGCTGGGTCATATGGTAGTTCTATTTTTAGTGTTTTAAGGAACATCCATACTGTTCTCCATAATGGCTGTATCCATTTACATTCCCACCAACATTCTAAGAGGGTTCCCTTTTCTCCACGCCCTCTCCAGCATTTATTGTTTCTAGATTTTTTGATGATGGCCATTCTGAACTGGTGTAAGGTGATACCTCACTGTAGTTTTGATTTGCATTTCTCTAATGATTAGTAATGTTGAGCATCCTTTCACGTGTTTGTTGGCAATTTGTATATCTTCTTTGGAGAAATGTCTATTTAAGTGTTCTGCCCATTTTTGGATTGGGTTGTTTGCTTTTTTGATGTTGAGCTGCATGAGCTGCTTGTGTATTTTGGAGATTAATCCTTTGTCAGTTGCTTCATTTGCAAATATTTTCTCCCATTCTGAGGGTTGTCTTTTCGTCTTGTTTATGTTTCCTTTGCTATGCAAAAGTTTTAAGTTTCATTAGGTCCCATTTGTTTATTTTTGTTTTTATTTCCGTTGCTCTATGAGGTGGGTCAAAAAGGATCTTGCTGTGATTTATGTCATAGACTGTTCTGCCTATGTTTTCCTCTAAGAGTTTGATAGTGTCTGGCCTTACATTTATGTCTTTAATCCATTTTGAGTTTATTCCTGTGTATGGTGTTAGAGAGTGTTCTACTTTCATTCTTTTACATGTAGCTGTCCAGTTTTCCCAGCACCATTTATTGAAGAGGCTGTCTTTTCTCCATTGTATATTCTTGCCTGCTTTATCAAAGATAAGGTGACCATATGTGCGTGGATTTATCTCTGGGCTTTCTATCCTGTTCCACTGATTTATATTTCTGTTTTTGTGCCAGTACCAAACCGTCTTGATTACTCTCACTTTGTAGTATATTCTGAAGTCAGGGAGCCTGATTCCTCCAGCTCTGTTTTTCTCTCCCAAGATTGCTTGGGTTATTCGGGGTCTTTTGTGTTTCCATACAAATTGTGAAATTTTTTGTTCTAGTTCTGTGAAAAATGCCAGTGGTAGTTTGATAGGGATTGCACTGAATCTGTAGATTGCTTTGGGTAGTAGAGTCATTTTCAGGATGTTGATTCTTCCAATCCAAGAACATGGTATATCTCTCCATCTGGTTGTATCGTCTTTAATTTCTTTCATCAGTGTTTTATAGTTTTCTGCATATAGGTCTTTTGTCTCCTTAGGTAGGTTTATTCCTAGGTATTTTATTCTTTTTGCTGCAGTGGTAAATGGGAGTGTTTCCTTAATTTCTCTTTCAGATTTTTCATCGTTAGTGTATAGGAATGCAAGAGATTTCTGTGCATTAATTTTGTATCCTGCTACTTTACCAAATTCATTGATTAGCTCTAGTAGTCTTCTGGTAGCATCTTTAGGATTCTCTATGTATAGTATCATGTCATCTGCAAACAGTGACAGTTTTACTTCTTTTCCAATTTGGATTCCTTTTATTTCTTTTTCTTCTCTGATTGCCATGGCTAAAACTTCCAAAAGTATGTCGCATAACAGCTGTGAGAGTGGGCACACTTGTCTTGTTCCTGATCTTAGAGGAAATGGTTTCTATTTTTCACCACTGAGAATGACGTTGGCTGTAGGTTTGTTATATATGGCCTTTATTATGTTGAGGTAGGTTCCCTCTATGCCTACTTTTGATCCAGTAATTTTTGAACCTTGGATTCTATTCCAAAGCACAGCAGACCCAGTTACCAATAATGCAAAGAACTTAAACACAAATTTTTGAGCAGTCATATCTTGGATTAAACTGATCCTTTCCTATTTCTAGTCTCTCCTTTATTTTTTTCAGTAAGGATCTGTAGTGTTTTTTTTTTAAGTTTACTTTCAGATTATCAAGACATGCAAATCTAATTGACAGCAAGTTACAATTTTGCCTAAATTTTGAAAAATCATACAAAAAGCCTAACACTGTTGAGGGTGATATTCAGGTAAATTGCTGCCACATATATTGCTGCAAATAATTAACACTATAGCAAGCAATTTGGGAAGTATACTATCTCCCATCTCCCAGCTCAACAAATAATATTTGTTCTTATTTCACTGAGAAAATGTAGGTTATCAAACAAAAAGTATCCCATATCACAATCTAGAGATTTGTCTGCGCCTACTGCTGTATTTTGCCTCTGGTCAAAACAGATAAACTCTCTCAGCTTCTATCTAAACCCACTCTTTCTATAGCTCACATCTTCTCTTATTTAATTCTTCTTTCACTTGGATCATAATTTTTCCTTCTCTGATCTATCATTACCATCAGGCTACAATCATTCTGAAATTTCTCTATCTTAATATAATATCGTCTCCTATATCCTACATCTCCCTTTAGCTAAAACATTCTCTAATTAACATTGCATTAGAATAGAACTCGTAAAGGAGTTGTCTGCTTCTTATCTATAATTTCTCACCTCCAAATTTCTCCTCTGCCTAACCCTAAAGTTTTATTCAGAACATTTTACTAAAACTGGCCTTGACAAGGTTATCAATGACCTTCTCCTTGTGTTATTGGAGTGTCAATTCTAAATTATTTTCTTATTTAACCTATCACCACCATTTGATACTTTTGATAATTTCCTCCTTTTCTGAATGATTTTATAAATTGATTTCTATGATTCCACACTCTACTTGGTTTCCTCCCACACCGATGTTTACTTTTCCAGTCTCCTTTGCTAATTGCACTCTCTTTTCTACTTTGAAATGCTGGATTTTCCTCTGTCACAGTGTATTCTCTATCTACTCATTTTTATGCCATGCAATGACTTTACAAAACTCCTAAATTTAGAGCCCCCAAATTAAGTCATCCCCTTAGGTCCAGACATGAATATTCAAGTTTCTACTTGGTTGGCTTGGAAGGGTTGAAGAATGGGGAGAAGAGAACTGTAAAAGAAAAAGGGGAGATCAAAACTGGTTAGATGGCACTAGATAACAAGAATGGGGGGAAAACAGGCTCCCACTGCTGTGGACAGGATGTTCAATCCTTATTTCTAAGTTGTTTGTGTTTCTGAGATGTAATACCTCCTTTCTCCCCTCCACTGAATCATGCATAAGTCCACACAAACACAGTTTTAAGTGAAAGAGGTTATCTTTGTGAACATTAAGAAAATGGTCCGGGTTCCACATCTGGGTCCATGTGAGGCCGAATATGAACTATATATGGGGAAAAGCAAGATAACCTATAAACTAAACAAATTAAGCAGAAGTAGAAAAATAGAGCCCAAAGGGACCATGGTGATTTAAAGTTCCTCTTGGGATTTTCAGAGATGTGAGGAAAGAAATGCATACAAAGCAATTTAAACCTTTAGGGCTAGTGATGATAGCTAATTTCCAGATTACACATGTACATCTTCATCTGAAGGCTACTGTCAACAAGGAGGCATGATATGAAAATCTGATATGAGATGAAACATTTGAATATTTCCTTTCATTAGGTCCTATTCAATACCTGCACAAATAAGTGGAACCTGAGTATAAAATTCAATAAGGAAAAATGGACATAATTGAAATATTTTCACTATGTGTCCTTTACCTCATATATAATAAAATGTTGTATACAAAAATGAGTGCCAAAAATAGCCCTCTGAAAAAAAAATATGGCCTCAATCACACTTAACACATCTCTGATTTACATAAATAAAGTATTTTAGCTTAATTTTGAAGAGAATATGAAACTATAAGAAAAACATTTCATATGAAGAGTTTAGAATTGTGTATATCTAGAAATTAATCAACTTACATTAATTTACCTTAGAATTTGCTTGCTTATTATAATTTCATGAATTTTTCATGAGGTAAAATGAATGCCAAGTTAATAAAGTAGCCTATATCTTTTCTTTTCTGAAATTCTTTATCAAAATCACATTTATATGCAACATACCATATGCAACATACCAACTACAAGTAATGTAGTTTTAAAATAAGTTAAAGTCCCCATCTTCCTATATTCTTGTCATCCAGAGGACAGTGACCACATCTTACATTCCTTAGTTAACAAACTTCGAGTTGGTGATGTTTACCAAAAACAGACTTGAAATTGTAAAGCCAGCACTCCAGAGACTATTATTTCAAAAATATATTGATCTAGATTTTCGTTTGCAACCAACTAATCCATGGGGATGCCTTGGTTTTAGTTTTAGGTTTCAAATCTTTCCACCTCACTTGGGCTTTTCCTATACAAACAAAACTTTCTATTAGAACAGCAAAGTAAAACAAAGTACCGTATCTGATCGCTTATTTAAATATTAGCTGAACAATTTAGAAAAAAAGTATAAACTAGCTAAAGTTAGGCTCCATTCACAGTTTTTTTCAACTATTCTAAATCTCTGTAATTTAACTGTGAGATTGTCTCAGGCTTGAGTAAAACCGGCTCTCTCTAAATCGTTCTTAAAATCAAGAAAAGCCTGTTATATCTCAGCCCAGGTTAGCATCAAGTTTCTAGTCTGCTTTCCCCCAACATTTCAACTTCCATTTACTGTTGTATCATCTGCCTTTGTGCTCTTTATTGACTGTAAACTATTCCAATTCCGTACTCGGCTCTGACATTGCTTGAAGAAAAAGAATTATATGAATTATATGACTTCCCTCACAGCTAAGAGTTGTGTTAATCTCCAGAACAGTTTCAGGTTGTCTTCCTTACACTCCTGATTAGAATTTCTGAGTAGTCATGATTTCACATTCTGAACCACAGATAGCATGCTATATTTGCCATTATGGAATCCTCTTAAATGTCTTTAAACAATTTTATTACTTTACATTATTATCAAAATTATTGTAAACAAATTGATTATAGAAACTTTGGACAAAAAATAACTGTATATGGAAAAAATTTTAAAACTACTTAGGAACACTGCACCTAGTTTTCTAACACTGCTGGAACAAATTACCACAAATGTGATGGCTTAAAACAATAGAAATTTATTCTCTCACAGTCCTGAAGGCTAGAAGTCTGAAATTCGGCAAGGCACTGCTCCCTCCAGAGGCTTTAAGAGAGAATTCATTTCCTTCCTCTTCCAGATTTTGCTGGCTCCATGAATTTCTCTATGACCTCATCATTCCAATCTCTGTTTTCATGGTCACATGGCCTCTCTTGTGTGTCTAATCTCCCTGTTTCACTTTCATTATGACTCTTGGCACTGGATTTGGGGCCCACCAGGATAATCTGGAATGGTCTCTCTCAAGATCCTTAATTATATCTGCAGAGATCCTTTTTCCAAAAATGGCAACACTTACAGATCCTGGAAATTAAGATCTAGAACTATCTTCTGGGTCCACCATTCAATCCACTATAAGAATTTAAAGTTTTAAAGAATTAAAGGTTTCAATCTTTCTCTCTCTTAATATCTCTCATTATTGACTCATACTGCATACGGTTTCCCATAAAAAAACAGTAATATAAGTAACATAATTTCAACATATATTTCTATTCTGTTAAACCTAATTTTTTAAAAACTACATAATAGAGAAAAATCCATAATTTAAATTCTTCTTGAAGGGAAGAGTATGGGGACAAGGGGATGGAATATAGGCAGATTGAATCAGTACTTAGAACATTAATAGTAATGGACTAGTTCTAAAATAGAGTACTAGATTCATGGGTGTATGTTTTATTTTTATGTTTCATAACTTACTTATCTGTTATATACAGTCTTTAAATTAATGAAACATTAGCTATTCAGATATTAAAAGGATTTTCATAGGATATTTCCAGAATGGTGATAACAGTTTATACTCCAGTAGCATTAAAAGCATCTGTCACACTGTAGATACCATCCACATTGAGTGCAGTGTTTAAAAAAAAAAAAGAAAAAAATCTTTGCTACTTGATAAACAAAAAGATAAATGTTTCATTTTTAAATTATGTATTTATACACCTGTTATTTTTTCACGTGTTTTTAAATAAGTTCATCAAGCTTCTAAAATATTTGAATTTTGATTGGAATTGCATTGACTAAATATATCATTTTAAAGAAAATTAACATTATAAAAATGTTGAATCTTCTTACACATGTATACAAAGTAAATACCCATCTATATAGCTCTTCTCTAAGGACAGTCAACAAAAATATAAATTTATTTCTCCATAAATGTCTCCATAAATGTTCAGATTCACTTCTTACATAGACATAGGGCTAATTCAGGTTATTGATTCATTCTTCAGAGAGCTTTCTTAATTTGTATATTTCTAGCAATTTGTCAATTTCATCTAAGTTTTCAAATTGATTGGAAAAAATTTATTTCTAACCTTCCCTTATTATTATTTTAACACCTCTAAAATCTGTAGTGATGTCACCATCCTCATTTGTGATATTGGTAATTTATGTATCCTCCCAATGTTTCTCCTTTATTAGTCTACTTATCTGACTAAATGTTTATCAATATTATTGATATTTTCAAAGAAACAGCTTTTGGTTCACTAATTTTTCTCTGTTATTTTGTTTCTTAATTATTTGTTTTCTACTCTCATCTTTATTTCCTTCCTTTCACTTTGTTGAACTTGCTCTTCTCTTTCTGGCCTTTTAAGGCAGAAGGTAATGTCACTGTTCTGAGACCTTCATTTTCTTCTACATAAGCATTTGGCACTTTAAAATTTCCTCCAAATACTACTTATCTGTATCCCACAAATTTTTATATTATGTGTTTTAATTTTCATTTAGTTCAAAATATTTTCTAATATCCCCTTTGAATTCTTCTTTGGCCCTTAAGTATTAAGTAGTATGTTTTTTAATTTTCAAATTTTGGGTGGTTTTCCAGATTATCTTTGTTATTGTTTTCTAAGTTAATTCCATTGTGATCACACAGTATGTTTTATTATTTAAGTTATTTCAAATTAATTTAGACTTGTTTTATGGCTCCAAATATAGTGCATTCTGGTAAATGTTCTGTGCACAACTGAGAAAAAACATACAACCTTTTTGAAATGGCAGTTCAATAAATGCCAATTAACTCAAGTTAACAGTGTTTTTCAAGTCTCTATATCCTTACTGATTATTTATTTACTTGTTCTATCACCTATTTAGAGTAGCTTGGGTTTTGTTTGTTTGTTTGTTTGTTTTTGCGGTACGCGGGCCTCTCACTGCCGTGGCCTCTCCATTGCGGAGCACAGGATCCAGACACGCAGGCTCAGCGGCCATGGCGCACGGGCCCAGCCGCTCCATGGCACGTGGGATCTTCCCGGACCAGGGCACGAACCTGTGTCCCCTGCATTGGCAGGCGGACTCTCAACCACTGCGCCACCAGGAAAGCCCCTAGAGTAGGTTGTTTTTTGTTGTGTTTTGTTTTGATTTTTTTTAAGATTTTTTTTTTTGACCTGGACCATTTTTAGTCTTTAACGAATTTGTTACAATGTTGCTTCTGTGTTATGTTTTGGTGTTTTGGGAGGCATGTGGGATCTTAGCTCCCTGACCAGGGATCAAACAGCACCCCCTTCATTGGAAGGCGAAGTCTTAACCCCCTGATTGCCAGGGAAGTACCTAGAGTAGGTTGTTTACATCTTCAACTATATTGTATATTTGCCCATTATTCCTTGTGGTTGTATCAGTTTTTACTTAGTATATTTTGCAGCATTGTTATTCACTATATAAACATTTGGAATTATATTATCTTTAAATATTGACCTCTTCATCACTAAAAATGAACCTTTTTATCTATCATATTTTTTGCTATAAAATCTACTTTGGTATTATTACACTTTATTTAATAGTGTTAGCTGTTAGCCTAAATCTGTCTCTATCCTTTTTATTTTGGACTTATTGGTGTGATTTGAAGTGGGTTTATTGTAAGCAGTATATAGTTAAGTTTGATTTTTTTTAATCCAGCCTATAGTATCTGCCTCTAAATAGGAATATTTGGACTATATATGAATTGCAACGATTGATACAGTATGGTCTAAATCTATCATCTTACTATTTCTTTTCTACCTGTCCCATATTTTTTGCTGTCTATTCCCCCCCTCCTTTTTTTCTACTTTCTTTTGGATTAATGAGTATTTTCAACTGGTTCCATTTATCTCCATTGTTTGTTTATTAACACTAATATTTTGTTATTTTTATGATTGCCTTAAGGTTTATGGTATACCATCTTCTAGGGGTCCCCATGAGTGGTCGTAAGGCTGCAGCAGTCCAATGTATCAGTAGACTGATCCATACACTAAATAAAACCTGAGATTTTTCCCTCTCTGACAGTTTATTAAAGGGGCTTATTCCCTAAGATCATTGCTATAAGCTGAGTGAGAGGCAAAGGTGAAACAAAAGAAGGTGATTTAAGGCTTTAGACTACCTACTCATGCAATTTACTTATGCCCTCAACCAAAGAGCTTGGGCCTGATCTCAAATGAATTATTTCCATCATTAAATGGATTCCTGCTCTTTATAACTTGTTGGGTTGGACAATATTTAGGTTATGAGGCACTGCTCTGTTTTCATAGTCACTTGATGTCAGATGGTCAGGCACTCAGTTTCTAATAGAGTTCAATAGCATGCATATAGCTAATTTCAAATGGTCAGTAGTTCTCTGGAACAGAGAGCTGTCCTTGTTCCAGAGCAATAGAGGTCTATACTGCCATTTCCTTTAGCAGTTGGTCATAGACCCTTGTAGAATTCTTATCAACCTATCCCTGTCTTCCAAGGATACCTCTAGCTCTATTAGATCTGTCAAGTGGCAGGGAAGTTTACACTGCATCCTGGACCTGTTGCAGAGCCTTGCCTTGTTTAGAGTTTCATTCAAAATCAGTATAGTCTTCAGAGTCATAGAATAAATAGGTCACAGAAGGATTCTCAATTAGAGGATATACTTCTCTAAAACTCAGAGAGATACAAAAGCACTGTGTCTCTTTTTTAGTGGTAGGACATTCAAGATATAGCAACTTGTCATTTACCTTGGTATGCTCCTGATCATTTGATCCCTAAAAAATTCATTGATATGATAGGCCCTTAGATATTTCTAGGGTTTAGCTCCTACACTGACATTAGCTTATTAGCATACTCAGAGTACTTGGCATTTCTGGTCTGCCAAGTTAAATTAGCCTAGTGTCATCAACATAGTTGATCAGCATAATATTCTACAAAACATAAAACTAATTAACTTCTCTAGATGATACAGTGATAGAGAGAAGGAGGATTAACACAACCCTTGGACAAAGACAAAAAATGTGTACTGCTGCCCTTCTCATATAAAAGCAAACTGCTTCAGATCATATTTTATGATTTATTAGATCAAATAAACCAAGTGAAAGATGCTGTGTTAATATACCCCAGAAATGATATTACATCTGGCATGGCAACTGCAACTGGAGCTAATACTTTATGAAGTTTAGGGTAATCTACTATCATTTTTCATATCAATCTGATTTCTTCCGGTATACAACAGGTGAATTGGTCAATATGATAAGAACAACCACTCTTATAATTCTTTGAGGATGGCACCAATCTTTACAATTCCTCCCGACTTTTGCTTCTGATTTAATATCTTGAGTGGAGGTGGAGAGGAGAGAAATTTTAAGGGCTTTCAGTTGAATTCTTTTTTTACTATCCTAATGGCTCCTACTCCACAGGCTAGAGATGCAATGCGAGTGTTTTGCCTACTTCCTAGAATAACCCTCCCAATTATAATATATACTTTTGGTCTGGTAAAATGACCATAGGATGAGTCCACCATCCCATTGACACCACTATGAAATGAATTTGGAACAGAACTTCATTTATCACCTGGCCTTTATAATACTATAGTAAGTGTCCTACACACAAACCTTCAAATTGCAAACTTTCAAAAATGCAAACGTGAGCTCCATCAGTGTCAGGAATGAGTGACATTGCAGCTTGCCCTCTGTGTCCTATTGCTGATGATCCTTCAACTCTACCATCTCCCACCTCCTCTCCCTCGTCCAGTCACTAAATCTTCTTGACTGTTCACTTGATGCCAGCCCCTGTATGCCAGCTGTTGTACTGTATTACTGTATTTTTCAAGGTACTATACTGTAAGATTAAAAATGTTTTATTTTTTGTTTGCTTTTTATGTATTATTTGTGTGAAAAGTATTATAAACCTATTACTGTACAGTACTATGTAGCGATTGTGTTAGTTGGGTTCTTAGGCTAACTGTTGGACAAATGTGCTCTTGGTACAGAACTCGTTCATATAGAGGACTTACTATACTCCACTCTAACTAAGGTACATAGAGGTATGTTAGATCCACAGGCAGTGTCAGCACAAAGCTTGTAGGACACAACCCTCAAAGGATGAGTTTCTACATGCTCAAGATAGTTTCACTCTAGTTCCTTTAGGAAAGGTTTTGTGGAATATTGTATATGTTTACAGTTTTGAACTAAGATTATAAAGTTCTTCAAAAGAACACATGTTACTTTGAGAATAGTAAGCATTGAGTTTGTTACTTGGCTCAAATGTAGAAACTGGGCAAGAGATTATGATTTTCCATTGTGGCAGTGGATATAGGCCTTTTATTTATTTATTTATTTATTTATTTATTTAGATATTTTTCTAGTTGCACAATTTTTTTACTTTTTATTTCTTTCTGGTTGCACAAGTCAAATACTCCAGTTGGCAGCCCATCTCTCTCACTACTGGGGATAACATGATCTATTAGTCATCACTATAGGTTCTTACAGACTGAAGGACCAGGACTGCCACACCTTTCTTGCCCTTATGGTAATTATATCCACTTTG
Source organism: Mesoplodon bidens (assembly GCF_964165515.1). Lineage (NCBI taxonomy): Eukaryota > Metazoa > Chordata > Mammalia > Artiodactyla > Ziphiidae > Mesoplodon > Mesoplodon bidens. The sequence goes on from NC_138166.1 coordinate 4,874,631, forward strand.
TCTCTGATGGCTATGTATTATCATTTGTTTTTTCCTATTATGGGAACCTATCAGCTCTACTGTTAATAAGAAGTTCAGTTCTAGGATAGCACCTCTTACTATCAACCCTATAGTGTAGATGACAACACTGAACTTTTCAAAGATGCTGATGTCCTCTCACTAATGCATTTTAATTATCTTAGGAAGGAAAATGACCTTTGGGCCAGGTGGGTAACATCCTCAGTTCCTGGTATCATATAATAATTCCCCTCTAACATGCCCACTTCTCTGGGCCTTCTGACATGTACCTTAATACTTTAATAAATCACTCTCAGCATTTTCACCTCATTTTTACTAGTACATCATCATATCCAAATTTTAAAGAGCCATTCCAGAAGAATTGTGGTTCTCAAACTTTAGTATACATCAGAATCACCTAGAAGCCCTCTTACAACGCTGCCTTCTGGACTTCAGCCCCCAAATTTGTTCACAGGTTCGGGGCAGCGCACAATAATTTGTGTTCCTAAGAAGTTCCCAGGTGATGCCAATGCTGCTGCTCCAGGAACCACACTGAGAATAATTGATATAATCAGTGCTGCTACTTCCATCTGTATCTCATTCCAACCCAATACAAGTGAGAGTCTTAGGAAATGTGAAGCTGAAGCATGCCAGGAGTTGTCACAATACCACTTAACTACCACCACAATGAGAAGCCCTCCCACCACAAGGAAGAGTAGCCCCCACTTGCTGCAACTAGAGAAAACCCGTGTGCAGCTACAGACCCAAGGCAGCCAAAAATAAATAAATAAATAAATAAATTTATAGAAAAAAATTTTTAAGAGTTGAGCAGCATCTACTTCTTTTCTTTAACATACTTTTTGTTCTATTTTCTCAAATTGCTTCAGCTGAAAAATAATAATTTAGAAAGGACAGTTCTTTTTAATTTCATTTCAACAGATGGCTCTGGGTTTATTTGCCAAAGACCTGCCCCGTAATCCTGACTCACTGAACAAGGGTGGAGATTTTCTGTAAGGGAAGTTGTTTGCTCTAACACCTCTTCTGAGGCAGCTCTTGCATCCAACCCTTAAGGCCAGAATCAGATAATAAAAATTCAAAATCTGACTTCACTCTGAGCTACATGAGCCAAGACCTCCAGTATCTGCCAGCTTCACTGAGTTACTAATAGTCTAGGAGGTAAACAACCTTTTTGTTTTGTTTTAAAATTAAATGAGAATTGTTGATATCACATTACACAGTTTTTTTTTTTTTCTTTTCAAAAGAAAAGTACGTATTTAGGAGATTTTTGAGTTAGTGGCAAAAAATCCAACTACAACTACTGAATCTAGAAGTTATTTACCACACAATTATATTGCTCTATAATATTCTAAACATTCTTCTTTGTGTGCAGCTGAGACTACACATTTCCTGAGAACTGGTACTTCACCTCTTTTATCTTTGTGCACTATTTTCTAGCCTCACAATGTTAGGCATTATAATTATTAATAATTAATGTCTAATAATATGAATAATATTTTCACTGGAATAGTAATGTTAATGAATGGTCAAGTTTTAAAGAGAGGAACCCCAAATTCTTGTCTTCATTCCTATATAGGATTCCAAATCTGCATTTTAACAATGCCCATTCTTAGGAAAATGTGCCTTCAAATGTGTTTATTATCACTAGTTTTATTGTGAGAGTTTTAAGCCAGCAGTTCAGTTGGGGAGATAGAGGGAAGAAACCTATTCTGGCCAGGTGGAAATGTTCCATTCCTTACAAATCATGCTGCAATTGATGTACCCTAGCTTGTCCATCCTCATGATCACTGCTTTCTACATAGGATCACTCCTATGTAATTACATTTTTATACATATTTCTGTACCATCAATTTCAATATATGTCCTTCGAAGAAGAGAATGAAATAGTTGTTTTGCTAAGTAACTGCTACATATATATCACATTCATAGAATTTCCAAATTGAAAGAAAATTTAAGAACCTTTAAATCCACCACCTACTATTTAAAATTAAACAACCATAGCCCACTCAAAGAAATAAATCTCCCAAGCAAACAGGAAGCATCAGGTGCAGAGTTAATATATGAAATGGGTCACCTGAATTTTAGTGCTGGTTCTCATTATAGCAACTCAAAACTACAATGAGATATCACCTCACACCTGTCAGACGGCTATCATCAAAAAGACAACAAATAACAAGTGTTGGCCAGGATGTGGTGAAAAAAGAAACCTCATGCACTGTTGGTGGGAAGGTAAAATGATGCAGCCACTTTGGAAAAAGTATGGAGGTTCCTCAAATAATTAAAAATAGAAGAACCTTACAATCCAACAATTCTACTTACAGGTAGTTTTCTGAAGAAAACCAAAACACTAATTTGAAAGGATGTATGCACCTTTGTGTTCACTGCAGCATTATTTACAACAGCCAACATACTGAATCAACCTCAGTGTCCATCAATAGATGAATGAATAAAGATGATGTGGTACATATATACAATGCAATATTACTCAGCCATAAAAAAGAATGAAAACTTGCCAACTGTGACAACACGGATGGACCTAGAGAGTATTATGCTAAGTAAAGTAAGTCAGACAAAGACAAATACTATATGATTTCACCTACATGAGTAATCTAAAAAACAAAACAAACAAACATAACAAATCAGAAACAGAGTCACAAATACAGAGAACAAACTAGTGCTTGCCAGAGAGGAGGGGATGGGGAGATGAGTGAAATTTGTGAAGGAAATTAAGAGGTACAAACTTCCAGTTATAAAATAAATAAAGGTAATGTAATGTACAGCATAGGGAATATAGTCAATAATATTGCAACAACTTTGTATGGTGACAGATGGTAACTAGACTTATCAGTGGTGATCATTTTATAATGGATAGAAATATCGAATAACTTTTATACACCTGAAACTAACATAAGTCAATTACACTTCAATAAAAAAAGATAAGAAATTTTGAAAATAATAATTTTAAGATAATGTGTGAAATGCATAATTAAGTGAAGCTGGGTTCAATCAAAGATTTACAATAGCAGTAACATATATGTTCAACAATTTATAATGTTCATTCAAGAATGCTACCTCAGGCTTCCCTGGTGGCACAGTGGTTGAGAGTCCACCTGCCGATGCAGGGGACACAGGTTTGTGCCCGGTCTGGGAAGATCCCACATGCCGCGGAGCAGCTAGGCCCGTGAGCCATGGCCGCTGAGCCTGCGCGTCCGGAGCCTGTGCTCCACAACAGGAGAAGCCACAATAGTGAGAGGCCCACGTACCGCAAAAAAAAAAGAATGCTACCTCAGTTAGTCTTTAAAATCCTGGGAGTATCATTATAACTTCTATGTTTTTATCAGGTAAATTACCAGATTAAGATGTATAAGGTGGTTTAACCAAGGCAAACAACTGCTAAGTGCCAAGTGGGAACTTAAAGGCAAGTTTGCTGACCAAATTATTTTTGTTTTGTTTGTGTTTGTTTATTATTTGTTTCATTAAGCTATTTCCTGACAGTTAAATTATTTTCTGCTATATACGTATTTCTTAGAAAAAAATCAAGAGGAAAAATAATCGAAATATTAAAATTATTTAAAATGTATGAATTTTTCAATAATAACAGTGTATTTTTTAAAAGAAAGCATTCCATGTAGACATAGCACCTGTAAAATATGAACATTTTAAAAGTAATGTAACATAAAAAGGTAGTTAGAAATGCTAGTCTAAATATTTCTATTGGCTCTATTTATCTATATTTTAGTTTGAATGATTTACCAATTCTTTCCTAAAGGTAATGGTGTTATTTATTTGTAAGTATTTAACTGTTTTAAAGCAAAAGTTATAACCAAATAGCTAACTTATATTACTTGATTTTGCCAAAGTACGGAGATTATTCACTAAATGATACATAATTCATGGGTTTTTGTTTATTTGTTTGTTTTTTTACCTTTGGAAGATACAGCTCTTCATCTGTTCAAGAGCTTCTTAGTGTTTTAAAACAACCATAGAGTAGATACTAAAGTACATGGGAGGTAATCATTAATAAGGTACAAATTTGTTTTACATATGGCATTAAGATGTTGGCAAATAGATACATTCATATAGAAATCTGTGTAAGGATCAGGCAGGAGTCTTGTTGTGAGGAATAGAAACTGATACCCACAAACAAGACAAAATATAATATATTGTATCAATAATAAGTAGCTCACCAAATTGATGGAGAGACTTGACAATGTTTTAGCAAACAGGCAGGCACTAACAGAGGCTAGAGAAAAGGGAGTACAGCCAAGGTCAGGCCCAGCAATAGTCTAATTATTAAGCTATCAGTAGCAACAGAAGTGACATTTCTGCCACTGGGTATGCAGTGTTATTGCTGGGCTCACAAGGCTACCATGACTGCTGACTACTGTATGCTGCTACCACTCCCCACTCTCCATGAATGATTCTGCTACTGTGTCTACATCTTAGTGTCACAAATTTAAGATCCAAAGTCTCCAATAAGGATCGATTGGCCAAGTATAGGACACACGTCCATGCCCCAGTGTGTCATGGAGAGAAGTGGCTGTATTTGTCTCGCTTGTCGTACATATTTAGATAGGGAATATTTCTTCTCACGAGGACTCACACTGGAGAGTATTCTCTCCAAAACAAAACAAATGTTCAGATGACTGATACAAACAAAAAGGCAAATGCTTGTAAAGTGTACCTATATTAAGAATTACAGCTGAAGCTTCATCAATCTCTATCAAAATAATTAGTTTTCCTAGTGGTATTTGCTATATCATTATTTCGGAAGGTTTGTAAGCTCTTCTCTTGTTCTATGCCATTGATAAATAAACTTCATTTCTACAAATGCCAATTAAGAAAATATAAATGTTCAAAACTCATTTTTTAAATTAAAAGTGAAATTATTTTTATTAAGTCTTATAGAGAAAACAGAAGTATATTTTTACATGTTTATGGTATGGAAAGATGTCAAGGAGAATATCCGTAGTATTTGAAGCTATTAAATATTATGTCTGTATAATTAAGAAACAGCAATGGAGATATTATGTAGCATTTCTAATATATTCATAACATATATGTAGTATTTTAAAATTTCAAAGTGAGTTTATATACATTATATATCTGTCATTGAAAGAAACTAAAGAGGAAACTGAGGTTCAAGGACATGACATGGTGTTAACATCAGAGCTTAGGCAAGAAAGATTTCACTACATCATTTGGCACACTTTGCTAGATACTGTGAAAGCAGAGATACATCAGATGCAATTCTATCTACTGCACCCAAGTTATACCTTTATCTCCTAAGGCTGTAGAGTTTTTCCCTGAGCATTTCAGTGGAGTTCAAAATGGGTAATCAGAAGGAGCACCAACATGGCCTGATAGCAGTTCCTAGAATTTAGAGGCCTCATTCTGCTGTGAACTTTTGCCCCAGCTCTAGATGTGAGATTCTGTCCTTCCCATGAAGTGATATCCTCTGTCAATCCTCACCCTCTGCCCCTTGAGCTATTCCTATTCAGCTGGAAGTAAGTGAGCTTATTAAAAAACAATGTGGTTGTCTTGCAGGGTTGGTTTGTTTGTTTTTCAGTTTTCCTAATCCCTCTAATTTGAATGACCAAAAGATGGCATTAGAAATATAATTTTCAGTCATAACATGAAGTTAGGTGGGCTTGAAAGCCTCCTGATGGCCCTCACTAGTCTAGATAGGACCATAATTGTCCTCCTCACTGTCCCAGTGAATTTCAGAATTGGGTCTGTGACAGATGCTGTAGATTGGCTGAACAAAATATTCCCAATCCAGCTCCACAGTCGTTTCTCACACTCTCTTGCAGCCAGGAATATTTATATGATATGCTCAGCAATCAGCCATCAAGTGGAATATGGCTTGGAAGCTGTGTAAAAATATTGATAGTCATTTTTCTAAGGGTGAAGAATGTAAGGCATATACAAGGAAGAGAAACTTTAGATCTTTCTTTGAAGTTTGAAACAAACTATCTCTCAAACTAATTCTTATTTAGCTGAAACTGAAATTGATACCATAACCCTTAGTGTAAACAAGCAACCTCTAAGGATGAGTGACTATTACAATCTGAATGGAGACAGGGTCTACAAGTCAACATCATAGTAAATCATAGAAACAACTTGCGCTGATACTGTTATTATTGTTATTCAATTCAGTCAGGAATCTAGGGTTGCTTTAAGGATCAAATCTATGAATACACCTGAAAGTTCTGGAGAACTACAAACCTCCAAATAAAAGGCATACTACTGTTACCATCTTTTCTTCTAATGACCCTTACTTAACTTTTCACACTCCAGCACTTGACTCTACTTTCTCCATTAAGGTTTTTCTGAGTATACATTGACAGTTGTTGAATGTCCACTTGATGAAAGAGTACAGAGCACATCAGTGGCTCTATCACCCTGTATCTAGACCACATCTTGGAAAAATTGTCAGTTGAGCAGGGTTTGCTATGGGGAGCTCCCACTCATTTGCAATCCTATACTTTATTCCCTGTTAAGTCATTAACTGGAAAATTAAAAGGTTGTTTCATAACAGCTTAAGCCATAAACTTTTTAGAAGCAACGTTCAGGACAATAATGAATGATCGTGGCTGACTGATAAGCCATCAGTCAGTAGCTTCATAAAACACACCACCTAAGCAACCAACCCTGTGCTGCCTATTCCCACAGACAGCCCTGCCTTTTGGGCAACATTGCTGAGGCTTGCTTTTGATCTCAGCCATTGAAAATTCCTATTCAACAGCAAGTTGCTCACTGTTTGCACTTCCCCTAAGGAAGAAGCAGCCTGTGGACTTCTGAGATTTAAATTCACCATTAAAATGAGGTTTTTCTTTTTCCCACCCTTGCTGCCAATTACTTCATAGCGGCAGGTTTGGCACATTTGCCCGCCCCACGAGACATACAAGTGGGTTCTCCATGGAGATGAAATTCTTCATTGTTGCCATTCCAAAAATGTATGCTTTGAAAAGAATGTGCTGTTCTGTAAATACCTCTCCTACCAATACAAGTTTATATATTTGCTACTGGACTTTGAACACTTTTCTGTCTTTCCTTCTTTCTTTTTGTCCATTCAGACACACACATAAAGTGGCCTCTTGCAGTATGTGTCCACATCTGACACGCCTGCTTTCAGACACAGCTGAACTGACCTTTAAAAATTTTTTCTCCTTTAATGACACATCAACAGCTGGTCTCCTAAAGGGATGGGTGAACCCGGTCATACTTTAAGCCAGATAACTTTTCAAAAAATTTGCCAAGTATTTTACCAAATGCTCAGACTTGTATTTCTTTAAACCCTTGTGTATTGGAAGAAAAAAATTTAATCCACATGTTTCTGAATAACTTGCCTTTAACTCATCAAAATATTTTATCAGAAAAAAATTATCATCCAAAACAGCATACATACCGTGTTCTTTCAATTAATTTGTTTGTAAAATAAATTTATATATTATCTTACAGAATTTGGTTTGAGGCTCACATTGCATTTAGTTCAAGGAAGTTTTCTAGACTGAAAATAATACATTGATCTGAACGAAACAGGCTTTTTATTCTGAGGAGAGGGAAGTGATACTATGATACATGTGCACAGAATTTAAAGCTTTGTCTGTCCTTCCTTCTTTCCTTCTTCCTACCTTCCTTTCTTCCTTCCTTCTTTCCCTTTCTCTTTTCCATTCCATGAAAGTGTCATTTGTTATATTATTTAATTTGCTACAGTGCTACATTAGTTACATAACTTCTTGGTGGGAATTCACCTTGTGAATAGTCCACATATATTGCACTCCCTGGAGTTCTGTACAGCGTAACTATACTACTCATATTCTACTCATATTCTAATTTATTGTAAAATATTAATGAATTTTAGTTCAGACTAAAGTTACTTTTCTAATAAACAGTAATATAATTAAACTGATAATAAATGAAAAACAAATTATAACATTTTTATAGATCTGAGAGATATTTTTATAGATCTAAGACTATTTCAAAGGGAGAAAAAAAAATCTCAGTGCCAAAGACAAAGCAGCTTTTCTATTTCCTTTTTGGGAAGAATGTGAAGGACAAGAATAATCCGTCTGGACAGACAGAAGGATTATTGACCTCATGCAGGAACTCTTTTTGTTTCAAGCAAATAAGGAGTTTCTACCTTATTGCTCAAACATATGGTGAAAAAGAAGTCAAGAAATTCTGCAGTAAATCCTTTTAGGCATAGATTGACCTTTGACCACTAAATTGCCTTCAATTATTCTCTGGGAGAGAGAGAAATAGAATTTTCAGAGTGAGTTCTAATTACATCATAAGAGTTTTTTCCTTGGTGTTTGTTTTCTTTGGCTGGTGGTGCACAGCTTCTTGTGGAAAATAAATCCCTTGGTAGTGTTTGTCTTTCTTGTATGTATATGGGACTATTTGGCTCAAAGCAAGTTTAAGCCAAATCAAGAGTTCCTAGGCAGACTTTACCTTGAACATAAAGAACATGATCCATCAGTTCGAGTGGTCTTTCCAGCATTTTACCAGTGATGCATGCAGAAATCCATCATAGAGGAATGTGTCACTTCATCTGACATGGATCCTTGCCCAGAAACTTAGTAAAACCTCAGTCAGTCCAAAAATTCATTCAAGAGTGTTTGACAAGACATGGGTATTAGTGAATATGAAAGGAAGATAGGGAAGTTAAGCTTATCCGGAACTGCCTTAATCAACTTTCCCTCAGTTTATGCCTTCCCTATAAATCACATTACATTGTTTAAATTATTAAAAGTAAAATTAGCAACCACTAGAACTAATCATGAACCCAAAAAATGATATAAAGGCTAACAATGGAAATAGCCTGACATTGAAATAGATGACATGTGAAAGTAAGTAAGATATCAGAGTGTTTCATTGCTTTTAAAGAAAAAATTGTTTTTCTTGATCACAAAACATATCCTCATGTGAAAAAGCCTCAATAATAATAAAAATATTTCAAATACATTATAAATTAGGAATATGAAAAAGGAACCTTTTGAGTAAAATAAATCCCCATATGGATTTTGTGTGTGATTATTATATATAGGTATGAAAATGGGAAAGGAGACAAAGCCAAACTATTTTAAGATGACTTACCCATGAGCATAAAAAAAAGACCATATCACAAGCTTCATAATGTAATAATAAAAGTCTTATGTTAATATTATCCTTTCATTCAGTAAATATTTTTAAATAGAAAGTTCATTTTACAATGTATTTCAAGTCATAGGGGTTAGCTGGGGGGCACATTTGTGGTGTTCATTATTATACCATATGCAGGATAAGTTTAGAAAACAAAACAACCTGGGCAACATACAAAGTGGTTACAAGTGGATCATGGATATGTATGTCTCTTGTTAAAATATGTATGTTGGAAGGAGTCAATAGGTTTTGCCCCTTGGCTTTGGATTGTGATATTAACTATTCATGTGGTAAACTTCCTTCCTCATTTATAGGAAACAAAGTTCTGATATTTTAGAATATCTTCCTTGTTCAAATTTGAATTGATAATTGAATTGTTTAAGAAATATGACATAGGAAGACCTGAAGAATCTAGGGATTTAATAGAATTTTAAAAAGAGAGCTCTTTGATCTTCTCTAGGAGGTGAATCTCAGAGATCTGCTTTCCATTGTTATAGTTTTCATGTAATGTCTGCTGCTTGACTTAGAACATGGTTCTAAACCAAATCAGACTTCTAACGGGACTGGGAAAGGAGAACCACTAAGTTATGGCTGATTTTTCCGGGACTGGTTTCTTAAGCCTCATCTGTTTCCTGAATAAAAATCACTAATGATCTCCTTAGGAATAAACACTCTCACTTCATACAACCCATATTTGCTTAGTTTTTAATATATATAAAGATAACAGTATTCAGAATGAATAAGCACAAAGCTCAAGTATTAAAACGTGTTTCCTCTAGAATCCTCGTTATGTTCAAAAATCAATATAATTATTCATGTTGTGGAACATTACTGAAATAGATTATATGTTGGCTGGGTTCTAATTTAAGTTTGGATACATCTCAAACTCTCTATATAGATATATTTAAATGTAACAGTTTAACTTGTTTGGGTAACATTTAAAAGCTCCTGTATTTTTAGGTTTCGGAGGTATTCAGTGTACCTCCATTTGATTTACTTCAGACCTTGAGCATGTGGTTTTATCTTATTCTCAGTTTTCAGTTTGTACTGAGAATAATAGTGATAACTATTTACATAATGTTAATCAATGCTAGTTGTGAAGCTAAAATGTGAGAATAACATTGACAGGCACAGACAAGAATTTAAATGGGAAGTTGTCTGGTATAATCTGATTAATGTATTACAAAGTTTTAGAGTTTTGCCCTGAATAAACAACTTAATTGTAGAAAGCAATTAGAAAATCAAACTTAGGTTCTGCACTTCATAAATTTCTGTCTATGGTAGTGTGAATTATCTGTTTGAGATATGGTTGTGGCTGTATAAGACATCACTACCTGTGGCCCACCCCTCCAAATTTAGGGGATGACAGGACTGCCAGGTAAGAACTGTGGAAACACTAATGTAAGGGAAACTGGCAATTAAATCAAGGTACAAATAAGTAAGGCAGTATTTCTGGCCAGTCTTCTGATAACAACAACTATCTGATGACTTTTGACTTGTAACAAATGGTATATTTTTAGGGTGCCTTAGAAGACTACTGAAGTTTTTCAACTTGTAAGAAAATTTCCTGAACTACTAGCTGTTTTGACTGTTGGGTAAGAAAAATAAGCTAGAAAATGCTCCCATGGAAAAGATGGTGTGTAAAATAGATCTGATTTTGAATATGTCTCCCATTTGTTATCTGTTACCTTGGGCAAGTGGCTTAATCTCATTTAGCCTGTTTTCTCCTTTGTAAAAGAGAATAGCAATACTAACTCACTTGAGTTTTTGTGAAGAGCGAATGAAGTAATTTTTTACTTATTTATATAAGCAGTAAACATGAGTTTTGGTACATGGTATGAATTCAGATTATGTTAGTGTCTGTTATTATTTACCTAATAAATCTGCTAAATTGTTATATCAATTGTTTTCTTTGTTATAAAATGTGGTGGTGGTTTCTGAATTCCCTTTGTTAACATGAAAATTTATTCTGGATTTGGCCCTCATATGTGGTAAGTAAGAGAGGAAAAATACATAAGCCTGGGGTCCAATACAGTCCTAGGCTTGATTTCTCCAAGCCACTGCCTCAAAAGTAAAGAAATAGTTCTCCCTCTCTCTCCCTTAAATGTGTGTTGTAGAGTTATAATCTTTTCAAAATTTTTTCTGAGGTATAATTGACATATAACATTATATTACTATCAGCTTTATAACATAATGATTCGATACTTGTATATACTGTGAAATGATCACCACAATTTAAGTCTAGTTAACATCCATCACCAGAGTTACATACTTAAGAATGAAGAATAAGTAGCTGAGAATGGGAGTCCGTTATTCCCAATATCTACTGTGCCTTGAATAGCGGTGTCTTTTAATTCCTGAAGGAACACAGATAACAGGTGATAGTAATCTGATAATGCACATAGCAATGAAAAAGTTGTGCTCAGTGACTTCAGTTCACCAAGTCATTTCTGATGAATTTCTCTGTTTTTCTACCTTCTGATTATTTAATTTCTCACTTTCCCTGGTTCTTGATCTCTCTTAGCTGACCATAATATGGAATTGCAATATATCTTACAACTGTTTAACACAAACTTTAATGATCTTTTTATTACTTTAAATATAAATTGATTTTAATATATTTTAACTGAATTACGTGAGAATGGCTCTTCTTTCCCTTTGAGACAGACAACTATGAGAAAAATATCCCCGTAATCTAGAACATGGGTTTAAAATAATTTTTCAGCGATAAATGATGAGTATTTCTTTGTCTTTACTTCTTTTTTTAAAATTTTATTTATTTTTTGGCTGTGTTGGGTCTTCGTTGCTGCAACTGTGCGCAGGCTTTCTCTAGTTGCCACACCAGGGGCTACTCTTTGTTGCGGTGTGCAGACTTCTCATTGCGGTGGCTTCTCTCGTTGCACAGCACAGGGCTTCAGTAGTTGTGGTGCACGGGCTTCAGTAGTTGTGGTGCATGGGCTCAGTAGTTGTGGCGCATGGGCTTAGTTGCTCCACAGCATGTGAGATCTTCCCGGACCAGGGATCGAACCTGTGTCCCTGTATTAGCAGGTAGATTCTTAACCACTGTACCACCAGGGAAGTCCCTGTCTTTACTTCTAAGTGAAAATGTGGGTTTTAGTAGGAGGAGTCCCATGTTTTCATAGTGTGATTCAGAAGGAAAAAAAGGTGTACTATTTTATCATTTGGTACCACACCTTCATGTCTCAAGATCATTTAAAAAAACAAAATGCTTTAGCTAAAATATAGGACCAGAGGTCTTCCAAGCAAAAGAGAGCACAGAGGATTATTTTTGTTGACTCATGCATGGAGAAGGAACTCATGCATGGAACTATGGAAGAACAAGACCCAAAACCTCAAACTGAGTTTCCCACTTATAATCTTTACATCCTCCAGTTCATTAAGTCATGTCATTTCTCTGATAAAAGCCTTTTATTTCTTCTTATACTTAGAATAATACTGAAATTCTTTCCCATGGCTATAGACCCTCCACTATGTAGCAATTGCCTATCTCTTTAACTTCACTGTATATACTTCTCTCTCTGTATTTGTTTATTTAAGCAGATAAATTTCATTATTTCCATATTAAAAGTGAGGAGCCTAAAAAGTAATGTGCTCAGTCCACTGACTTTTGTGCAGTATTCAAAAATTCAAAATTTTGTGCAGTATCTGATAGTCTATTATCCTATATCTTGACGCACGCTTGATACTTGAGCGTTCAGTCTGAAGTATTCACAATGTATCAGATGGTTTAGTAAATAAAATAGCAGCTCTTCAGTGAACCCCAATGCAGTTGGTCAAATGATGGCCCCCTCCAAAATATATGTCTGCCAGAACCTGTGAATATGACCTTATTTAGGAAAAAAGGTCTTTGCACATGTAATGCAGTTAAGGATCTCAAGATGAGATCATCCATGTTTATTCAGGTGGGACTTAAATCTAATGGCAGGTATCCTTATAAGCCAGAAAAGGAGAAGACACAGATAGAAATCCAAACCAGAGTTTCAGAGGAGAAGTCTATGTGAAGACACAGAGGATAAAGCCATGTGAAGACAGAGGCAGATACAGATATTGTCACAAACTTCAAATAAATATTAAATTCTATCCAGAAAACCTAGTATGTTTCTCACTTTCCTGCATACCAAGAAGAGAGTACACATCTCCTTTTCAATTATTAAACCCCCTTCATCCTCTCCTTTAGGGTCTCTATCAGATTATCTATACTCATCATTCTTCAAAAAATGGAAGACATTATACTCAAACTGCTTCACCTTATCACCAGTAAACTTGTAGACCCACCGGCATTAACAGGCATTTCATTTTCTTCCCAACTGTAACAGTGGAGGAAATACTTCACACCTACCATCTTCTATCAAAGAACAATCTATCCACACATTCCCAGGACCCACTCTACTCTTGCCTTCCCAATGAATGAACCTTAGTTTGACTCCTCTCATTCCAGTATCATCACATTTTTTCTCTCTTTTGAAGCATTCCAACAAGCACACAAGCATGTTATACTCTAGGCCATATTATAAAAGCCTTCCATTGGCCTTATATCTGTCTTCAACTCCAATTCTCTGATACTTTTTGTAGAAAATATGTTGCATTTGTTCACTTACCAATCACCTTTAATGCACTTCAATCTGTCTTCTATCTCCACCACTTTTTCAAAAGCACACATCAACATCATCAAAAACCTCCATGTTGACAAATCCAATGAATACTCCCTTCTCCTCATATAATAGACCTCTCAGTTACCATTAATATAGCTATCCCCTTCTCCCTTTCTTGAAACTCAATTTTCTCTTAATTTCCTTAACAATATACCTTGTTGGTCTTCCTCCTTGTTGTTCTTCTTTTTCTACTTGAGTTCTTAATTTTGATGCTCTTCAAAATTCAGTTCTGGGTTTTCTTCTTACCAAAGAAACCAAAAAAAAACAAAACTCTTTTTTAAGGTGATGTCATCCATACTCACATCTTTAAATTACTGCAAATTTAATTCACAGATTCTTATCTCAAGCTCAGAGCTAGTACCTGAGTTGTATTCCATCAATCTAGTTGCCTGCTAGACATCTTCACATAGAGTCTCACAGAGCCCTCTGTCCAAGTGTTCACCTACTTCCAGTTTTCCACACATCAGTAAATGGCATCACTATCCATCTATCTGCTAAAACTAAACATACAGAACTCATTATAAATTCCAGACTTCCCCTCATCCTCCACATCCCACACAGCATAAGATCTTTTTTATAATAGTTACAAAATACATTTCAAATTTGTCTAATTCTATTCTTCTCCACTGCCGCCTACCAAACACAGGCCACTACTATCTTTTACCACTATCTCTTACAAGACCCAAAACCTCAAACTGAGTTTCCCACTTATAATCTTTACATCCTCCAGTTCATTATGTCATATCATTTCTCTGAGAAAAGCCTTTTATTTCTTCTTATACTTAGAATAACACTGAAATTCTTTCCCATGGCTACAGACCCTCCACTATGTAGCAATTGCCTATCTCTTTAATGTCACTGTATATCCTTCTCTCTCTGTATTTACTACACTCTAGCCACACTGGTCTTTTTTCAAGTTTTGAACACATCAAAATATTCCTTCCTCAGTGTGTTTGTAATGTTCTTCCATAGTTCCATGCATGAGTTCCTTCTCATCCTCAAGTTTTCAGCTTAACTGTTTTCTAATTAAAGGTGGTGCTTTTCTGACCACCCTGTGTAACTAAATCCTCATTCTATTATTGTCTTTTCTAGTCCCTTATTTGTTTTCTTAGTGACATTAATACTTTGTAATTGCTTAATCTGATTTTTTCACAGTTTCCTGCATTAGAATGAAAACTTTATGATAGTAAGGGAGCCTGTCTCCTCTGTTAATCATTGAATGCCTCTGAGTACAGTTTCTGATCCATAATAAATCTACTTTCTAAGTACAAATGATTCATCCATTGTATTGCCTTCAGGAAATTCAAGTTGGACAATCATTTAACAAATGATACTCAAATGATAAGAGATAAGTGAACTTCTAAAGTAATACCCAGAGGCTTTCTTATTTATAAGTGAATTTATTTTAATATAATTGTTCATTGTTAACCATGTATCTGAAACTGTGAGCTCTGAATGAGCTCTGGATGAGCTCATAAACTAGTGGACTTACTCTCAGTATAATATCTTTGGACAGTATCATAAACAACTTAATTAAAATGGGAAACTTGACACAAAGTAAGTGTTGGAAGGGAGTTCCCTCAAGCACAGTAACAAGTCTACACTACGGTTGACCAGTAAGGAATTGAAAGTGACAGATGAAATATGACTCCTACAAGGATATTTGTGGTATATTTATGGAAGATGAGTCTATAATCTAAGCCAACACTAGACTCATACACTTTCCAAATACAACCCAGTTTTTTTTTCAGAGTAACATTTTGACTGACTAGAGCAGATTAGAAAACAAAAATCGTAAGTAAGCCATATATTAGATTGTTCAATGCTTATTAGGTACATTATGGTTAATTTTTCCTATTTGGATTCTCTAGTTTGATAGACCTTAACTTTTGTTGCATATAAGACTACAAGGTAGACTTGGAATGTAAGAATCTGTGAACTCAGACTTGGAATTTTTCTTTTAAAATTTTATTAGGGTTCTTAGAGCATTTGGACTGTGGTATTGTATGAGTTCAAAGTGGAGCAGTATAATAAAAGGCAATGAAAGATATAAAAGAATTTGGGGTAAACCAAAGGTAAAATTAATGTTCTGTTCATAAGTATGCTACAAGTAATTAATTCTCAACTCAAATTATGATAAAATAAAAGCTTTAGAAGAAGATACATTTGAATTTGAGTTGATGCTCTGCTGCATACTGATAATGGTGCAAACTACTTAACTTTCATTTTCCAAGTGTCTTCAAAATCATCAAAAGACAAGTTGAATAAGCTAGGCTTTTGAGCTGGAATTGAGAATATATCAATCCATTGAAAAATCAATGATTCTGCACCATCTATGGTTACTCAGCTGAACTAAAGACCTCATTTCTCAAGTATTCTGGATGAGAGAGTTTACAGATCACTGTAAAAAGGGAGAAAAGGTAATTGGTGGCAGACACATAGATAAAGGTTACACAGGAAAAAAGTCTGTCTGGATTAAATATACCAGGAAAGTGGCATGATGCCATTTCTGTACCAAGAGGTGAATGCAATTTGCATCTTGAGTGCTGTAATCAAGAACAAACAACTCTTGACTCTACAAATTAAACCATCCTGGTTTTTTCTTCTTAAAAAAAGGGAAGTAAGAATTAAGAACAAAAGAAAATGCAACAAAGCAGAAGCATAAATAATACAGTTCAGATAAAGAAAGGGTGACATGCTACAAACCAAGCTAATAGTTCTTGGACAGAATAACAGATTTTGGAGAAGCACTGTTGATGTTTTTCACGTACTTCATGAAAATACATAAAATGCTTAAAATCTTGTGTTCAGTTTATTTAAGACAAAATAAAAACTATCAGCCAGTGCTTAATAAATTTCTATTTAGCTTCATGTGGTATTAATAAAGGAGAGATGCAAAGTTTACTAATTTGTAAACCTCACAAGGTGTTTAAAATGAAATTCTGAATAATTCTAGATTTATTGCTATTTTACATGAATACTACGTCTTTATAAATGATATTCTTTAAATACCATTTCAAGATACTACTTACTTGACAAGCTATTTTATTGTTTGCTCATAGCTTTTCAAAAGCTTCATTCAAAAGACTAGAAATCTTTAACCATGAAATAAATATTTCACCCCCACCTCCAGAAGCCTAATTTTCTTTGGAGAGTGACAAGCTAATCACAAATGGTCTGATGGACTGCCTGTGTCAGCCCATTTGTGTCTCCCCAGTCTGGGAAGACACCATATTTGAAAACCAGAAAAATAGATCATGCATTTGCAGTGCTTTGTTCTTTCTTCTTCACATTACAGGTACTCTAAATGGTTGAAATTCAGTGAAATTTAATGACTGATTTAATAGACCAAGGCACTCATTTAGTGAAGGCTATGTGTTGTGGGCCCAAGCTCTTGGGACATGATGATTGATTCAAGAAGACTTCAGGGGGAAGGAAAGAGCTCTAGCCAGATGGTGCTTAAAGAAAAACTCTGAAGCTCTTTCACATAAATCAGTCAATTAATATGCTAAGTCACAAAAGGTAAATCATGAAACTGCTGTTTCCCAATTCCAAAGCTGTCCTTTTCTGGTGTCTCCTTGACTTGGGACTACTTTTCAGTTTTTCTCCAGTAGTTTTAATTTTTAAATATAGAAATAAAACAATTAAATATAAAAAGAAATGTGTGACTATCCCAGATGTTGGCACCCTGGTCTGATAGCAAGAACACAAGTTTGAAGTCTGGTTTTCACCTGGTTTATACTGCTTAAAATAGAACAATTTATATAACCTCTCTAAGCATTAATTTTCTCATTACACAGTAGTGTGGGCACTATCTTCTTCCAGAATTGTTTTAAGGATTGAGTGTAGTGGACTCATGGTTAAAGGATTCACAATTAGAACTTAAATTATGCCCAGGTGAAATGCAAACATACAGATTTAAGTCTCTGAAGGAGTGGTGAAGATGAACTATAAGCTGTTCATTTACCTAAAGGCACAAGCAGCTTTCTGAGAAGAATCTCACTCTAAAGAGGGAGAGAGAGAAATGCACAAAAGTTGCAAAGAAAAAAATCTCAGTTTCCTAGAAGGAAAGGTAATTCTGTGTCCAATACAGTGTTGGTCACTAAAATCTATTTTCTGTCCTAGCCAATGAACTCATGAGCAAATCCTGAAATAATGTACAAAAGAAAACAAAATCCAAACCTGACAAGAAACTGTTTCATTAAGATTTTGAATATATTGGACATCAAAAGTAGTCATTTTAAAAGTGTATCACAAAAATGGAAGATTTGGATATTTTCTGCTTATACACTTCGTATGGTTATGCACACTTATGGCACATGAGAACACAGCTCAGCTCTATCATATCAAGGATTTCAAAGGACCACAAATATCCTTGCCAATGACAACCAGAGATATCTGGCACCCTGACAGCAGTGGCTGTAAACATGTAACTCAAAAGGTCCCTATGTTAGTGGCTTCTAGACCTATGAGCAACATCAATATCTGAATTGGGAATTTAAGTTGAGTACCAGCTGCAGGGATGGTATTCATGTAGAGTATCACATCACCGAATAAGTGTAAGGTAGGATAGAGGAAAATGGCTACTGGATACACTAGGTCAGGGGTCAGCAAACTTTTTCTATAAAAGGCCAGACAATAAATATTTTAGGTCCTGTGGGCTGTACGGTCATTAGTGCAACTACTCAACTCCCAATGTAATGAGAAAGCATCCATAGCCAATTGGTACATGAATAGGTGTGGCTGTACTTGATTAGTATTTTATTTACAAAAACAGGTGGTGGGAGATTGGTTCAGTATGGTGGAGTAGGACATGCTCTCACTCCCTCTTTCGAGAACACCGGAATCACAACTAACTGCTGAACAATCATCAACAGGAAGACACTGGAACTCACAAAAAAAGATACCCCACATGCAAAGACAAAGGAGAAGCCACAATGAGATGGTAGGAGGGGTGCTATCACAATAAAATCAAATCCCATAACTGCTGGGTGGGTGACTCACAAACTGGAGAACACTTACACCACAGAAGTCCACCCACTGGAGTAAAGGTTCTGAGCCGCACGTCAGGCTTCCCAACCTGGGGGCCTGGCAACAGGAGGAGGAATTCCTAGAGAATCAGACTTTGAAGGCTAGTGGGATTTGATTGCATGACTTCAACAGGACTGGGGGAAACAGAGACTCCACTCATGGAGGGCACACACAAAGTAGTGTGCGCATCAGGACCAGGGGAAGGAGCAGTGACCCCAGGGGGAGACTGAACCAGACCTACCTGCTAGTGTTGGAGGGTCTCCTGCAGAGGCAGGGGGTGGCTGTGGCTCACCAAGGGACAAGGACACTAGCAGAAGGTCTGGGAAGTGCTCCTTGGTGTGAGCCCTCCCAGAGTCCACCATTAGCCTCACCAAAGAGCCCGGGTAGTCTCCACTGTTGGGTCACCTCAGGCCAAACAACCAACAGGGAGGGAACCCAGCCCCACCCATCAGCAGACAAGTGGATTAAAGTTTTACTCAGCTCTGCCTACCAGAGCAACAGCCAGCTCTACCCACCACCAGTTCCTCCCATCAGGAAGCTTGCACAAGCCTCCTCTTAGATAGCCTCATCCACCAGAGGGCAGACAGCAGAAGCAAGAAGCCTTACAATCCTGCAGCCTGTGGAACAAAAACCACATTCACAGAAAGACGGACAAGATGAAAAGGCAGAGGGCTATGTACCAGATGAAGGAACAAGGTAAAACCCCAGAAAAAAACCTAAATGAAATGTAGATAGGCAATCTTCCAGAAAAATAATTCAGAATAATGATAGTGAAGATGATCCAGGACCTCGGAAAAAAAATGGAGGCAAAGATTGAGAAGATGCAAGAAATGCTTAACAAAGATCTAGAAGAATTAAAGAACAAACAAACAGAGATTAACAATACAATAACTGAAATGAGAAATGCACTAGAAGGAATCAATAGCAGAATAACTGAGGCAGAAGAACGGATAAGTGACCTGGAAGACAGAATGGTGGAATTCACTGCTGCGGAACAGAATAAAGAAAAAAGAATGAAAAGAAATGAAGACATCCTAAGAGACCTCTGGGACAACATTAAATGCAACAACATTCGTGTTATAGGGGTCCCAGAAGGAGAAGAGACAGAGAAAGGACCAGGGAAAATATTTGAAGAGATTATAGTCAAAAACTTCCCTAACATGGGAAAGGAAATAGCCACGCAAGTCCAGGAAGCACAGAGAGTCCCATACAGGATAAACCCAAGGAGAAACTATTTACAATAGCCAATACATGGAAGAGACCTAAATGTCTATTGACATATGAATGAATGGATAAAGAAGATGTGGTACATATATACAATGGAATATTACTCAGCCATAAAGAAAGAATGAAATAATGCCATTTGCAGCAACATGGATGGGCCTAGAGATTATCATTTTAAGTGAAGTAAGTCAGACAGAGAAAGACAAATATCACATGATATCACATGATATGTGGAATCTAAAACAATGGTACAAATGAACTTAGTTACCAAACAGAATTAGACTCACAGATATAGAAAACAAACTTAGGATTACCAAAGGGGAGATCGGGGAGTGGGAGAGATAAATTAGGAGTTTAGGATTAACATATACACATTGCTATATATAAAACAGGTAAACAATAAGGACCTGCTGTATAGCACAGGGAACTATACTCAGTATCTTGTAATAGCCTATATTGGAAAAGAATCTGAAAAAGAATACATATATATGTATATATATGTATAACTGAGTCACTTTCCTGTGCACTTGAAACACATTGTAAATTAACTATACTTCAATTATATAGATATAGATATAGATATAGATATAGATATATATAAACAATTTGAGTTATACCTCATTGGTTAAGAGAATATGAGTTTTTAAGGTGTCTGAATTGCACACTTCCTAATTGTGTTATCTAAGAAGAGAAAAAAAACACCTTGTCCAACAATATGTATTTTCCTCACTAGACTAAAAGCTCTTCAAACCAGGATTTGTATCCTACTCATTTCATACCCCCAAAACATGCATAATGCTCAAATGTTATTAAATAATTGCCTAGTGGAGGTATTTTTAAATTAAAGGTATATGTACATGTGTTAGATGCTTAGATATACTGAAAGGAAGATGGCATAAAAATCTTCAAAACCTTAAATTTTCCTGTATGAAAATATGATCATATAACCGTATAAAGAAAGAATTGTTCAATTAAGCCACAAACTCTTCCATTTTTCTCATTTGTAGTTGAAATGTGATATCATTACTGCCCTTAAAATAAAGTATATATCAAATATATATATATATATCAAAACTTCCACAAACAAGTACTAAACAGCAAGGAAAATATATTAACTTGAGGGAGTTAGTATATTTATATATAGGTTATCAATCATCCACATTAAGTGAAATTTCTACTTTCTCTGTTACAGAATTTCTAATTATCTTATTTGCTTTTGTGCAATTTTGAGATTTGTAATTTAGGGATTATGTAAACTCTACTATCTGACATTAATTACTTGTACTCAAGGTGATGGCCCCAGCTACTAATTTAGTTAAATAGTTATTAAAAAATTTTAAAGGAAACCAGATGGATAATTCTAACTCTTCTGTTGGATAAACACTTATTATTTTTGATAGTTTATGTAGCTTCCCCAAATTCTCATTAGAGAATATTAATCATTCTAGGTTAATCTGGCAATCAAAAATAAATATCTTAAGTCTTTTTTTTTAAATTTGTCAGGTGATCGTATGTTAGGGACAATCATGAAAACTGAGCAGGAACATGTTGGGAAGCATAACACCATAAATTTACAGCTGGACTTATGTTGGCTGAGAGACTGATGACCTGCTTGTTAATGTGGGAGAAATATACATAGGGCATATTGAGTTACTATAGTGTGGGTAGTTTGATGTGCTGTGATGTGTTATGTTAGAACCACTCTGTTTGACCTCTGCTCAGTGATGCATTAAAAATGTAAAGTATTGTACTTCCTTAGAAAGTAGACTCAATGCACTGCAACCCCATGCTGCTTGTTACCCAAAGCAAGCATGGTTAAATTATACACATCTCTCGGTTTTAAAGGAAGGAAAAAATAGGAGGAGGAGACACATTTCTCATGGATTAGCATCTTCTGATCTATTTTTGCAACTAACCTAATACAAATTCAGTAAATCATTTTTTTTCAGGGTTGAAAAGAAAAATCTTTTATGTCTGTGCTTTTAATGTTGAACAGATATGAAAAAAAAGGCCTAGCAAATCAAGGATCTCTTTAAATATAAATGTTTCACATCATATGAGCATACAAATCATGTTTATTGCAAAAGTAACTTTGAGATTCTTCCCAAGGATTTTTAAAGCACCTTTTATATCTGTATTCTTCAACATAAACATTCACACAGACTCTGTGACATGTGTTTGTTCCTATACTAAGTTCCTAATGGTTCTGAATCATGTAAGTTCTTTCTGGGTAAAGATCTTGTCTCCATCTCCCATAGTATTTACATAGTCATGTATTTAAAACAGCAGATTCTAAATAAATGGTGAAAGTACAATGACTGTAAAAATGAAGAAATAAGTTGAGTAACTTGAATTCTATCATTCTATGTAACCACTTGAGTTTTTACTTATATTTAAATTTTTTAGGTAAAATAGACTGTGTACATGAAAGAGGTAATGTGCTTTGGGGAGTAGCAATAAAGTATGTATTTCAAATAATATAAAAAATTTATTGAATTTGAATAATATTTTTAAAGTTTAAATGTTGTTCTCTTTAAAACTGATATTTGATTTTGAATTAAAAGGTGATTTAGAATTATTAGTGACTGTTACAAGATTATTATTGATATACTTTTGTTATGGAATTATAGGAGATATTTAAAAATTATCTGCTTGGGTATCAATTAAACAATGTATGCTTTTGCTTAATCAAAAGGGGAGAAGAAGCTGGTGTGGGAAATGTCGAAGGTGTTAGAGTACCTAACAGTTTCTATCACATCAGAACATTTCCATTTCTTTAGTATTTTTTTAAATAGTTGCTTATTTTTCCTCTTTTTTCATGGTTAAAGCATCTCATTCAGACTGAAATTATTATTTATGAGGCTTGATTAAAAATGTTTTATTTTTTCAGATGTACTTGTTTCAAGGCTTGGGAAATAATAAATTCCTCCTGGCTTGAGTTATTAACATTGAACCATGTCTTCAAATGGACACTTAGACTAGACTATAAAGGACACATTTTTAGACTGTCTGTAAGTTGTGCCTTTTGGAAGCCAACAGAATGTAAAACCTTGCTTATATAAAATTCAATTTACTCTATATTTTATTTTATTTTATTTTTTTTTTTATTTTTTTTTTTTGCGGTACGTGGGCCTCTCACTGTTGTGGCCTCTCCCGTTGCGGAGCACAGGCTCTGGACGCGCAGGCTCAGCGGCCATGGCTCACGGGCCCAGCCGCTCCGCGGCATGTGGGATCTTCCCGGACTGGGGCACGAACCCATGTCCCCTGCATCGGCAGGCGGACTCTCAACCACTGCGCCACCAGGGAAGCCCTACTCTATATTTTAAATAAAAATAGTATTATATATTTCCATATATGAACCCCTGAGGCTGAAGTTTCTATTGAACTTTTAACTTGTCTTTGAAATTTGAGAGGAGCCATTAAGAAACTGATATTGAATCATTCATTATGGAAAATCTCAATAAATTTAAAAAATGAAATAAAAATATCAACTCAATAAATGCAACTGTTAATTGGAATTTGTTTATCTAACGTTATTAACTAAAATGACATGTCTTGTGGAATCCTGTGATTTTCTTGGTTACTTCTCATAGGAAGTTGGTAGTAGTTGTAATTGGAAGTTTTATAGGAAGCAGAAAAGAACACTAGAAAGTGACTGGAGAATAGAAAATAAATCAGACTTATGAGAGATAAAAAAATAAAAAATTAAGAAAATAATTAAAATAAATTATAAAGAATTAAGATTTGTTTCTAAATAAAAGATCAGGCATAGAACAATGAATACAGTATTAAATTGTTAAAATGAGATTGATGTTAAGAGTCCCATTACATTGCTGATGTCAAACAAAGAATATTTATGTAAAGCTCTAGTCTTTTATGGTAAGCAGAATTAAAAACACACACACAAATATTGCTATTTGGGAGTAGTACTTCTAAGAATATAATTATCCATCTTTCCATGACCTTGACTATCATGTTAACTTTAAAGTTTTATTCTGGGGCTTAGTAAAATGAGCCACACATTCCCCCACATCAATGTGGGCTTGCCTCTCCTCCATTCCTTTCTTTTCCTTGGTTTTAGACTCCCTCATTTGTGATCAATTTTTCTCCTTCATTATTCCTGTTTCTTACCTCGTCTTTTGGTCTAAGTTGGTTACCTAAGCATTCCTCTCCACTCCCTACTTCTGGTGATATGGATGGAATATTTGAGTTTTCAGGAACAAATGAGTAACCTTTGCATGAAAATGTAACTAATAGTAGAATAGCTCTGTGTTTGCTTTCATGTTAGCTATTCAATGCTGGTTATTCATTTACAAGTTCTTTTCCAGAGTAAAGTACTTGGAAAGAACTGGTTCAGAATGTAGTCTTTGTTTTCAAGCCTTCCTTTTATCTTGGTTTGTTCCCTATGTCCTCATGCCTGAAGCAGTCACTCTGTTCTTATATGTCAAACTGTTACAATTACCTTCACATTCTACTGGAAAAGTCATCATTCACAAACTCCCACTCAGTGTCTCTGTATCACTGGGAATGAAGCATAGTTGATATGATTTCCCACCAATTCAGCACTAAAGTCAGAAATATAATGCATGGCTTTAAAAGTCTCAGGCTTGCAGTCACTTCTATTGAAGGATACAAGTTCAAGGACTAAGTATATATGTGTGCAATGATGTTGTGAATATATGGAGCCCTGAGGATTTAAACAGGCAAGGCAAAGCCAAATAGAACACATATTATAAAACTGTGCTGGAAGAGAGGTATAACAACCTGTTGTGACAAATCTGGAAGGAGTTATCTATTTATTGATTCAGCTACTAAACATTTTTCACTAAAGATTAAAAAATATGTGGGTAACATTAAACCACAGTTTGAGATTATTAACAATATTGTTACATAATGAATACATAAAACATTCCAGACTTTCGGTTTTCAAAAACATGTGTCTTTTAAAAATATCAAAATAATATAAAAGCAATATAATATTACTTGGAAGGAAAAAAAAGAAACAAAATCATCCATACGTTCTCTTATGGGTTATGTCCCCTCAAAATTCATAAGTTGAAATCCTGTCAGTCCCTTACAATGTGACTTTATTTGGAAATAGATTCCTTGCAGATGTAGTTAGTTATAGTAAAATGGGATCATGAGAGTGGGTCCTAATCCAATGTGACTGGTGTTCTTATTAAAAAAAAAAAAATTTTGGACACAGGGGCATGCACACAGGGAGAATATCACATGAAGAGGCATAGGTGGAGGATGGCCATCTATAAGCCAAGGTGAGAGAGCAGAAACAGGTCCTTCCCTCATAGCTGGCAGAATGAACCAATGCTACTGACACTTTGATCTCAGACATCTAGCCTCCAAAACTATAAGACAATAAACTTCTGGTGTTTAAGCCACCTAGGTTGTGGTACTTTCTACAGCAGCCCTAGCAAACTAATGTACCTTCATTACCCAGACATAATTTCTGTAAACATTTGTTATAAATTATTTAATCTGTGACCTCTTTATGTTTGTTTGTCAGTATGTATTTTCTTCCACATAAAAATAAATTGTGAACAAATATTTTTAGGCTACAGCATGAGTTTTTGTGTCCTAGTATTAAGTCTATCATCTTTCCTCCACTGGTAATGATACACCAATTTTAGTACTAAGCTAAATGATAACATTTCCCAGGCTCCTTTGTACAAAGGGATATTAGCCAAAAGATTGTGTGAGACTGTCAAGAACTGCAAAGTTTCTGAGATTTTAAACTTTCTGCAAGCAAGCAAGCAAGTTAGCTTACTATAGTCTCTTAGAAGCTAGCTGAAGATATGAGATTCCTGTGTCAGAGATAAAGGACTTTATTTCTCACAGCAATAGCAGTGGTCAAAATACCAGTTTTCTTTTCCTAGTTTTCCGAGCGCCAATTCTAAGCCCTTCCCCAGGGTTACAAGAAGAGGGCCAGGCAATAACGCCACTCGTGGAGCTGAAATTTTCATTAATAGTCAGTAAGCCTAAACACCTTCTGCCTGGGAAGGAGACACTATCTGTTTCTTCTGAGCCTGCCTTCTTAAAAACATTCTTAAAAAGAGAGACTAGCAGCTATGTTCTGAGGTGCAGTCATGTTCTGAGTCTGGCAGCCATGTTCTTAGAATGACAGCAGGAAGAGAGGAAACTGAAGGCCACACCAGTACTGGTCTGTCTGTTCCCAGGGTTCTTTTATGAATAAGAAAGTTTAATTTCTATAACTAAATCACTGTTCTTTTGGCATTTTCTGTTTCACGATCCAAACCTAGTTCTAACTGATATCCAGTCAATAAAACTTGTATTTAAAACATCATTTTTCATAACTGTAAAGGAATTCATCATATAGTTATATCATCATTTATTTATCTAGTCCCTTTTTCTTGTGCCCCCTTATTCTGCCTTCATTTTTCTTTTACTCCAATAAAAAGAAGCTTTGATGCACTTCGTTATCATTAAAATTATTTCCTTAAGATGGGTTAAGACTTTTCTTTTTTGTTGTGGGTTTTGTGTAGTATATTTTTATTTTATTTAAATATGTGCATATGTAGACCAAACAACAAAATCTTAAGTTTATAAAATCAAATCACCATATCCATCTCTTCCTTTTCTCTTCTCTCTCTACATATATACAAAACACCAGCACAAAATTTAAGTCTTAAGAGGTAACAGCACTTGAACATTTTCTATTCACAGTTCTTCTGAAGTTAAACTGTATAGCTCTAAATGGCATGCTTTTATTATATCATAGTTGATTAAATTTAACCCATATCCGATGAGATCCTTCAATGAATTTAAAGTTATTTACTTGACTTACTCTTCTCCTCTTTCCCTTCTTTTTCCAAATTTGGTTACATGCATGTATATGTCATTTCTTTTTTTTTTTTTTATTAGTTTCTGCTTTATAACAAAGTGAATCAGTCATACATATACAACTGTTCCCACATCCCTCCCTCATGCATCTCGCTCCCTCCCACCCTCCCCATCCCACCCCTCCAGGCGGTCACAAAGCACTGAGCTGATCTCCCTGTGCTCTGCGGCTGCTTCCCACTATCTATCAACCTTACGTTTGGTAGTGTATATATGTCCATGCCTCTCTTTTGCTTTGTCACAGCTTACCCTTCCCCCTCCCCATATCCTCAAGTCCATTCTCAAGTAGGTCTGTGTCTTTATTCCCGTTTTACCCCTAGGTTCTTCATGACATTTTTTTTTTAATTCCATATATATGTGTTAGCATAAGGTATTTGTCTTTCTCTTTCTGACTTACTTCACTCTGTATGACAGACTCTAGGTCTATCCACCTCATTACAAATAGCTCAGTTTCATTTCTTTTTATGGCTGAGTAATATTCCATTGTATATATGTGCCACATCTTCTTTATCCATTCATCCGATGATGGACACTTAGGTTGTTTCCAGCTCCGGGCTATTGTGAATAGAGCTGCAATGAACATTTTGGTACATGTCTCTTTTTGAATTATGGTTTTCTCAGGGTATATGCCTAGTAGTGGGATTGCTGGGTCATATGGTAGTTCTATTTTTAGTTTTTTAAGGAACCTCCATACTGTTCTCCATAGTGGCTGTACCAATTCACATTCCCACCAGCAGTGCAAGAGTGTTCCCTTTTCTCCACACCCTCTCCAGCATTTATTGTTTCTAGATTTCTTGATGATGGCCATTCTGACTGGTGTGAGATGATATCTCATTGTACTTTTGATTTGCATTTCTCTAACGATTAATGATATTGAGCATTCTTTCATGTGTTTGTTGGCAGTCTGTATATCTTCTTTGGAGAAATGCCTATTTAACTCTTCTGCTCATTTTTGGATTGGGTTGTTTGTTTTTCTGCTATTGAGCTGCATGAGCTGTTTATAAATTTTGGAGATTAATCCTTTGTCAGTTGCTTCATTTGCAACTATTTTCTCCCATTCTGAAGGTTGTCTTTTGGTCTTGTTTATGGTTTCCTTTGCTGTACAAAAGCTTTGAAGTTTCATTAGGTCCCATTTGTTTATCTCTGTTTTTATTTCCATTTCTCTAGGAGGTGGGTCCAAAAGGATCTTGCTGTGATTTATGTCATAGAGTGTTCTGCCTATGTTTTCCTCTAAGAGTTTGATAGTTTCTGGCCTTACATTTAGGTCTTTAATCCATTTTGAGCTTATTTTTGTGTATGGTGTTAGGGAATGATCTAATCTCATACTTTTACATGTCCCTGTCCAGTTTTCCCAGCACCACTTTTTGAAGAGGCTGTCCTTTCTCCACTGTACATTCCTGCCTCCTTTATCAAAGATAAGGTGACCATATGTGCGTGGGTTTATCTCTGGGCTTTCTATCCTGATCCACTGATCTATCCTTCTGTTTTTATGCCAGTACCACACTGTCTTAATTACTGTAGCTTTGTAGTATAGTCTGAAGTCAGGGAGCCTGATTCCTCCAGCTCCGTTTTTCGTTCTTAAGATTGCTTTGGCTATTCGGGGTCTTTTGTTTTTCCAAACAAATTTTGAAAGTTTTTGTTCTAGTTCTGTGAAAAATGCCAGTGGTAGTTTGATAGGGATTGCATTGAATCTGTAGATTGCTTTGGGTAGTAAAGTCATTTTCACAATATTGATTCTTCCAATCCAGGAGCATGGTATATCTCTCCATCTATTTGTATCATCTTTAATTTCTTTCATCAGTGTCTTATAATTTTCTGCATACAGGTCTTTTGTCTCCTTAGGTAGGTTTATTCCTAGATATTTTATTCTTTTTCTTGCAGTGGTAAATGGGAGTGTTTCCTTGATTTCATTTTCAGATTTTTCATCATTAGTGTACAGGAAAGCCAGAGATTTCTGTGCATTAATTTTGTATCCTGCTACTTTACCAAATTCATTGATTAGCTCTAGTAGTTTTCTGGTAGCATCTTTAGGATTCTCTATGTGTAGTATCATGTCATCTGCAAACAGTGACAGCTTTACTCCTTCTTTTCCAGTTTGGATTCCTTTTATTTCCTTTTCTTCTCTGATTGCTGTGGCTAAAACTTCCAAAACTAGGTTGAATAAGAGTGGTGAGAGTGGGCAGCCTTGTCTTGTTCCTGATCTTAGTGGAAATGGTTTCAATTTTTCACCATTGAGGATGATGTTGGCTGTGGGTTTGTTATATATGGCCTTTATTATGTTGAGGGAAGTTCCCTCTATGCCTACTTTCTGCAGGATTTTTAGCATAAATGGGTGTTGAATTTTGTCAAAAGCTTTCTCTGAATCTATTGAGATGATCATATGGTTTTTCTCCTTCAACTTGTTAATATGGTGTATCACATTGATTGATTTGCGTATATTGAAGAATCCTTGCATTCCTGGAATAAACCCCACTTGATCATGGTGTATGACCCTTTTAATGTGCTGTTGGATTCTGTTTGCTAGTATTTTGTTGAGGATTTTTGCATCTATGTTCATCAGTGATATTAGCCTGTAGTTTTCTTTCTTTGTGACATCCTTGCCTGGTTTTGGTATCAAGGTGATGGTGGCCTCGTAGAATGAGTTTGGGAGTGTTCCTTCCTCTGATATTGTTTGGAAGAGTTTGAGAAGGATGGGTGTTAGCTCTTCTCTAAATGTTTGATGGAATTCGCCTGTGAAGCCATCTGGTCCTGGGCTTTTGTTTGTTGGAAGATTTTTAATCACAGTTTCAGTTTCAGTGCTTGTGATTGGTCTATTCATATTTTCTATTTCTTCCTGAGTCAGTCTTGGCAGGTTGTGCATTTCTAAGAATTTGTCCATTTCTTCCAGGTTGTCCATTTTATTGCCATAGAGTTGCTTGTAGTAATCTCTCATGATCTTTTGTATTTCTGCAGTGTCAGTTGTTACTTCTCCTTTTTCATTTCTATTTCTATTGATTTGAGTCTTCTCCCTTCTTTTCTTGATGAGTCTGGCTAATGGTTTGTCAATTTTGTTCATCTTCTCAAAGAACCAGCTTTTAGTTTGGTTGATCTTTGCTATCATTTCCTTCATTTCTTTTTCATTTATTTCTGATCTGATCTTTATGATTTCTTTCCTTCTGCTAACTTTGGGGGTTTTTTGTTCTTCTTTCTCTAATTGCTTTAGGTGCAGGGTCAGGTTGTTTACTCGAGATGTTTCCTGTTTCTTAAGGTGGGATTGTATTGCTATAAACTTCCCCCATAGAACTGCTTTTGCTGTGTCCCATAGGTTTTGGGTCGTCGTGTCTCCATTGTCATTTGTTTCTAGGTATTTTTTAATTTCCTCTTTGATTTCTTCAGTGATCACTTCGTTAATGAGTAGTGTATTGTTTAGCCTCCATGTGTTTGTATTTTTTACAGATCTTTTCCTGTAATTGATGTCTAGTCTCATAGCATTGTGGTCGGAAAAGATACTTGATACAATTTCAATTTTCTTAAATTTACCAAGGCTTGATTTGTGACCCAAGATATGATCTATCCTGGAGAATGTTCCATGAGCACTTGAGAAAAATGTGTATTCTGTTGTTTTTGGATGGAATGTCCTATAAATATCAACTAAGTCCATCTTGTTTAATGTATCATTTAAAGCTTGTGTTTCCTTATTTATTTTCATTTTGGATGATCTGTCCATTGGTGAAAGTGGGGTGTTAAAGTCCCCTAGTATGATTTTGTTACTGTCGATTTCCCCTTTTATGGCTGTTAGTATTTGCCTTATGTATTGAGGCGCTCCTATGTTGGGTGCATAAATATTTACAATTGTTATATCTTCTTCTTGGATCGATCCCTTTATCATTATGTAGTGTCCTTCTTTGTCTCTTCTAATAGTCTTTATTTTTGTCATTTCTTTTTAATTTAATAGATCATTACTGGAGTATAACTGCTTCATAATACTGTGTTAGTTTCTGTTGCACAGCAAAGCGAATCAGCCATATGCATACACATGTCCCCATATCCCCTCCGTCTTGAGCCTCCCTCTCATCCTCCCTATCCCACACCTCTAGGGCATCACAAAGCACCTGCGCCGATCACCCTGTGCTATGCTGCTGCTTCCCACCATCCAACTATTTTACATTTGTTAGTATATATATGTCGATGCTACTCTCACTTCACCCCAGCTGCCCCCTCCCACCACATGTCCTCAAGTCCATTCTCTATGTCTATCTCTTTTTTTTTTTTTTGTTCTGGTATGTGGGCCTCTCACTGTTGTGGCCTCTCCCGTTGCGGAACACAGGCTCCGGAAGCGCAGGCTCAGCGGCCATGGCTCACAGGCCCAGCAGCTCAGCGGCATGTGGGATCTTTCTGGACCGGGGCACAAACCCGCGTCCCCTGCATCGGCAGGCAGACTCTCAACCACTGCGCCACCAGGGAAGCCCTCTATGTCTACCTCTTTATTCCTGCCCTGCAACTAGATTCATCAGTACCACTTTTTTTTTTTTTTTTAGATTCCATATATATGCATTAGCATATGGTATTTGCTTTTCTCTTTCTGACTTACTTCACTCTGTAGGACAGGCTCTAGGTCCATCCACCTCACTACAAATAACTCAATTTCATTTCTTTTTATGGCTGAGTAATATTCCGTTGTATATATGTGCCACATCTTCTTTATCCATTCATCTGTTGAAGGACACTTAGGTTGCTTCCATGTCCTGGCTATTGTAAATACTGCTGCAATGAACATAGTGGTGCATGGCTCTTTTTGAATTATGGTTTTCTCAGGGTTCTGCCAATTGCTAATGCTCATAAAACCAACTTCTTTTATTTACCCAACAGATGGGTTTTTCTACTAACAACAGATAAGCTTAATCAACAAAGAGAGGTAAATGAGCCTATTTGGATATCAATCAATTAATATTGATAGGTCTTCTTATCAAAGTTGAATAATAGAGTTGTATTTATTAATTTAAGACTATGTTACTGTATTTGATAATGCAGAAAAGACCAGGTCATACCCCCTGAGTAGCTTCTATCTTAATAATTCACAGTGTTTTTACTGCTTCAGATAATGATTCAGGATGTTAGTATATTAAATGTAATGTATCTTGATAGATATGCTGCATAGAAGGCATAGAAAATTTATTTTAAGGATTAATATCCATAGGCATAATTCAAATACATAACATTTTTTCTTTTGTCTTTTTTAAAATGGTGAATTCAGGCCTCTTGCTCCTTATGTTTCCCTGCACACAGCTCTGCTTGTAACTAGAAGATGAATAACAGAAATAGCAGCTCTATGTGTGTGTGCGTGTGTATGTGCAAGTGTATGTTTTGCATGCCTGTACTGACAGCTGCACAAATGCATTTAGGCACTGAGAGATAATTATCTAGGAAAGAGATCAAGAAAAATAATTATGTGCTACATTTGTTGATACGCTAGCAATAATACTGTAGAGAGAAACAAACTAGGTCTGAGAACAAATGGCAATTTTCTTCTGTGTATCAATAATACATTCTTAGTCATAATTCACTAGTAACAACTGTACCATACCTAACACCTAATAAAAGAGAGACTCTCTAATAAGATACTAGTTCAATTTGTTCACCACAATTTAAACTAAATGCAGTAGAGTTAAGGTCATCTTATGAAGAAGACATTGCCTTGGTGTAATTCAACTCTTTATTACTGATAATGAGCCAAAGCTGAATAAAAAGCTGAAATAGAACCTAGAAATGTTTAGGAAGAATAATTTGGCAAAACAAAATTACTGGTAATAAAGATCATCACCAGTGCCTAAGAAATTCAGGTAGAGGTATAAACAACAGTTCAGATAAGTTTGATCATTTAATTTGGGAAAAAATATAATTGAGGCTTCTATGTGGCCAAAGATTAGAGTCACTATAGAGGCAGGAATCAAAATCAACAAAAGACAAACAGTGAGATAGACATTGCTTGCTTTTTGGCTAATTTGCATGGAAATGGTCCTCCTATGGGTTAGGCAGTCTGACACTTTGGAAGGCCTGGTGAAGCCTTTCTTCTGAAACTGAAAGGGCCAGATCCATGTTTTCATAAACCCTTGGCAGCTCAGACATAGGCATGTGACTCAGCCTGAGCTTGGGATCTCTGCTTTACCAGTTAGATTCACCTGCCCTAGACAACACTTCTGTACTGACAGTTTACAAATCCTCTGAAACATTGTGGTGGCAGTAAAAATAGCCAGAGACCAGTGACCACAGTGGCAGCTCCACTGAATTCCAACACTCAGCAGGGTATGTCCAGTGGTCCACGCACCAGAGGCAATTTTCTAACCAAACTGAGCGCATGAAGTGATGGCGGCTTTCTTCCAGGCTGCCTGGTTTCCCTTTCATCCTGCTATTTTTTCTCAGTCCAGTTTAGCAGCCTTCCTGCTGGTTCTGGAAGGTACCAGGTATCTTTCCAATAATTCATTTTTCTGTTAAACTAATCAAAGGTGGTTTCACTTGTTTGAAATTAATAGCCCTTGCTTAATTACATTAATGATATTCATGATAACACGATTCTAATCCTCATTTGTAATCCTGATGATTTTTTTTGAAAATCCAATGCTTTATACAGTGTAAATTAGCCTAATCGTTTGACAGAGATATCAGAAGTTTTAAAGTACACCTGAAATCTACAGAGCATTAGTTTATAAATACATCAGGTATTTACAGAGAAAAAGGTGAACTTAACCTAAATAATTTGGAGAATTTTTATATTACTAAATTCTTCAGAATAAGACCTTAAGTAATTGCTGCTAATAGAAGTTCCTTAATTTGTGAAAGAAAAATAATTCATTCATTTTGGTCATTTTTATTCTCAAGATATATAAATATGCATATCAAGAATATATTACGTATATGTGACATTATATGCAGGTCATTGAGAATATGTGAAACAAACTACAGAGGGAATAAGGTGAAATATTCTCAATATTTTTTTCTAACCCAATATCAGAAACTGACTATTCTTATTAATAATAATTACTGACTAAAAGTAAGACTTTCTGTTGATGTCTATTTGATATAGTTGTTTGATATAATAAATATGGATCTGTTACAATATAGAATCATTTTTTTATTACCCTAGTAATGTATGAACATACATCCCTGGCATTAGCTCATTCCATTACCTTGACCTTAGTTCTGGCCCCCCTTATCCCTGGTTTCTAACCCAGATAACTTTAGCCTTAACATATCCATGATACCAAGAAATGGCAATCACTGAGATCAGAGAGCATGTTTAAGGACAGGACTGAGGAAGTCTATATCACATGTTATGTAGTAATTTTAAAAGCTTCACATTTAACTTTTGTTAATGTTTAGTGAAAACGGCTGTGTCAAAATTGCAGTGTGACATATACGTTGGCTCATGATTGTGGTAATTGGAGAATGGGAGGCAAGGAAACCTACTGGACCATATCAGCATTTTAGGAGTAAAAGATGTGTTGTTTGTTCTCCATTCAAACAACTGTGGCTAAAGCATTCCAAGAATGGGTAATAATGTGAACAATGAAATAGAGCCAGCTCTGAATGTTGTGTACATGTATTTATGTGTTTGTTGAATTTCAAGGTCTGAAATGTCTAGATGTAAGAAGATTGATCTGAATGGGAATGCTTATATAAATTACATTAGAAACCTTGCCCCTATACTATGGACTGAATTGTGTGCCCCTAAAATTCATATGTTGGAAACTTAACCCCCAATGTGGTGGGATTTGGAGATGGGGCTTTTGGGATATGATTAGGTTTAGATGAGGCCATAAGGGTGGGGCCCTCATGATGGGATTAGTGCTCTTTTAAAAAGAGATACCAGAGAGCTTGCTGGCTCTCTCCACCATCTGAGGACACAGTGATATGCAGGCCATCTGCAAGCCAAGAGAGTCCTCACAGAACCCAACCATGCTGTCACCCCGATGTTGGTCTTCCCAGCCTCCAGAACTGTGAGAAATTAATTTTTGTTGTTTAAGCCACTCAGTCTATGGCATTTTATTATGGAAGCCCAAGCTGACTGAGACACCCTACATGCTAGAATTTTAACTCTATTATGGAACTTATAACAATTCTATCACTGATTAAACATGCATCTTTTTTTTCATAACACTATTGTGTTTGTTTGGAAGGGTTTAAAGACGACCCCAAGATCCTTGTTTTCAAAAACCTTAGAACTTTGAGAAAAATTACATGTAAATGTGAGCAGCTGTAGAGCAACTCCGAAGATATAGAAACAAGTATATAAAGGGTATATATAATAAATGCTAAATGCAAAGGGATGGAAGGAACATCATGGACTGGGGTCAGTCCAGCTTCCTGGAAGAAATTTGGCCAAACAGCTGTACAACTCTAAGGAGATAGTTTAAAGTTTTTGGACCTCACTCACCACATCTGTGAATGAGGAGCTTAGTTTACATACATTTCAGTCTGTTTCCAGTTCTCATGATCTGTGAAATCATGATTCTGAGCTTAACTCCACTGGAATGGAAGCCACATATTGGCAAAGAGCAAGTACCTCATTCTTGAAAGGCAAGCACAAACTTCACTAGTTAGACATTTGTTCAATAGATTTTACAAGACAGGTCTCAGAGGAGATTTGAGGAAATGGACCTACAATTGTACATTTGTTTGTTGGCCAGACTGACTAAATCAGTCAGCTAATTTGGAGTCTTCATACTTACACAATTACACATACTTAATATAAACTGTCATTTATTAAGTATCTATCATATACCAAGAATCCTACATATTTTGTCACTGACCTTTACTACAGCTACTAAGACAAGTACAGCTACACTCATTTAAGAGCTGAAGAAACTGAGGTTCAGAAAATTTAACATAACTAGAAGTACAGAACTGGGAATTAAGGACAAACCTGTATGGTTCTGATGCACATTATCTTTCCACTTGTTATAACACAGAGCTCTCTAACATTTAGTAAGAGTTTATCGAGGCCCTGTTCTATGGGTTTTACAAGTTTTAATTCATTCACTTCAACAATCCCATGGATAGGTACACTTTTTATCCTTGTATAATAGACGAAAAATCTGAGGAACAGAGAGGCTAAGTAACTTGTGAGTGATTACACGCTAGCAAGAGGCTGAGTTGGGATATCTCTGTCATGACTTCTCACCTATATAATGCTATGTAAATGCCAGCCAGATGGGTATGCTCATCACTAATAATATTAGCTGGGGAAAATAATCCATTTTATCACATCTTACTTATTTCTTAACCATTAAGTAAAATGAATAAAATTGTGCACTGTAAAGAGTCTGACCAAATATTAGATAAATCTTTCAATCTACCAAGAGTCAAAGCAATTACTTGTGGAGAAAGCCTAATCAATTTTCTTATCATGCTTATATTACTGCTAATAAACATGGCCAAAATTTTGTTTGCAGTTACTACATAGCTCGAGATTGTAGTTAAATTCAAATTTTAACTGCAATTACCCTATAGTAGCAGTGGGTATTTTTGGAAAATAAATTACATTTTATGTAGCTATTAATGTCCCATATGAGATTAGTCAAAGAAAATTCTCATTTTATTACATGAAAGAGCCAATGACAGTCTTGGAATGTTTTTAGATAAGAATGAAATAAGAAGAAAGGAAAGTCTTTACCTTGTCTTTAGAAATAAATAAATCTATCTTGAATGAAAAATAGTATTATGCATCAATAGGAGAAATATGAAGTTTCTCCTAATGAAATAAGCAAAAAAGAGATATGTATGGGACTCCATCCCTAAAGAACCTTCCTCTTTATTTAGGCCCATAAAACAGAAAGATTACTTTCTTTCTACATCTCAGATGCAGATGTCAGGATAATGATATTCTCTGTGACTTTTATTGAAAACACTATTGGATTTTTACTGTAATGTCTTTGTGGCTAAAATTTTATAAAAGTGTTCAGGAATCTAGGTCTAGGTACTTCTTTTCATTGTCAAGTTACTAACAAATTCCTGAAGAGATTTTCATTCAAGTTTTGCAATTCAAGTAAAGGAATATATGATTGAAATAACATAAATACAGAAGAGAGGAGGGGTAAGGAAGAGGAAAGTGAAGAGGAAAAAGGATTATAAATGCTCATGTAGCCAGAAAATCATGCCAATTATCAACTGCTTAGAAGAGAGGCTCTAGGTCAGCGTTTGGCAAACGTTTTTCTGTAAAGAGTGAAGCACTAAATATTTTAGGCTTTATGAGCTATATAGTCTTTCTCCCAACTATTCAACTCTGCCATTTGGTGAGAAAAGAGTTATAAAAATGTAAACAAATGGATGTGGACATGTTCCAATAAAACTTTATTTACAAAAACAGGTGGAGAGCCAATTTGGCCCTCAGGGTCTACTTTCAATCATGCTAAGATTATATCTTAATGCTAAGATTGTATCTCAGTGCTTTCTGACAGAACTTTCCACTTTGAAGGAAACGTTCTACATCTTTGCTGCTCAATTTGGTAGGCACTAGTTACAAGTGGCTATTGAGCACTTGAGATGTGGCTAGTGAGAGTGAAGAAAATTAAATTTTCTTAACTTTAATTATTTTGAATTAAGTAGTCATGTAACTAATGACTACATTTTGGACTTCACAGCACATTTCTTTCTTTTTAATCTGAGAATGCAACTTCAGAATTTCCTTTCATTGTTATTAAACAAAGAGAAACTTTTGATATTTTGAAGATTTTCAGAATGCAAAACTTGGAAAGGTGGAAAAAATTTTCACTATAAATATAGAAAAATTAAAATAAAAAGGCTAATCTCACTTTATAATATATAATATGCATATACAAAAATATAAATATACAACATGTATCTGTATTTACAGAATAAAGTCTCCCTTGCCACAAGAGAAATTGTGAGAAAGATGCAGAAATCAGGAAAATATGAATAAATAAAACATATTTGATTTTGCTTCTTTTATATCTTCTGATTAATGGATAAACAAATGGATTTGATGTCATTCTAGACAGGAGTTTTGAAAATGTATGTGGTGTCATTATATTATGAAGCATTTTTCTAAAAGAATGACAGTGTTGGGCTTCCCTGGTGGCACAGTGGTTGAGAGTCCGCCTGCCGATGCAGGGGACGCGGGTTCGTGCCCCGGTCTGGGAAGATCCCACATGCCGCGGGGCGGCTAGGCCCGTGAGCCATGGCCGCTGAGCCTGTGCATCTGGAGCCTGTACTCCACAACGGGAGAGGCCACAACACTGAGAGGCCCGTGTACCGCAAAAAAAAAAAAAAAAAAGAATGTCAGTGTTATTCGATGAAAAGAACCGAAGCTTTGTAATCAAAAGTTGTGAGTTCAAGACTCAGTTTCATCACTTACTAACTGAATAACATTTTCAAATTACTTCAATTCTTTAAGTCACAGTTTCCTTAATAATAAAATTGGGATAAAAATATCACCTACCATAACAAGTTGTGGTGGAGTTCGTGGGATTTAAATAATATGTACCCAGTATATAGATAAAAAACTCGTACACAGGTGGCTGCTTTTATTATTCTTGGTAAGATAAAAGGATAAATATATATTCTACATACACTCTGCCTGAAAATGTCTGAAATTAGTCATTCTCAACTCTCTCATCAGTGACTTAATTCTGCGATTAGTAATCTCTGTGTTTGCTTCTTAAGAAACAGTTATTGTATCAAATAAATTCAGGGAAAAATGCTTCTTTACTCCTAGATTTTTGAAATCTCTTGTAGTAAACTCCCTTTAGCTGGTGATAGATGGAAAGAGGGAGGAGGAGCTTCTTAAGAGACAGAAAATCCACTGCAGCCCAAAGTAAGTTGGTTAGGAAATGGCTTTAAAAAAAATTGATTCTGCTTTACATTTGTAGAGCAGGTCCACTGTCATCTGAAAGAAAGGTTAATGTTTGTGAGTGCACGTTTCTGTCCCATTCATGAGTGCTCTGCCTTCATCTTGGGGACTTAATCACCTCCCCAAGACCCCACCTCCTAATTAACATCACCTCCTAATTAACATTGGGTATTAGGTTTTCAACATATGAATGGGGAGATGGGTGCAGGGCACACAAGTTTACACCATAGCATTATTCAAAAAAAAAAAAAAACTGGCTAATTTATTCTAATTGTTCAAATTCTAGATAATTTATTCTAAGGAATCGGCACAACAGGTTATTTCACATCTAGATTTGAATACTGAGAATATAATTTCTTGCTAATTGGAAGTTATTAAATCCCACTGCAATCAAGAAATGCAGCTATCCTACAGAAATCTTTACAATGGTATTATTATTCTACAGACATAAATGGTTATTAGTAGTTGGTAGATTACCTGCAATATACGTATATATTTTTTGTTTCTTTACTGCATCTAGTGGAAGGATTGTGTAGTGAGTCAGCTTACCACCAATACTGATTGTCAAAGCTCTTTCCTTACAAAGGAATGAAACCCACACAGAACAATAACAGAAAAATATTAAAAGATATCAACTTGAAGTCAAAATGCAGGAAGGACAGCCATGTCTTATGCAGAAAGCATGGGAGACAATAACACATTTCCTCTTTCTCTCTTCTGGGCTATGTAGATTTTCCATTTCTGATGCTCTCAGCCTATTAATGCTATTCACTTAACAACAGTATGGTTTTCCTACTCAATTAATAGTTTCTCATCCCCATAATTCAACTTGCAACTGGTTTTCCTTTGCCAGAGCACCAAACTAACAATGTTCATGACCATTCAACTTCAGAATCCACCATCAACTTATTTAAAACTCTTGGAAAAGAAACAAATTCTCTCTTTCACCTGTAGTTCGATGAGTTTATTTGAGTCAGGTGCTCACCCCCAGACCAATCAGCTACAGGCTAGAAAAACTGTATGTGGTACAAATCTAACAAACCAGACTCACTCTGGGCAGGCATGAAAAAACATACATGCTACAAAGGACATGGACTCTGTTCATCAGCAACTGAACATCTGAAAGATGAATAACCATACATATCAGGCTTGTATGAATGAATCTGGAGTATAAGGGATGTATATTCAGTTAAAATACAATTCTAGAGATAGAACTTCTGTAATATATTCTGAAAAAAAAGAAAAATGGCAAAATTCAATGTAAAAATCAGAATAATAGTTTTATAATTGTTTTTTCCTTATCTAAAAGGACATAAATGATTGAGTAAAATCACATGAATGCTATAAAATTCTAAGATTTATATCAATTTTATTTGAGGCATCTTCTAAAATATAAATTATTTTATTTGGAAGAAAACTATCCTAATATAAATCTAGCTAGAATAAATATAATTCTGGGTAAGTCTGTGTGTAACAGTTATTTCTTAAAATAATTTCCCAAGTCTACAAACTAAATATGAAAACAGCTGTCATTTTGTAAATTTTTTAATTAATCATTACATACAATGCCACACATTTCTTCAGTGCATAGATGTAGCACAGACGTATAATTAAGAATTTAGTTCATTTTCTTTCTATAAAATTTTTTACTACAAAACTAGAATGCAATTCGGCTGTTAGGTCTAAAGTGACTGCATATGGATTATGGAAGCAGCAGTTTTGAAGGGAACAGTTTATGGGATAATTTAAACTGTCTCATAATGTAGGAATTCTGACAGCTGGTATATATATATGTCCTTCCCAAATACTGTTTCACAAAGAAAAATGCATATAAAATGAAATATTATTGGAGTTATATACTCAGTGGTTAATACATTGTGAAATATTTATAAAAAATACAATGTATGGCTTTGCTTCACTCATGAAAATGAACTTGTTTCAGAAAACACTACACTGAATTGTTTAAACAGAGGAAATGATCACTGACTGACAAATAAAAGTTCTTATACTTTAAAAGCATAAAAAAGGAAAAAGTAATCTACTTTTCATTATTTATTATATTTATGGAGTTCTGAAGAGTTTATGTTTAAAAAAATAATATTCTAATACACTGAAGAATTATTTAATTTCTATGAATGAATTTCACTCATTCATCTACACTATACTGAGACGAAATAGTATGCTAATGCTATCTCATAGCTCACTGAGCATGTGTTTAAAAGATGCTGGAAATACAAAGTCCATATTTGGCATACACACTAGGTCACTTCTGTTTGTTACATTATCTTGGAGACTGACATCACTTGCTATGTCAGATACTATTGCCATTAGGAGAAAGTCACCTGAACATTAGCTTCCAATTATTTTTTTTAATTATTTGCTGTGAACATGCAAGTTTCAAAAAGTTAAAGAGAACTGGTTTTAAAAAACAAGATAAGCAAGTTAAATTTTTCAAGTTACTTTCAAATAAATAAATAAATAAATGAGTTTTAAAACTAAATGAGCTATATATTCACATTCTTCCACTTAGTCTCTCAACAAAGGAGAAATTTCCTTCCTCTTGTTAATGAAAATTCCACACTTCCTTTAAAATATAGTTCATTCAACATCTACCTCAAAATCCTGACTATTCAAGTCTATATTGATCTTTCCTTTTTAGAATTCCTAGATGATTTGTGCTGAAATATATTTACACATTTTCCTTTCATTTTTCTTTAATTGGTAATGTAGTCATTTCCTTCACTAAAATTTTCTCAATAACATTAAGTTGTTGTTTTGACTTATATAAACTTCTTGCATAGATAACTAGTGCCTGATTTAATGAGCTGGGAGTGACTTAATTGCCTAATATCCCCAAGTAAGATTGTATATGATAAAATAAAAAAGCCAACGGTAGCTTATGTAAGTGGTTTTTAAAGTTCTTATTTTTAATGCCAACTCTTAGAAAACAATAAATGTTCCTAGTAATCCTGTATACACAGACATTTTTTATGGAAATATTAGTGGGAATGTAAATGTGTGCAGCCACTATGGAAAACAGTATGGAGATTCCTCAAAAAAAATTAAAAATAGAACTACAATACTAGCCAAGACATGGAAGCAAACTAAGTGTCCATCAACAGATGAATGAAGAAGATGTGAAACACACACACACACACACACACACACACAGGAATACCATTCAGCCATGAAAAATAATGAAATCTTGCCATTTGTGACAAAATGGATGGGTCTAGAGGTCATTATGCTAAGTGAAATAAGTCAGATAGAGAAAGACAAATACTGTATGATTTCACTTATATGTGGAATCTAAAAAACAAAACAAATGAACAAACATAACTGAACAGAAACAGAATCAAAGATACAGAGAACAAACTAGTGGTTGCCAGAGGGAAGGTGGGGGGAAGAGAGAAATAGATGACGGAGATTCAGAGGTACAAACTTCTGGTTACAAAATAAATGATAAATGAGTCAAAGGTATGAAAAGTACAGTGTGGAGAACATAGTCAATAGTTATGTAATATGTTTGTATGGTGACACATAGTAAATAGACTTATCACAGTGAACATTTTGAAATGTATAGAAATACCGAATCCTATGTTGTATACCAGGAACTAACAAAATGTTGTAGGTCAATTATACTTCAAAAACAAACAAAAAAACAAAATCACAGAAAAAGAGATCAGATTTGTAGTTACCAGAGGCAGGGATTAGGGGGAGAGGGAACTGGATGAAGGCAGTCAAAAGGTTCAATCTTCCAGATGTGAGATAAATAAGTACCAGGTGTGTACTGTACAACATAACTATAATTAACATTGCTGTATATTATATATGAAAGTTGGTACATAAATCCTAAGAGTTCTCATCACAGGCAAAAAGGTTTTTTTCTATTTATTTAATTTTGTGTCTGTATGAGATGATAGATGTTCACTAAATTTATTGTGGTTATGATTTCATGATGTATGTAAGTCAAATCATTATGCCATATACACTAAACTTATACAGTGCTGTGTGGCAATTATATCTCAATAAAACAGGAAAAAGTATATAACTGGAACAAAAGGTTTTCATAATAATACTTACATTAACTATATGCAGTACAATCTGATATTGTCTATTCTGTTTATTTAAAAATAATCTCAGTCACAAAATATTACATTGATTTCATGACCCACTAATGGATTTATCAGACCCCAAATTTAAAAACATTGCATGAACTAATTCTCAGTGAGTAAGTTCACTAGAAGCATCAGTGCAAAAGTTTGTTTGAGTTTTGTGCTGTTTTTTCTCTGTGTTATTCCAAAGTATTATTGTTGGCATTTTGGGAAGGATAGTCTGTTGTTATAATGGAAGTCTGCCCTGCATCCTGGGATATTTACTACTCATGACCCCTACCCACTATATGCTAGAGGAACCCCTCAACTACAGACAAGCAAAACCACCCCACACATTTCTAAGGTTTGGAGAGGAGCAGTGCTGTGGTGTTGCCACTGGTTAGGAACTCATGAAACCAGTGCTTAGTATGAAATTCAGTTAGATTATTTATGTATGTTATTTGTAAAAATCAAGCCAATAATATTGGGGAATATGTTATTAGTGGGTAATTATAGCAATCAAATAAAGACTAAATCAATTCATTATTTACCGACAAATAATTAAGTTCAACAGCCTGTAAAACCCTGTTTGTTCTTCACTTTCAAGAACTGAGAAAAGTTTGGATCTCAGATCAAGCACTTAACTAACCCTTAAATTCCTCACCTGTAGTGTAAGAATAGCGTGAAAATAACAGTGTTGTTATGAGAATTACATGAGTAATTTACGTGCCAGTGCCTGGCCCATGGTAGGTGCTCAATATACTTACATTTACAGAATAAGATAAGGAAGAAAAAAACACACACATGAAAGAAAATATGTTATCAATGCTGTTAGGCTGAACAGTCTTTTGAGTAACAAGTGGTATCAGTACTCAAAGCATCTTCCCTTGTACAGCAGCAGTCATGTGAGCAGGAGGAAATAAATTTTGGGGGGAAAATTTTTTGCCAAAAATATGTGGAAAGGACTACTTCTATCTTCTTTTTTCATTGTTAAAGAAAATGGCTAGAAAAAGTACCTTGCTTTCCTCTTTCATCAGAAGTTTATTCAAATGAGTATTAACATTAAAAAGTATAATATCCCTAAATTCTCATTTTGGCCTCATGGAAAAATAAAGAAAACAATAATGAACTTTTTAAG
Organism: Mesoplodon bidens; assembly: GCF_964165515.1. Lineage (NCBI taxonomy): Eukaryota > Metazoa > Chordata > Mammalia > Artiodactyla > Ziphiidae > Mesoplodon > Mesoplodon bidens. The sequence goes on from NC_138166.1 coordinate 4,918,671, forward strand.
AAAATTATTTGGAACTCTTTCTTTTTAAAAATGTTTTATGGGGCTTCCCTGGTGGTGCAGTGGTTGAGAGTCAGCCTGCCGATGCAGGGGACATGCGTTCGTGCCCCTGTCCGGGAAGATCCCACATGCTGTGGAGCGGCTAGGCCCGTGTGCCATGGCCGCTGAGCCTGCGCATCTGGAGCCTGTGCTCCTCAACGGGAGAGGCCACAACAGTGAGAGGCCCATGTACCGCAAAAAAAAAAAAAATGTTTTATAAAACTCAAATTCACACATATGTGATATGGATATATGAGTTAGTTAAATAAAAAAAAACCTCAAATACAAATTGTGTAAAGTTATTTATGTCGGGTTGTAAAAAAAAAAATTCAAAGAAGTGTGGTTCACAGAAGAAATTATTTTTCATAATTTCAAATGATCTATGGTTTAATCCCTCTGAAATTTGTAGACAGCGGAATTTGTTCATGTATTAGGAGCACACCATCTTATTTACTTATTTAAGTTGTCTCTAGGAAATATAAGTAGTAGTAGAAAATAACAAGAAAAGTACACAGTCCAATATATCTCCTAAAATTACTATCTAAGCAGCCTCTGAACAAAGAAATATTTGTAAAGTTCCTAACAATGATCAAAATTTTTGAATCAATGAACTCTCCCTCTATGGATTTTTTTTTACTACATTACTTTGTTGAATAAAATGTTTCCAACCACCTCCAACCACCAAACAGTTTTGAAATGTTTTGCACTTTATTTGGATATAAAAGGTATGTATGTGTTACACCAACAAAGAATACCTTCTTGACTCAAAATGTAGTTTTCTATTTCCAGGAGATTAATGAGGCCTGTGTTCAAGGAAAGTATTTCTAATACTTTGAACTGAGATCATCTCAGATAAAATTATTCCCAATAAGACATTACTTTTACTCCTCTGGAAGAATTTTTCCACTGATTTATCATTTTTAATCACATCAGTGTTCCACTGATTACAGATCATTCAATATAGCTTCAAGCTATATGCTCTTAATGTGTTGTAAAAACAGGACATTCTCTCCACTCCATTTGGGGAATGTAAGAGCCAGAAATTGAGAGTGGTTTCACTAATCTCAACCTCCAGTTCAGGTTTCAGGGCCTCTCAGATAAAGGACAGATTTAAATGGATTCCAAGGTTTTTAAAAAGTAAATAAATATTTGTCTCTAATTTGTGAAGTTATTTCATTCTACTGTCACACAAACATAAAAAAACAAAAACAATCACCAACAAACTAGGTAAATCTTGTTTTGT